>NW_024352785.1:9161387-9517446 GCF_902729225.1 Pteropus medius | reverse complement strand
CTGGGGTTTTCTTCTGTTGTTTCATTTGCAGCATGTTTCTTTGTTTTCTCATTTTAGTTGCCTCTCTGTGTTTGTTTCTATGTATTAGGAAGATTCATTACATCTCACAACCTCGGCCAGGTGGCCTTATATAGTAGATGTCTTGTGTGCCCCAGTGATGCAGTCTCCCTGATCATCTGTGCTGGGAGCTCTGGGCATGTTCTTTGTGTGGGTTGTGTGTGTTCTTCTGTTGTAGCTAAGCCTTGATTGATCTTAGGACATCAGTGGATGGGACTGACTCTCAGGCTGACTGGCTATGTGGATTGGCCACACCCACAGGGTAGGAGCAGCTGTGTCGGGGCTGACTCCACAGAGTGGGATTTATTCCAGCAGGCTCATGTACCTGTTGCTTCCTGTGCTGAATCTGGAGGCAAGTCGGAGAAACTACGCTGCGAGACAATGTCAGTTACCCCCAGTACCAGGCCTACGATGGTTCCCCAAAAGACTAGTGCACCTCAAGGCCTGAGGCTGTCTGCTAGTTGCCTGTAAGTCTCTGCAGCTGAAAGAGCCTTTGGTTGGTATGGGAGTCGGGTGGGTCAGGGACTCAGGGTGTCATCGAGGTAAAGCCTATAGATTTCACCTGGCCAATGAAGAATCCAGTTTTGTTCCAGAGCTGAATCTTTGGGTTTTTGTAAAAGTCTCAGATTGCAGCAAGGCCAGCTGCTTCCAGGCTCATGCCTGAAGACACCTGAGATCTGTTCATGAATTGCTGTAGTTTGAGGTGGGGCTTGTGGCCCACCACTGAAAGTCTCTCCTGGGATGCACTGGCCATGCATGGGCCATGGGTGCTGAGGACTGTTGTTTGCTGTGGAATATGTGGTCCAGGGAAGGCATAGGGTGGGGCTGATTGCCTGGCAACAGGCCGGCCACAGGCAAGTTGTGTGTTGAGTGGTGTGGGGTCTCAGAGAGACATGGCATGGAATGAGCTGATGCCATCAGGCCAGTGCAGATTGCTGCCAGAGCTGAGCCTTCAGGCTCCTGCAAAAGTCACAGATTACAGTGCCGCCAGCCGCTGTCCACCTTGGACCTGCAGACCCCAACGTTCTGCCTGAGAGACACTGCAGTTTGGGCTGGCACCAGTGGCCTGACACCAAATGTCTCTCTTGTAATATTCTGGCTGGGGGCAGGTGGCATAAGCTGAAGGCTGCTGCCTGCCCATGAATGTGCAGTCCAGGGAATGCATAGGATGGGGCTGGCTGCCTGGCAGCGGGCTGTGGTGGGCAATTTGTGGGTTGTGTGGGGCAGTTTCCCAGGTTGATGGGAGGTGGAGCAGGCTGATCTCCTCCGCCAATGTAGCTTCAGAACTGGCTGTGCAGAAGGAGGGTTCAACCCAGGCAAGATGGCGCCTACCTATATACTTCCCCTGAGGAGGGCACCAACAAAGGAGCAATGGCAGCTGTCCTTCCAGCCTTCGCTCCAGCACCACACACCTCAGTCCTTCCCTCTACGGTTCTTGCACCTCCTGAGCGGCTAACCCTCTGCTGGTGCCCAGGGTCAGTGAGCGAATGGGCCTGTGTACTGGCCCTTTAATGGGGGTGTCTGCATTTTCCATTTCCTTCCATCTCACCCAGAAGGCTGGAATCCCCACTGATTTTTACAATCAGATTATGTGGGAACTCCTTTTTCTAGAATTGGAACCCTGGGCTGGGGAGCCCCTTTTTCCTTCAGAGGGGCCTCTGCAGCCATGCTCTTCCTCCCACTGCTCAACCCATGGGCACAGGACCAGTCTGCTTCGCACCTCCACCCCTCCTACCAGACTTGATTGGCTTTTTCTTTATATCTTCATGTATGTGTTATGATCAGCTAGACTTCAGGTAATTTTCCTAGTTAGTTTTTTATAATTTCCTTGTAGTTTTAACGTGGTCATGGAAGAAGGTGAACCCTGCTTTTACCTTGCTTGCCATCTTGACGGGAGCTCCTTTCCTATCTCTTACTTTCCTAAAAACTCTGCTATTTTCTAGGCCCAATCTCCTTTAGAAACCTGGCCCCAAACATCTGCTGTAGGCCTAAAGAATTTCGATAATAAACCATGTGAGATATTTCAAGGCAGACATACCAAGTTTCAAGGCCTTGTTTGCTCCTTGTTTACGCCTCCATGTATCTGTTGAGCACTTGCTATGGCTTGGGCCTCAACTGCCACCTCTGTGTCTCTCTTAGCCTTTCAGGGTCCCCTCTGTGTTACTTGATCTTCTGCATCTACCAGGGTTCTGGCAATAAGTGGCGGTGGCTGGAGTTATGGCCTTTTGTGGTCTAACCCTTGTTAGATCAGCCACCCTGCAGTGGAGGGTGTTGAGTTTGTAGATGGATTCTCATTTCTCCCTTCAGAGTGTCACAATGTCTGTTCTAGCCTTCAGAAGTGCCACTTTCTGTGGATGTGAAGGATGGAAACTGTCCCCACCCTGGGAGTCTGTCATTTTGCTCCACTAATGGTTCTGGGGCCACTTGGTGTGGGCCTACTCACTCTGAGCAGAGGGGGCTTTGTGTCTTCCCTTACACTGTTTATTGTCGTGAGCCAGCAGGTGGGAATTGTAAACTCATCCAGACTCTTGATGATTTAAACTGGAGCCAGCTTGAATTATGTCATTTCAGTTCAATGTTGTTTACTGCCATTCTGCTATAGTGACCAGGCTGCAGAGATGAATGAGACCTGGTTTTGGGGCCAGGCATTTCTAGGTTTGAATGTCTGCTCTTTGTAGCTGTGTGACTTTGAACAATATATTTGAACTTTCTGAACCTCGGGTTCCTCAGTTCTGATATGGGGGTAATGAAATTTATTTTGACCCACTGCCTGATTTCTCATAAACTCCTGACATGCGGTGCCATGTTTATTTTAGTGGATGGCTCTCAGAATTCCACTGTCTCACATGATTCTGGATTGTTAAATGAGTGGGAGGGAACATGTCTATGTGGGTGAGTTTATTTGTTCTCTTGAAGAGCCATCTGGATGTAGCCATGTGGATTTCTTGCACTAACTCTGCTTGGGCTTGTTTTGCCCACTGTTGTGGAGAGTGCTAAGAAAGGGCTTGGCAAAAGGGTCAAGTTCAGGGTTGCCAATGGGCTTGGAAAATCCCCCAGTTGGACAATCCTTTCATCGAGGACTGAGGGTGAACTACAGTGGGCAGATCTCAGCATGGGGCACACTTCATGAAACACTATGAGTTAGGAATAAAAGGTTTAGCTCCCTTTATGAGCTTTCTTTTTAACTGATAGTGAAAATAAGCAGCTTTGTTCAAAATAAAATTTAAATGCTACAAACCTAGAGTGAATCTTTAGGGTTTTTGTTTGTTTGTTTGTCTGTCTTTTTTTGGAGAATTGAAAAAACCTTCACCCTTCTTTTATTTTGTCTTTTAACCTCTAATGAGTTTGACAGTGGTATCTTCATACAGTTTTTGTTTTTTCTTCTTTTTCTCCACCTTTTGAGCAAGCAGAGTTTTTTGTGAAATAGAAGACTTCAGTGATTTTGACCTTTACCTCTGGTCCTCTGGGTCCAGCTGGGTGTGCTAGTGAAATTCAAACTGAAGAACAGTCTGAGGTCAGCTTGGTGCATCCCTGTTGGAGGCAGAGAGACTGTGGGACCTGGACAAAGGCTGCGCAAGTTCTATTTTGTGTTTTGCATCCCTGGATTCATGAGTGTCCCTGTCCCTGAGACACAATATTGAGGATTTTAAACTGACGGAAATGAAAAGATAAAACTGCCTTTCAAGCCCTGAATCTCAAGGTTCAGCACTCTCCTAGATTCTCTTTCATCTCTGAAGGATGGCGGCCGAGGCTGTTTTTCCTTGAACTTTCTTCATTACTGCAGACGTCATTTACTGTAAAGAGAGAGTCCTTCACACTTATTTTGGTTATTGTTGGCAAAGCTGCATTTAAAAAAATTTTTTTAGCATTTATGTTGAATGCCTCTCATGACATTAAAAAAAATCAGGTGCTCAGAGGTCTCTTGATAAGTGTTGTTCTGTTTTGGGCTTACCAGCCAAGCAGAAGAGTCTTTTGGGAGCATTTCTGTCATTTACACTAGGAAAGGAGGGGGCACGAGTCACAGCTTCTTCACATGGACCCATAATTGCTATCACTAGAAAATGGTTGTCTACAGTTTGAGTACTACTTGTTAGACTTAAATCTTCCACCTTGTCCTGTCTGTGATTGCCCTTCCATCATTAGAGTACCACACACTTGTTCTTTGTTAATTCATAATAAAATACAGTTTTAGGTAATACCAAAAATTGGATGTGGTTGAAACTAGGTTTCAGAGACCAGGTAGACCTGCTAGGGAGGGTGGGCCATGCATCCCATGAATGCGTGTATGGGGTCCATTAGGCAGGAGGTGGTGGCAGGAAGGTGCTTGGTGGTCTTTAGCCCCGTGTGACCTGGCTCCATATCACCTCTCCAGTGCCATTTCCCACCATATTCACTTGATTTCGTGCTCCAGCCCTGTTGGCTTTCTTTTAGTTCTTCTAATGTGCAGTTCTCTCTCTGGCTCAGAATATTTGCACATGGTTCCTTCAGCCTGCACTGCTTTTTTCTCCACTCTTCTTTCCTTAGCTTTCTCAGGGGGCCTTCCTTTACTCCACTCGCCTATGATATGCCCTTCTAGCACTCTGTGCTTTTCCTTCTTGGTATTTAGAGTAATTAGCAAGTATGTGTTTATTTGTTTGGTTATACATTTTTGTCTATAGTTCCATGAGGGCAAAAACAGTCAGTTTCACTGACCACTGCAGATAGCAGAGTGCTTGGTGCACAGAGAGGGTTCAATAAGCATTTGTTAAATTTGAATGGACCAATGAGAGGAAAGAATGGCCCTCTCTGTGGTCATGTTGACTGTGAAGGCGTTGACCCCTCGTATAGAGACTCCTGTGAGGTTTCCATGGCCTGACTGACTCTGTCCTTGAGCTAAACACATTCTGGCCACGGTTGGTTGCCATGTCTTTGCCGAGGTTAGGCTAAATAGGATAAGATGATTTATATGGAAAATACAATAACTTAAAAACATTTTGTTTAAGATACGATTCCAGGCATTACCTGTAAATTCACATTAACTCCTTGTGAAACTTGTTAGTTTAAAAGTTTCACAGATGGAAGAGCTAAGTAAGGCTCAGAGAAATAAATAAAAAAGATAAGAACATCTATTTCTCCTAAATTTCAAATGGGATGATTCCAAAAGAGTGCTTTGATCCCATGTCCTTCTTATCCATTAACTGTGGTGGTGAAGGATCAGCATCCTGAACCTGGGGGCTAAGTCCCAGGACCCATCTTGTCAATCCTCACATACTCTACCTCTTCTGCAGGCTTTAGATCTGGACCTTTGAAAGTCTGTTAATTTTCATCCTAGGACCCAAGATCTTTGCTGTGCTCCCCAGAAGCAGACCCTGAGACAGGGGTCCATGGACGAGAGATTTGTCAAGGAAATGATCCCAGGAGAAACCAGTGATGGCATGGAGAGACAGAATGGGGAAGGGGAAAGAGCCAAGCCGGAATGACATTTCAGGCAAAGTTTCATTTTTAACTCGATCCCACCAGGAAGCTCAGAGTTTGTCCTCATGCAAGGCAAGAGAGCTGGGCTTTCACACTCCTTCCTGTACTAGTCATACTTTGGCTCTACTAGCCTGTGGTGTCTCCTAAGAGAGGCACAGGTGCAGACTGCCAGAGGCCAAAGAACACAGGGGCCAGGGGAGGGGCAATCAAAAAAGTAAAAGGAACTTGAGGGGATCTGAGAGCAGTGCTGGCAATGTCCATTACAAGATAGGTAAGAAATTATGCTAAATATTATAGACAGACCTCCACATGAAAGTGAGTTTTCCTAAGTTAATTCTAATAATAGGTACTATTTATTGAAGCCTACTCTATGCCAGGTATTGTTTGCTTTACACATAACATTTAATTCATACAATAACCTTATAATAGTATTATTATAATTACTCTCCTTATTTTATGGGTGAGGAAGCTGTGGTCTGAAAAAATTTAAATGGCTTGCCCAACTTCTCACAGATGGAAGTAGCAGAGGCTGTATTCAGATTCAGGCTTGTACGAGTCTGAACTTGAAGTTTTAAAGCAATAGCTTAAGGCAGTCTTTACTTTCCTAGGCGAATTCAGAAGGACATGAATGGATGTTGAACATAAGACATGAGCCCCAGCTTTAATCGAGTATGTTACTCCTCTAATAGTGTAATGACCATCTAGCTGTCTATTTATTTTCTCACAGTAATGGAGGCAGAGATCAAGGTGTCAGCAGAGTTGGCTTCTTCTGAGTCTCTCTCCTTGGCTTGTAAATGGCCGTCCTCTCCCTATGCCTTCACATGATCTTCCCTCTGTGTGTGTCTAATCTCTTCTCATAAATACATCCATTATATTGGATTAGGGCTCACCCAGATAACCTTATTTTACCTTAACTACCTCTTTATAGACTCTGTCTCCAAATACAATCTCATTCTGAGGTACTGAGGGTTAAGACTTTAACATATAAATTTGGAGAGGTGTGGAACACAATTCAAACCATAACAGAGAAGTGTTTCCAGAACCCAATTATATGCCAACATTTATGTTCCTTATTTTTTCAGGAAAATAGTATCAGGACACTTAAATCTACTAGTTCTTGGAGGTGCCTCTCTTTATCAAACTTTCTTGATTTAATCCTTGGTCGTGGCAGACACTATTCTGTGTGAGGCAAAATTCCACCCCTCAGGAACTGTGGAGTAGCCTTGGCCACTCAGAGAGCTCGAGGTGAAAACCAGAATAAAGTGAGAGGGAAAGAGGCTATTTCCTTTTCATCAATGTTTACATGTTTAAAAGAATTGGTGTGAGATTTTTTTGAAAAGGAGAGTTGTTTCTTTTGATCATTACTTTTTTTTGAAAAAGAGAGTTGTTTCTTTTGAACATTACTTGAGAGGTGGTGCTGAGTAGGTCCTAACCAGGCACCAGGCCTTGGGAGCATCGGGAGTGAACACACAGGGTATGTCCCCACCTCACTCCTTATCCACAGCCATCCTCCTTTCCTTCGGAGGTTGTGATGAGACTGGCAGGCACTTGGCCAAATGACTTGTTAGTTTGTTTTTTAATTGCCCAGATGGTCCAAAAAGTAATTTATTGCTATCTTTTCAGAATATTGTGAGCCCAACGTTTAGCCACATCTAGGATATGTAGGGGCTTCACAAGTAAAATCAAGAGAAAAAAGGAAGGCCACTTAACAGAAACAGTTCTACTTATCACAAACTTAACATTCCCCCAGAACCTAATAATACTTCCCTGTATACCTGAGAGGAAAGAATCAGAATCATTTTCCTTATTTAACAAGAGGCAAATCGATGGGGAAGGTAGTGGTTTCTATATCTCCAGGTGGTAAGAAGGACAGCAGAAAGGACAATGGGGTTTCGTCTCTAAGGCCAGCTCTCCCTGGATAAGAAGTTACAGAGGAGAAGGTGGAATTCACATGCTCTCAGTGCTGGCACAAAGACTGGGTTGAGACAGGTGAAGGAGTATGCTACCCACACAGGGTTAGCGCTGGAAAGGCCGAACACCACCTAGGTCAGCCCCTCCCTCCCTCTGCCAGCATAGTGCTCGCAGTGGGTATGTGATGGTAAGCAAAACCAAACACACTGATGTCTGCATAGAGCTCATTATATAGAGCTTTTTGATCATGCTCAACTTCTACTTCCAAATTTGAAAGTCCTCAACTTTGCTGAGAAAACCCCCTGGTGAAAGGAAATGAATTCACATGCTGTTCCCACATCTTCTTGGGATTCAGACCAAAAAAGAAAAAGAAAAAGAAAAAAAGGCCCTGGCTGGCATTATTGATTTCTGGTTTCTATGAAATTTATTAGTTTAATGATGCTGGGTTGCCCATTTTTCAGTTCCAGAGGGAAACATTTCAGGGAAGGTTTAAGAAGCTTTCTGCATTAGGCAGGGGTAGGTGTAGGGTTTGGGACCTTCCTACTTACAAATTCTGTGGTTCTACCAGGTATTCTCCTGGTAGGACAAACAAAAGCCTGAGATGGTAGGTTTTCCTAGGACATCAGACTCAGGTTATGTTCCTGCCCAGCTGATTCCATGTGAGCATTCTCCGTTGTTCATCCTCTCCTGTTCCCTTTTTTCTTTTTCTTTTTCGTCTCTGATTACCCACCTTGCCCTGCCTTATTCTTTTCCCCAATTTCTGCCTTTTTCTCTATTCTCGTGGCTTTCTCTCTGCCTAACTCTTTTGTTGTTTTTGCATGTATTGCTTGCTTTGGTAGGTCTTTGCCTGTGTAAATGCAATCTGCTTACTTGAAAGTTTGAAATGGTTTTTAATTTTTAATATTGGAATCAAAGTGTATAATTCTGGGAATACAGGGGATAAGATTCCAAGAAACAATACCAGGAGGCCTCATAGGACCGTGTCTTATCATCAAAGAGTCTGTGGGATCATAAATTACAACCATTGCCTGACACTTCAGTCTAAAATTTGCTACCTCAGTGCTTTAAGTAACTAGCTTTTTCTTTGGTTTTAGCATTTATTTATAGATGTATAACAATGCTTGCTTTCTTTGAGAACAGATTAGTGCTACTATTCAAGTTGTATTTATCTTTTATTTATTTTTATTTTAATTAATTTATTGGGGGTGACATTGGTTAAATAACTACATAGGTTTCAAGTGTACAATTCTATAATCAATTATCTGTATACTGCATTGTACGCTTACCACCTAAAGTCAAATCTCTTTTTGTCACCATATATTTGACCCCTTTTACCCTTATCTACCTGCCCCCTTCTCCCTTTCTCTCTGGTAACCACTAAACTATTGTCTGTGTCTATGAGTTTTTGTTTGTTTGTCTTGTTTTTTTGCTTTCACTTTTACATTCCATATATGAGTGAAATCATATGGTTCTCATTTTTTTCTGTCCGATTTATTTTGCTTAGCATGATAATCTAAAGATCCATCCATGTTGTTACAAATGGCAGTATTTTCTTATGGCTGAGTAATATTCCATTGGATCTACGTATCACATCTTCTTGATCCAATCATCTGTCAAAGGGCACTTTGGTTGTTTCCATGTCTTGGCCACTGAAGAATGCTGCAGTGAACATGGGGGTATTTATCTTTTAGATTAGTAAATTTCCCTACTTCCCATAATCAGGTTGGATATATTACAAATGTTAAGAAGACATCACTTTAAACCCAAAATTGAAGACAACCCAACATGGGAACTAGTCTTCTCAGTTTGGATTACTACCTGAGAGGTTTTTTTTTTTTTTTAGGCGAGGCAACCTTTGGTTGACCTCAGATTGCAAAGACCTTGTCAGCTTACAATCCTTTTTTTAAAAATTTTTAAAAATATTTTACTCCTTCAGCACCTGGTCTTCCTAGGTGGTCTTCCATCCAAGTACTAACCAGGCCCGACCCTCCTTAGCTTCTGAGATCAGATGGGATCGGGCTTGTTCAGGGTGGCATGGACGTAGACTACCTGAGAGTTTTAAAGTTGAGTTGCTTAAAAAAAATTTAAAAATAGCTTGAGCTATTTTCTAGATTGTTCAATAGATATTTAAGGGAAAATGAATGCCTTTCATCCCCCTTTTCACGTTTGGTGAAATAAAGAAAAGCTCAAAGCTTGGTGGAATTAATTTTGGCCAAGATTGGCAGTTTTTGGTGAATGAGGTAAACATGTAGATGATGATAAACATATGCTAACTTTTCATAGTAAGAGGACCCTGATACCCCTGAGAGGAATTTTTCTGAAGGCTGGATGCATTTGCATAATTGCAACCACATTCTTTCTTCTGCATCTTTTTGACCAAAAGTATACTTTATCAGTTTTCCAGCTGGGGTTTGCATATGGACTAGTCAGCTCTGGCTAGGCTGGCCCTGAAATGTCAACTGCTGTCAAATATCAAAAAGATTATTTCCCAAGCATAATATATATATATCTAACAAGGCTAAATGGAAGAGGGGCTCTGTTCCTTGTAATTCCTCTGAGAATCAGGCTGATGGATGCTTCCTGGCAGGCATAATCTTAGGTTGCTGCATACTGAAGAAGAAAATGAAGGATTAAGCAGGATATTTTAAGATTAAGAGCCAATCTTGGAAGTGTTCTATTTTGCTTTTGCAAACATCCTATCTGCTAGAACTTAGGTACAGTGCTCCAGCCAACTGCAAGGAAGGCTGGGAAATGTGGTCTTCTTATGTATGCAGAAAAAGGGATATGAAATGAGATTCTAGGATCTCTGGGTGCTTCATAAGTTTCTCTTAGTTCAAATGGACTCTTCCTTGGTCCTGTGAATTAAGGAGATAAGGTATTTGCCTTTTACTCCCATATATAATTGTGGAGCTGTTTTATACTCCCATTGGAAGAGGGGAGCATAGCAGACCTACAGCAGTCACTGGTCTATAGCAGTTCTGAAATCCCACTGGGCAGACATTGTGATTATCTTACTTTGGGGGTGAGGATTTTACCTTAATTAGACTCTGCTATTTTTTGGATAATGTGTGCCTCTGGCGTCTTGGATGTCCTTACCTGATGGAGCTTTCTGAGCAGTCGAGTAACGTCACTGGAGCTGCACTTTGGGAAGTGCCTTTGGGTCAGACAAACAAGTTAGAAAATTATTACAGAAATTCAAGAGATAGATAATTATCCGCTGAACCAGTGTGGCAGTCAGCGAGAAAGAAAGGCCTCTCTGCTCTGTGATAATCTGGCCAGGAATATCTGAAGAAGGGACCCTTAACTTTCAGAGACCTTTAGTTGTAACCCTTCTGAATCAAATAAGAGATTTAGCACTCACAACATGCTTCTGTCATTCTCCCTTGCATATAATACAGTAGATGAATGTCTGTAGCAGACATTGCTGGTAGTCCACCCGCTAGCCATTTCCTCCTTTCTTCTTCCTAACAGAGCGTGTTCAGACCTCCCTTCTTTCACATGTCTATGTGCTTCAGGGAAAGCTGTCTTCACTTTCAGCCCTAGTGGTGGATCCTAGTCAGTCTCCAAAAGTATTGGGAGTCCCAGTCCTCCCGTTGGTGCTGTTTTAGGGTGGGTTTGTAACCCGGGAGATGTGAGGGGAGATTTCTGGAGCTGGGGGCTTCTGGGAGATGTTTCCTCCTATGTGGGGGCCATCTGGAGAAGTGACAGCTCTTCACCTGTGGACTTTACTGTGTCTGGATGTGAAGCTTAGAACTCTTGCGGCCATCTGGAGGACGAAGCCAACCCATGATGAAGAACAAAGCCATGGGAATCACAGAAGTTGGATGGCCAGGTTTCTGAACTTGTTTTTAAAGTTAATATGTTTTATTGTCTTCTGTTGTAGTTTCAGTTGCAACTTTCAGTTATCAGTAGATGAAGGCATCCTGATAATGGTAACTCTTTCAAAATGAGGCACTGGGGAGAGAAGACAGTTCCAGAAAATGAAAATTTTATTCACTCTGATATTTTATTCACTGTGCTTCTGGATATGAGAATGCACTCTAAGATTTGTTTGCCTGTTTGTTTATTTACTCATTCCATCACATATTTGTGGATGAATAAGACCTTCAGGTCTTTTTCTCCACATATTCCATTTCATGTACAAATAAGATTCCTGAAAACCCTTTTTCCTTGTGATGTAACACCCAGGAAGATGATTGACAGTAGCCAAATATCTGATCAGAAAATCTTCTCAAAGAGAACCTAACTTGTGGCATTCTGCATACAAATCCACCAATGGAGACTGGAATCATTGATTACTTATGGACATTTCTCCAGCTGACTATACACATGTGGCGATGGCTCAGTGGCCGCCTCAATTGTGTTTGGATAGTAGCTCTGTGTTTAGTCAACTGTGAACTTGTCGGTGAACTGCAGGCCTTCCCCCTCACCCATTCCCTTTCCCAAACAACCACACAGCACCTACCCTGGACAGATTCCAGTTGTCCTACACTTCTTAGGGTCCACCTCTGCTTATATGGCCAACCCACTAGAGTATTAGCATCTTCCTCTTTCCTATAAACACTCAATCTGAGCTCATTACAGAGGTGTGTCCTTTTCCAGCCTGCTGGCTTCTCCTCTGAAATGAGCTCAGGCTCATCTGAGCTTGGAATATAAACTCATTCCCTGAACTGGTTTCTCCTCTCAGGCAGGTGTCTTGGTGCTCTGACACGAGGCTGCCAAATGCATTTGCTTGTGTACAAAGTTAATGAAAAGAGGAACAGAAATGTCAAATCTCTGACACCTTGCCTTTCTTAATAATAAGTTGTCAGCTGCCAAAGACAGAAACTTCACATCCTCCCATCCCCTCCCCTCTTCCAGACCAGGAATTGGGATTTGATGGTTTTACAGCAAATTAAAATAATCATTTTTTTCAGATACTTGTTATTATCTAACCTTAGATGGTGGTGAGTGCTCTTAAAGACTCTTCCTACGGAATCCTTCAGCTAAAGCAGTGGAGAAATCCAATAGCCCCTCGGCTGGCAGCCAATACTTATAAAACTTATTAGTCATCTCTTCTGTCTCAGAGCCTATGTTCTTTCTGTGAGAGACAAAAAGGCCCGAGAATGTGAGAACTGCCAGGAGGCCTGCTGGACACATTCCTGTGATCGCTTGCACTTGTGTGGCATCATTGTGCCCATGGCAGCGGCTTGGTGAGCAGGGAGACTTCTTTTAGGAAGCTGCTCAGTGGAGTACCTACAGATAAATATTCTCAGTGGTTTCCAAAAGTTGTTTTTGTCTCTGTACGTGGTGAGAACCATGGCTCCTTCTGCCTCAGCCAACCAACAGAGGGACATATGTGTCCTCTTGGAACTACTCTGAGTAACATAATGATAAAGCACTTTTGTAGGGAGGAAGAATGCATCACTGCTTATGCTTATTGTGCAGAGCAGAGTGTGTAGAAGTCACCAGGTCTCCACCTTTAATGGTGTGCAAACTGTGCTTTTCACTAGGATTATCAAGAAGATCTCCTGCATTTACGTGTATGACTTTCTTCCAAAAGAGTCAAAGCTCTTCGCATGAATTATGTCTCATTATTTTACATTCCTGCTAGATATCTGGAGCATTAAGTTTACTACTTGCTTGTTAGAAGTGATGGAAGAATTGGAACTGTGTGAACAGATCCAAGAATGTCCATAATCAATTGCTTCTCCCCATTTAGTTTTTGAGAAAAATAAATATAATACACAAGGAGGCAACAATCTACAACTAGGAAGCAAAACAAGGCCTTATTGTTTGCTATAGCTTTGGGTCCAAACCCCAGCTTTTAGGAAGCTGAGAGGGACCATCTGGAATTCATTTCTCCAAAGCTGGTGAGCATTTTCTGTTTTGTCTCTTTAAACTCACACCTGCATCTTCAATCTTGCCACCAGGGGAGGACCATCCAACACACACATTGCCTGTGCTGGAGGTATCCATCTGGCATAGGTGGGGGCTTCCTGGTAACACCAGCTCTTTTCTAGGGGGCCAGGCCGAGGAACTCTATGGGAGGGTTAACTGTGTGCTTAGGAAATCTGAAAAGCTGGGGCAAAGAGAAGAAAATTCAGCTTCTTCGAATATTCCTAGAAAAGCTAGAAGGAAATCTCTAAAATAAGCATATAGTTTTTTTTCATTTTGAAGTAAAAATTTTTATTTATTTTTGTCAAAGGGAATTACATAATATTTTTAGTGCTTAGGCCTTTAGAGATATTGGTCTAGCCAAGATCTTTTCTTTTTTCTGGAGAAAAAAATGACAACATCTGAAAGGGAGTGGTGATGGCAAGACTTATTTGGTTGAGAGAACTTGCTACTCTGGAACCGTGGGTATAGCAGACAGAGGGGAGAGAACCATGCCCAGGAGCTGAACTTTTAGTGCAACGTGATTCCACCCACTAACAAACATGACCCGTCCAGTGTTCCCATGCCTGACTGATCCACATTAACTCTTCCTTCCTGGGCGTAGGGAGAACTATAGGGGAGAACAGAGGTAAACCTTGGACTCTTTACACTAGTATGTATCAGAATCATCTGGAGAACTTGATAAAACACAGGATTCTGGGCCCTATCCCCAGATTTTTTTTTTTTCCTAGTTTCCGGTGTACAGCATAGTGGTTAGACATTTATATAATTTGTGAAGTGATTCCCCAATTAGTCTAGTACCCACCTGGCACCATATATAGTTATTACAGTATTATTGACTATATTCCCTATGTTGTACTTCACATTCCCATAGCTATTTTGAAATTACAAATTTGTACTTTGTAATCCCTTCCCCTTTTTCAGCCAGCCCTTCACCTCTTCCCCTGTCTGGCAATCACCAGTTTGTTCTTTGTATCTATGAGTCTGTTTTCCTTTTGTTTATATTGTTATTTAGGTTCTACATATAAGTGAGATCATATGGTATTTGTCTGTCTGACTTGTTCCACTTAGCATAATACTTTCTAGGTCCATCCATGTCATTGCAAATGGTAAGATTTCATTTTTTTTATAGCTGAGTAATATTCCGTTGTATGTATGTAGCACAACTTCCTTATCCAATCATCTGTTTATTGGCACTTATATTGTTTCCATATCTTGGCTATTGTAAATAGCTCTGTGTTGAACATAGGGGTGCATATATCTTTTCGAATTAGTATTTTGGTTTTCTTATGGTAAATATCCAGAAGTGCTGTTGCTGGGACGTAAGATAGTTTCTGATTCTCTACATTTGGGTTTGGGATTGAGAATTTACATTTTTAACTTGTTCCCAGGCGATGCTGATGTTGTTGGTCCAGAGAACACACTTTGAGAATCTGCATCCTGAGATTCTGGGCATTGGGGTTTTACAAGTTTCCATAGGTGATTCTCGTGTGCCGCTAAGATTGAGAACCACCGCCTAGAGGCAACCTTTGCTCAAGGAAATCCAACAGAAATAAATAATTAAATTAAGAAATTAAAAATAATTTTCTTATCATGATCAAAACATTTCCTATTGTGATCCTACCATTTATGAAAAAAGAAAATTATAAACACATGTAAATCACACATCTATTTATCTATCTTATCTACAGAATGTTCTATTATGTACTTTAGAAATTAATGATAGCACACTAAATGCTCTCCAATGAATAAAACAAAAATATTAGTTCTTGTTTTAGTTTATATAGTTTATACACAAACTTGTATTAGTTATCTAGTTTATATAGTTCTTGTATTAGCTGTAAAAAATTTCCACAAAGTTAATGGCTTAAAAGGATTGAATTTTAAAAATTCTATAGCTTGAGAAAAATCAGTCTCACTGGGCTTAATTTCACGTATCAACAGAGCTGTGTCCCCTCTGGAAGCTCTGGAGAATCTGTCTCTGTGCTTTTTCCAGCTTCCAGAGGCCACTTGCATTTCTTGGCTTGTAGTTCCTTCCTCCGTCTTCAAAGATAGCAGTGTGGCATCTTCCAGTCTCTCTCTGACTCTGATCTTCATGTCTCCCTGTTATAAGGACCCTTGTGATTAGATTGGACTCGCCCACATAATCCAGAGTAATATTTTTTTCTCAAGATTCTTAATTTAATAATTTCTGCAAAGTCCCTTTCATCATATAAGTTACATATAAGGTACATATTCACAGATTCTGGAGATCAGGATTTGGACATCTTTTGGGTAACATTATTTGGCCTACCATGGTTTTTGATGAGTTACAGTGGTAAGAGAAGGGAGGCAGAAAAATCAGAGAGAGAGAGAAAGAGAGAGAGATTAGGAGACAAGAGACACAAGACACCTCCCCTGTGTCTTTTTGCAGGTTTAATCACCTTTCAGCTGGTGATTTCTGAAAGTTTAAATGCTTTGCTACTGAGCTCCAGAGTTAAATTTTCCAGTCGCCCACTGGACACCTACTCTAGCCCTCATAGTTTAAGTTCAACGTGTTCAAAAATGAACTCGTCCTTGTCCACTGCATCCCCCCCCCACCCCAAGATCTTCCCGCTGTTCTCCTGTTGAAGTTGATTAGTTATGGTCCATCCAGGTGCTCAAGTCACTACATTAGTGTCATCATCCATCTTTCTCTCTTACTTCACCCATCCAGTTACTACATTCTGTGAAGTTTGTTTTCCAGTCCTTAAGTTCATAGTGAGAGCCTATAAATAAACCTGATCCAAGTATCTTTCTCCACAATGAGCTACAATGATGCAGAAATATTCGTAAAAACAAATCTTTCCATGATCGTGATTCTTCAGTAGCTCCCATCTGATTAAAAAATAAACAGAACCTGAAGTCATGGCATCCAAGGACCTCCCTGACCTGCCCCCACCTAATTTCCTGTCAGTACCTCACAGTCCAACCAATGATTCAAGCACTGGAGCCAGAGACTTGAATTCAGGCTCTGGTTCAGCAACTTGATAGCTGAGTAATCTTGGTCTAGTATCTTAACCTCAATTTATATCTTTACCTTGTCCATAAAATAAGTTCGGTAATGTACTTACATCAAAAAGAGTGAATTAAGTGAGATAATGCATATATAAAGGTGTGAGCATGATGCTTAGTACATCCCGGTGTCTTGTGAATGTAAATTCATTACATATATTTTTATATCACCTGTTTCGATGCATCATAATTATTTATATGCTGATCTGTCTCCTACATTTGGACTCTATACTTCTTGACATCATCCAGTTCAGAATCCCCAGATCTTAGCCTGACCCACAGTAAGGTGTTTTATAAATGACCATTCAGGCTGGAAGCTGGAGGCTGCCTTCTTGTGCTCAGGGAGCAGTCAAGATTCTATCTAATGTTTGAAGAAGATTTGGTTTTGTCTTAACTCCGCTTTTAAGGGTAACAGTGTCAGGTTATCTAATAGAGTAATTTTGTATGATGACAACAGTATGTATAAAAAAACCTCTGTCTCTTATTCTAGTCATTTGCTTTCTTATTTATTTATTTTCATAGAAATTGTACTTAAAAAACCACCATATCCTTATCACATATAAATTTTGTAGAATAGCTGCACAGTGTATTACTTAACAGTTATTAAAATTTATTTCAACATCTTTGTTATGATTGGAATTGTCATTTTCTTCTAGATGTTTGACACTATGTGCTTGGCATTATCATACATTCTTCTTTGGCCATTTACTAGTATTTTACAGGTAAATTCTTTGTGGGTTTCTAGCTGTCTAACATAAGGGGAAGTTTAATTGAGGTGGGAAGAAATTCAAGTTATTTGTTTTACAGCTGCATTCACATTCAGTGGAAATTTTATCATTTACAATTGCTTTTGCATAATAATAGTTTGGGACTTATACCTTAGGATAAGAGTTTTAGAAGCAGTAGGTAGAGTAAGATGAACTGACATATGCCCCCTCCTTGTCCTAGTCACTGGTGTCTAATATAGTACTTCAGGTTAGAGATACAGCACAGTCTGTGTAGAGAGGGGAGACAGTTGTATTAGTTGAGAAGGAGAAGCTCTTGACCTCTGTGCAGGGGTCACAGTGTAGGGCAAGGGGTCACAGTGTAGGGTACTGCACAGATTTAGTCCACCAAGCCATCTATTCTTCTCCTTTGAGTGTTTCTCCCTCTTTAAACTGGCATTGGCTTTGATTTACCATTCTGAGCACTGGAGAGTATGATTTTCCAGAGCAGCAGTAAATACCTTCATTCCTTCCAAATGGCAGTCTAGTAATGGGGAACAGATCCTTGCCCTTCATGAGAGGAGTTTGTGTTCCCACTGACTTCCGGGCCTGGCATGGAAATGGGTGCTGGTGCTGTGGATGGCAGTGTGGCAGTCACTTTATTACCAAACTGTCCACGCACACAGACTCATCCCTCATGCTCAAAGATCAGTCCTGCCTTTGACATTTAGACAGCAGCAATCACCATGCAACGAGAACACAGCACAGGCCTCATTTAAAAGGTGATTCATTTACTGTTCTTCCACGTTGTCTTAGGTCTAGTTAGTGTGGCATTCGTTTCTTTGACAGATAATCCAAGAGAGAGAAACCTTGAAATACATATTAATTTCTGAGTATAAATGCATTGTTTGTTTATTATAAAAACCCCAATATCTCAGACATCTGTAATAGAGAAAATGAAGCTTCCTTATGTTACAACCCCACCTCCATCCCCAAAGAGAACTCTTATCAGTTTGGTGAGGGAGCCCCCACATTTGGTCTCCTGTGCCAGTCCTCACATTGGCTCCCACAGTGTGGTATATGAAATACTAGTGAGACACACATGAGCTACTTTTAGGTCATGTAGGAATGGACATGTTTTAATATTCTGCATGATTTTTCAGGCATATCAGAAAAACATTGAACTCAAGATTTCATGAATATTTTAACTTTTTCTGATAATACATTCATTTACATAAAAATATTGCTTAATTTTTAAGAAACAAGTAAATAATAGCACAAGTGAGTGACATAGACTATGGAAATAATTTTGAAGGTGGTACTCTAATACTCCCCCGAAGCTTAAAATTTTTTACAAATAATTATTTTCTTAAATTATTTTATAGCGTTATTCTTTAATAATCATTTAATAGTATTCTATGATTTTTTTTTTTTACATAACTATATTGGGTATATTTCCAACCTAGAAAATATTAATTTTGATTGTTTTAAAGGATATATAGATTTCTATTCACAGATGCACCAAAAGTTAATTAACTAGCAATATATGGTGGTCATGTGGTTATTCCCATTTCTTTGTTATCATAATCAGTGCTGTTGTGAACACGCGCTGTGTACATGTATTTTGTGCATTCATGCTCGTGTTTGTACAGGATGCATTCCTAGAAATGAGAGTGATAGGTTAAAAGATATAAATATTTACTATTTTTTAGATGTTGTCATTTTTC
Organism: Pteropus medius; assembly: GCF_902729225.1. NCBI lineage: Eukaryota > Metazoa > Chordata > Mammalia > Chiroptera > Pteropodidae > Pteropus > Pteropus medius. Next base: position 9,498,683 of record NW_024352785.1, on the reverse strand, counting down.
TTCCAAAAGTGCTACATGAATTTGCATTCCTACCAAGGGTACACGAGAATGCTTGTTTCTCTACACTTGATCGACATCAGACATGATCAGTCTTTTAAATCCTTGTCAGATTGCAATCCTTGAAAGTTTATGCGGGCAGTTTTATTTATTTTGTGAATTGCTAGTTTACATGTTTGCCTGTTTTGCTTTAAGGTAGTTCAAGTTTTCTTTTGTAGAGTTTTATAGTTTTCTTCATAAAACTCCAGTGTATTGTTATACTTAGTCCCACAGAACTTCTTCAAATGTCTCTAAGCACATTGTAGGTTATTGTTATTCAGGTAGAACTAGAGAAGGCATCTACAGAAATCAGATCGTTCTCCCTAGATGAATTTATCTTGATGTGGTTATCATATTTCAAGGGATGAGCCTAAGAATTTCTACATGTTTTGAAGTCCAGAATCATGATTTTTATCAATGTACAAAACAGTGTCAGGTCCCTAGAACTGCTCTAACCAAACTCCATTTACAAAAACTAGTGAATGAATTAGAACATCAAATAAAAACCCCATTGTTGTTTATTAACTATTAAGCATCAATACATAAATAATGAATAATATATAAATGCAAACAAACATTTATTGAGCACCTACTATGTATACACAGACACACACATATGCCAGGCTCTGTGCTAAATGTGGAAGATATAAAAGTAACTAAGAAGTAGCTCTACTTTCAAAGAGCTAATACTCCAGAAGGAAGAGACACACATTTATAAATGTAATTGCTGTTGGTGTTGTGATAGGATATTATAATATGATAGGGGTGCGGCACAGGGAGGAGTTATTTCTACCTAGGGTGATGCGAAAGGTAGTTATGAGGAAGGCCTCAGAGAAGAGGTGTCTCTGAGGTGAAGTCCTGGAAAGTGAGGTGGGAAGGAAACCCCTGAACATAGGCAGGGCTGTGTGAGATGGCATGGAGGTGCCAGGGAGACTCAAGGGCTTCAGTAGGACTAGGGGATGGGTGGGCTCAGTGAGGACAATCTGGGGTCAGACTGCAGAGGATGTTTTATGCCATCAAAGGGTTTGTAATTTTTCCTGCAGGCAATGCGGACCCAGCAGAAGCATTAAGCAGGGGAGTAATATTGGGGTGTTTGAGTTTCAGAGGGACCACTCTGACCTTGGATGGAGAACGGAGTGCTATCAGAATGCCGCATCAATGGGACGTGGTGATTTGGGGGTGAGGGAGGGAGCAGAGCCCAGAGTCTTTGTCTGATTGGGTGATAATGGCATTAACCTGCTTAGGAAAGTGAGAAAGAGAGAAGATTTTGGGGAAGAGATAGTAAAGTCCACTTTATAGATTGGAAGTGAGGTGTTTATAGGAAGCTCAGGTGACAAGATCCCAAGTTGGCTGTGTGCGCCCAGCTCTCACATTCACTCATTCATTTGGTAAGTGTTTATTAAGTGTTTCTGTGTGTCCTGTGTCTTAGATACAATGAGGTGCTTCCAAAATCCCTGAGCCACCAATTTATAGATAATTGCTTTACTACTTCTAGCCATTCCTCGGGTGGATAATATTTTTAACATTTTTTATTTTTTCCAAATTTTATTCTCAACCTTGTATGATCACCTTGCTGTTTTCTTGAACTGAACACATACAGTTAAAGAAGAATAAGTTTATTTATTAAACAATATATTTTTATATCAGAATTTCACAGTTTTATTTTTATATCAGAATTTCAGATATTTCATCTGGTATAGACATGTGCATTTTTCACTTAAAGGCTTTCATCTCAGGCTATTATAAACTATACCACAAATTTTCAGATTTGATTTGTGTTAAGAGGTGTCATAAAAAACAGACATATACCTAAACACCTAGGGAAAACTCATGTATTATTTCTATTATAATAAGTAACATTAATGACAACAAAACCTACCGTTTATTGTGTACCTATTATGTACCTGGTCTATCAGGGACATTATGTTTGGTTTACACGCATACATTAATTGTTCACACAACAACTCTGTGGGGTACATATTGTCATTTGTACTTTAATGGGGGAAAGTTTTTTCTCTTCATACCTTTCCAGAAGCTCTTTTATTAGGTCTTTTGTTTTGTGGGCTCATCTTCTTCTGGACATCCCTTAAGTATTGATGTTTCCCAGGTCATTCTTCTTTTCTCTCTTTGTACACCTCTGAGCAATTTCATCTGCTACATGCCTTCACTCACCACCCATACACCATGATTCTCAGATCCACATGTACTGCCCACATCTCTGTTCTGAGCTCTAGACAAGTTAGCCCAATGTCTACTGGTCCCCTACATTGGCTGTGTCACTGGCACCTCAAATTTAGCATGTCTGAAATTGAACTCATTGTCTTTCCAAAATGTGCACAGGCTCCAGGAATCCCTCTTTCAGGAGTGACACAGCTGCATGTGCAGGAACCTAAAAGTTATTCTTTTCTTCTTTCTTACCCCTCACGTTCAACTCGCCTCCAGGTTCTGCTGATTGTGGTTCCTAACTCCCTCTCACGCACACACTCTCCTCTATTTCTCCCCTCCCAAGTTTGGGTCCTCAACATTTGTAACCTTGATTACGGCAACAGCTTCCTGGTCTACCTCCTTCTCTGAGTCTCATTTTCCTTCTAACTTTTTCTACAAACCTGTGAGATTGAGCCTTCTAAATACAAAACTCTGATTCTGTCTTTTCCTCTTCTGTTCAAAAGTTGTCCATGATTCTCTCAACTCTTTCCAGATACATTAACAACTAAGGCCTTGTTTCTAACTCATTTTTCGTCAGACTCTTTCCTTTCCACCACTTTTCAACAGCATGGAACTTCTTGCATTTCCCTATCCCCTGTGCAATCTCATCCTTGAAGTCTTTGTACTTTCTGCCCTCCATGCCTGGAACATTCTCCTATCCCTAATTGCTGTTTAGCTCCTACCCCTCATTTTGTGCTCAGCCCAAGCAGTCAGTACATTGGCTGGGAAGCCTCCCTCTTTGGGTTACATTAGGTACCCCCCCTGCTCTCAGAGGTCCTCCTGCTTCCCACCAGGAGCACCCACCAGGATCTCTCCTGAAATGATCATCAGTCCTGCCCTGCTCTGAATTCCACAAAGTGAAGGAGGTAGTAGATCTTGCTTACCATTGCAGCCCTGGTACCCATTTGATTCCTTGGCATATTTAGGTGCTCAATAATTACTGAGTAAGTGTATTAATGAATAAATGAGCAAATCCAATAGCTTAGGCTAAAACCAGATCAGCTTGCCTCTGAGTCCATATTTTTTCTATTTCCTGCTTGACTTATTTAGACTCTTCTACTTTACAGTCTCATTCTGGGCATAATAACCACAAGGGGTGGGTGGGATTGTATGGAAATGACATCACTATCTGGTGTTACATTTGAGAATGCAGCAGGATACTCTTGACCCAGTTTTAGATGATGTCATGTTCCACTTGGTAAAGGCAATAAAGAAGAGCTGGATATAGACCTAACCTCAGATGCAAATCTTTCACAGGAACCACATCTGGACCTCACTTCTGGGCTCACCAGTGGAATGAATCTAGAATCATTTAAATACTTTCAGGGCAATTATAGAAAGACTCAGAATATAAAAATTAATACCAAAAGCCCATTTCATAAAGTAAAACAGAATAATACTTATTAGAAAATGAAAGTCATATGAGCAGCCCTGGCGATGGACTAGGAATTAGTGTTGCAGCTGCATTTTGAACCAGTTTTAAGCTAGAAATAGAAAGCAGAGGAGGAGCTGCTAAGAGACTATCACTATAATTCAAGCATGAGTTCCCTAAAGCAGGGGACTGATTTTTCAGAGAGAAGAGGAGCCATTTCTGATTTCAGTTCACTGGATGATGCTCAACTTCTGACTAGGCCAAGTTCCAGAAATTGGCACCAATCCATAGTCACTGTTTTTTCTCCACTTTCATCAGGGATCATTCACTTTATTTGGTTTCTTCTCACTCTTTTTTTCTCTCTTTGCATCCCAACACACTTTATATAGAGAGCTTCCATGCACTAATATTTATCTTCTCTGGCCATGTAAAGCGCTCCTGCATTTTTGTACCAGAGTTGGCTTTAGACAAATTCATTTGGTGGACAGTAAGCTGTTTATATGCAGATACTGTTTTTATTCATTTTTGTATCTTCAGTGCCTAGCCCAGTGTTAAATGGAACTGAAGCAAAAAGTTAATCCAGATAGCTTGATTAAAAGCAAATGATTAAACTGACATTAGAATGAAATGAATAATTCTTTCAGTCACAATATTTGGAATTTGTGCACATAAGCAAAACATAAAAATTCTTTATGTAGGTCTAAACGCAGTGAGACGCAAGTTATATAATAAACAGTTTTGCGTTCTCGAAGGTCATGTCTAAATGTTGCCCTAGAATATAGGGAAAGCAATGAGACAAGGGATGTGATAAGATAAGTACACAACTGAGTGTCAAGTGAATTATGCAGACACCAGTTACTCCACGTTCAGGGGTGAGATCATTTTGGATTGCATTTAAGGGTGAGGATTTAAGCTGGGTCGAGAAGAGGGGATAAGATTGGAGAAAAGAATGGAGGCTGGTGACAAAAATGTATCTGACAGGAGGAGGACAAATGCTTTGTGCTACCTTAACCTTAACAAACAGCCCAAGACCACAGATATAAACAGGCCAAGCAGTCTTTGAAAGGCTAAGGAAATCAAGGGAAAATGTAGTGGGCCTTTTCTTTTTAACTTTCCAAACACAGAGGATGAGAGATTTGAGCTTTTGTTAGGTAAAAACTGGCCGGCCTGTTCCAGCGCAATGTTTCAGGCAGTCAATACATTCCCAGGGACTCCCTTTTTATTCTGTCTAGTTGTTGACTCTTTGTAAGAGCCTAAGTGTGTCAACACAGGTGACATTTTGCTGTTTGACTCTGACAGAAGAAACTCCATATTTTATGCCGTGCGTGCTTATTATTTGTCATCCTCATTATGCCATTAAAACAACTTTCTGGAAATAGTTTACTTTGTAGAGAGAAAAAGCAGTGGGTTTTAAGGTAAAAGAATGAATCAGATTTAGTGGGTCAGGGCCTGGTTCTCTTGCCAGTCAGGGCTGGAACTGCAGGAGACTCTCTTTGAGTTGTGAGTCACTGTTGAGGTTCAGCCTGTGTGCTGCAGGTGTGATGCAGAAGACCCCAAGAAATTGTTCATTCCTCCCCCTTTATGGCCCTATGTTCCCCTTCGAAACAGCTCCTACCAACTTAGTCAAAAAACACAAAAAACTCAAGTCCCTTCAGAAGGGGACAAACGAAAACAAAATAAAAACCAAAATCGGCAGTCTGTGCTGGTGTTTTTGGAGCCTTTTCTTTTCAGCTTTTTATATTTCACACCAGCTACACTAACCACCACTGTTTGTTAAAAACTCTCATTTCAGAAGAAGAACCATTACTCATCCTTCCCCAGGAATGAGAGATTTGTGAGATGTCTGCCATTATAGTAACTGTTCACCTCCTTGCTAGAATACCATATTATTTTTCCTTAAGTTGAAAACCTCCATGGGGAAGTCATTCAGTTCTCTCAACTCACAATAAGTTAACAATAGGCACGTACCTTGGTTATAGAACTGTTCTCTGAGAGGTGGTTTCTAAACGTCTCAAGTCAAATTCTTAGCATTTGGTTCTGTGTTAGGATGATCCACTGATTTGGTATCAAAATCTAATTCAGTGGCTCTCAAACTATGTCGAGTATCAGGATCTACCAGAGAGGGGACATGTTACAACACAGATGGTTGGCTCCACCTTCCGAGTTTCTAATTCAGTAGGTCTGGGGCGGGGCCAGAGAATTTGCATTTCTAACAAGTTCCCAGTTGCTACTGCTGCTCTGAGCATCAGTCTTTGAGTCACAGTGATCTGTTATTCAGATCTCTGCTTGTCGTAGAGATGGGTTAGAGTGGTGTATGATGTTTCACTAAATTTAAGACCTGACCAACTCCAAGAAGGTATTTTGATATAGCTTTCAAATTTGAAAGATCCTAAAATTTTATATAATTCACAGTGGGCTCTCATGGATAAAGACATGTTAGTGACCCAGCTGGAAGATCTTTAACAGTTGTAGGAATTCTCGGCAATATTTCTGAGTGTCTCCAAGAAAAAGGCATCAATACAAAATTATGTTCCCTGCTAGTCGTGAATCAGAAACTGGAGTTTGTATTTGAATGGAGGTAAGGGCTCATAAGTAATATGGAAGTGAAGTCCTTTTGAAAAATGCTTCAAATTTGGCAACAAGTAAACAAGGTCTCTGAAAATTGAGAAAAAACACTGTCTAAAGTCTGTGGACTTGACTCCCAAGAATGGGCTGCTTCCAGCTTTTGGCCTACTAGCTCCAACCCACAGATTGAGTATCGTGTATGAATTTGAGATTTGATCAAGCTAACTTGGTAATGGTAGACAACAAGATGGGACTGTTCTAAGCTTACATATGATACTTCATAGTGATCGAAATGACCAAAACAACTATCCAGAAATAGCTACTGGGGTTGCTTTGTGTAATGACTGAAGACCAATTTTAGCTAAAGTGGAATTAGAGAATTTGATTTAAGACAAAATAAAACAAAATAATAGAACCTATAAAATTGCAGGTCTAGTAAATCAATCATTAGCTATTTATATTAGAATATTATCTAAAGCAAACAAACGACATCTTGGATATAACCGAAGATCTTTTTAAAGGTCCCGAGTAATTTTTTAAAAAATTGTGAAAGCGAAATGTATATTCTAACATGTATAAAATATAAATGAAAGCCCAGCCCCACCTTATTTCAAATGATATATCTAGGGAAGGAGAGTTTTATTTGGTATTTTTTAAAAGAAGATTTAATTCTCTGAATCAACAGAAGTATTTAGGTATTCCTCTAATATCAGAGTTGAAGATTTATGCTGTCTGGTTTCAGGAGTAGCTTCCTGGGTAGGCTCTCCCCTCCTGCAGGGAAGGGCAGGGCAGCATACCACCCCCTGGAGGCTTTGTGAGGTACTCAGGTAGAGGCCAGATGCCCACCTATTGGGGATGATGGACGTGGATTTACCTCACCTTATTATTACTGAGAGAATATTGTTACAAGATCTAAAATGTTACCCATCTTTGTATCTGTCTTCTTGGGCTTCCTCCTGTTTCAGTGAACGAGGTTTTCTGCTTCCCTCACAAGTCATTCTATTGATTTTTGCTCTAGATCCCATTTCTTCTCATCTTCAAAGCTTTTGTGACTTCAGCTGTCCTCTCAGTCTTCTGCCAGCTTGCTGTCCAATTTCTCTGCTTCCCTACTGATCCAAAGTTCTCAAAAGAAATGTCCACTTTCTCCATGTTCTCATCTTTTATTCATACATTGACCCATATCTAATCTGGCATCCACCCTACTACTCCTTGTTGAACTCTGCAACATTCGACATTATTTACCACTCCTTCCTGTGGTATCTTTGTGTTTGTTGTCTTCTGCTGCATAAGCAATTACCCTAATTTAAATAGTAGCTTAAAATAACAGACATTTATTATGTCACACGCGTCTGAGAACCAGGAATATAGGAGTAGCTTAGTTGGGGAATTATGGCTTAGGGTCTCCCATGAGGCCAGGGCTGCAGTCGTCTGAAGGCTTGACTGGGGCGAGGAGATTCACTTTCAAGATGGCTGTCTCACATGGCTGTTGACTGGAGGCCTCCGAGTTTCGCTGTGCAGGCCTTTCCACAGGACAACCTGGCTGTACTCAACACATGGCCACTGGCTTCTCTTGAAGTGAGTGGTCTGAGAGAGGGGAAATGTTAGGGCTTGGTCTCAAAGTGTCAGAACATCACTTTTGTTTTACTCATTAGAAGTGAATCACTTAGTCCAGCCCACACTCAAGGGTAAGGAAATTAAGCTCTGTCTGAAGGAATGATTATCAAATACTTTGTAGACATAGTTTTAAATCACTTACTCCTCGTCTCTTGATTTTGTTTAAGCCACTCTCCTCAGTTTTCCCCTGACTTTACTGGCTGCTCTTTTTCTGCTATGCTAATCCACTTTTTCATCTCTGCCCTGTCTTCATAATGGTAAGAGTTTATCAAGATTTAATCCTGGATTTTTGTCTTCTACCCTGTTCTTTCTTCCCCTTCTCCCCCATTATGCTCTCTCCTTTTCTTTGTAACCTCAAATAATATCTATTTGACATTATTCCTAAGTGTCCATTTTTAGTCCTAGTCTCTTTTTAGAAACACTTATATATCAGTTTATTCCACTTTTGTCATTGGAAAGATTTTACATTTCCAAATTTCAACTCTTGGTCATCAAAATCTGCTTCTCCTTCACTTTTCCCCATCTCTACAAGCACCTCAATCCATTGTTGCTGAAGCCAGAATCTGAGTGCCATTTTTATTCCTCCTTTTTCTTTATCACCAGTATATATCTATGTTCTTCCATTTTAAACACTTTTATTGGATTATATTTTCTTCTCTTGCCTCTCGTTTTTCCTTCTTCTTCCTTCTCTTCCTCAAACAACAAAAGAAAATTTAAAACTATTTGATGACCGAAACAGAATTATTTTTATATTTCTTTTCAGTTTTTATCTTGTGTGCTTTACATTTTTTGAGTCATGGTTTACACATAATTTTATCTTCCAGAATATTTCCTTTTGGTTTAAATAAAAACTATAATTTATTGTCTTACATAGGTAAATACTCCAAGAGAAATGGCTGGCTCCAGAGCTCTAGGATGGGTATCTCTTTCTCCATCTCTCATTTCTGCTTTTCTTCTGTTGATTCCAATCTTGGGCAGGCTTTTTCCATGTATATGTGATGCCCAGAAGCTCTAGACTTAATCCTTTCAGCTATATGAAAAGCACTTTGCTTTTATTATATTATGGCCCTTCTAGGTTCAATTACATTAACAAATATTGTTGATAATTTTTAGTGAGATTCCATTGGTGATAGACTTGCTCAATTTTAGTTTATCTAAAAAAATGTTTATAGTTGGTTGAGTCAATTATAAATTGACAGTTTTGGAATATTATTCCATTGATTTCTATCTTCTATTATTGCTGTCTAGAAGTCAGCTGTCAGTCTAATTGTCATTTCTTTTAAGTAATTTGTCTTCTCTCTCTGACTGCTTTTAGGATCTTTGCCTTTGTTTTCATGCATGTCCACTGTGTTGATGAGGATAGGAAAAAAAGGGTGAGTCAACCAGTAGGTATAGGCTCAGGTTAGGGTAAGTAACACAGTCAAGGAGAAATTTATTCCAGGATGATCCATGCATAAATATTTGACCTTAAGGTGCTTAAATTTTCCGAGTTCATGAAATGAACTATTGGAGGTGATCAAAATAGAGATTTAGCTTAAGTGAGGACTAGTAACATTTTTTTTTTTTTAATCATATTCGACTGTCGTTTTAGGGCATTACTAAGAAACCATCACAATGAATGTTTTCTTTTAATTGCTTTGTCGAAACTTGTGTTGTTTATTACTTGACTCTAATTTGCATTATTTATGTAAGAGGTATATCTTTGTGAATAGGTTTTGATACTGAGGATACCCATGAGGTAGTACTGAATTATTTATCTTAAAAATACTTTATATGGCAGACAGGATTTTTAGAAACCTCATTTTATCCATTTTTTTCCCCTCTAAGATTCAGTGCATCACTAGAGAATTCCTTTCTCACATGTTCATAAAAAAATTATTTCCAGTTTTCCATAACTTTCGGTAGACTATAGATCTTACCAAGTTCTCCTAATACCTAATTTATTTTTTCTGCTGCATATCATCTTTTAAACTGTTATCAGTAAAAATAATCATGTCACTCATATTAGCCTTTTATCTATTTAAAGTAAATTACTAAGTTTCCCTCGAGCCTTTTCTTTTCTAGGTTAACTAAGCCCTATTTCTTTATATTTTTCTCATCAGGGAATGTTTTCTAATCATTTTCATTGTTCTTTCCTGGACTCTTTCCAAATTTTCAGTATCACGTTTCAGTGAATGAGCCAATAACTGGGCAATTAATTAAAGCTTGACCAATGGTGAGTGAGAGTGGAGACTGAACCATGGTTATTATACTCACATGGCTAATTATAGATCCTGTGCTATCATATCATATCATAATATTCATTGGGATTTATTCCCAATGAATATTATCTAGTTCCAAGCATCCAAAAATGTTATTTCTTCCTTCAGAGCCTTAAACATGCCACCACAGTATCAGCTCAACAATTTAGCATTAAAACAATGACTCTTTCTTACAGAAAGGCTGAGAATTTTTGCCAATGAAAGCTATTTTAGGTCGATTGCCTGAAGCATTGCATTGCATTGCTTTAACTGGTGTACACAGAAGATACTTAGGTATGTCTTTGTTTACTTATTTTTGCTCCTTTATCTCTGTCTTTGTTTGGTCTGAAGTCAAATAAAGAAAGGGTATTATGGCCTCCTTTTTATGCCTGTTTGTCCAGGACCTGTTAGTCTCAATAATGCACCAGGCCACTGAGAGAAGTTATATTATTTCATTTTTCACTTTCCTGATCAATGGATCTGGAGAAACTTAGAGTTTTTCTTGAATATTGGGGCCCTGGACAATCTGGAGGGTAGAAAACTCCATAGCTCCCTTTTCTTCCGAAGGCAGCTCTGAAGCGGCTGGGTTAATTCTGTTCCCTCAGCACTCAGCATGTTCTCCACAGAGCATTAGTCACTTCAGTTCTTCAAGGGCACTGAGAATTGGACATGAATATAATTTCATTAGCTCTAGACTAACCAATGCATTCTCTATGTTGATGACTTTTAAAAGTAAAACCACATGTTAATCAAAATAGTATGTAAATACTATTTACTAGATTAATTAGAGAAAAATATTGACCTTGTTAATTTAAGTTTAAACTGATAAACACCCTTATATCCAGGTATGGGACAGTCCTCCATATTTTCTAAGGGTTAAATTCCTTGTTTTAAACTCTGCTCAGAATTACTGCTGTTTTAGCATCTTTGTATTTCTGGAGCTCCATGTCTGACACTGCTGGCAAGATTATCTGCAAACAGCTGGGGAAAAAAAACAACATCTGCTTCATAATTTGAACAACTTTCTTTTTCTGATGAACTAAAATTCCTCATTTCAGATAAAAAATGTTGTTATTGATCTTTGGAATAATTCCTCTCTTAGCAGAAGCTCATTGTTGTTGAGGAAGAAGTAAGGAACAGTGTGTATGCATTATAATAGAATTTAATTTCTTTATATCTTTTTTTTTTTAAAAAAAAAACTAGACTATTTTTAGAGCAATTTTAAGTTTACAGCAAAATCGAGTGGTAGATACAGAGATTTCCCATAAGTCTCTGTCCCCACACATGTATAGCCTCCCCCACTATCAACATGCCCCACCAAAGTGATATATTTGTGGGACATCATCACCCACACCTACACTGTCACATAAGTATCAGGTCTAGGATGTGCATGATGGGGTGTGTCCCTCCATTGGGAGGGTGGATCCAGAGAAGGAATATGGCCATTCGAATAGGGAATTCTCTCTTGGCATTTTATATTCTATAGGTTTTGACAGGTTTATATTGGCTTGTATCCACCATTATGCTATTATACAGAGTATTTTCACCACCATAAAAACTCGCTGTGCTCTGCCTATTCATCCCTCCTTTCCTCCTAATCCTTGGTCTTTTTACCATCTCCCTGGTTTTGCCTTTTCCAGAATATTATATAGTTGGAATTATAGAAAGTGTAGCCTTTTTAGATCGACTTTTTTCACTTAGTAATATTCATTTCAGTTTCCTACATGGTCTTTCTTTTCATGGGTTGATAGCTCATGTTTATCCATTCACCTACTGAAGGACATCTTGGTTGCTTCCAAGTTTTGGCAATTATGAAAAATGCTTCTATAAACATTCATGTGCAGGTTTTTTATTGACATAAGTTTTCAATGAAATTTGAGTAAATACCAAGAAGCATCACTGCTGGATTGCTTTATCTTTTTACAAATTTCATTTTCTCCCATGGCAGAGAGCTAGCACCTGTTGAGGACCTACTAAGTGTCAGCATTTAAATAGATTGTTATTTCATCCTCGTTACTACGTTGCAAAGTATTTTTTTAATATATGAAGAAACGAATACTTAGAAAAGTTAAGCAATTTGCTCAAATAGTTATTAGAACAAATTGAAGATCGAGAAAAGTCTAGTCCCAATGTTCTTTTATTTTTTTCTGAAATGAGTTAGAGCTTAGAAGGGACCTTAGAAAGGTAAACTTTGAGCAGGCATACATCTAACATTTTGGGGCCTCAGACAAGAATGTAAATGGAGGCCCGTACATACTAATTGTCTAAATATTTAAAAGCCATCAATCAGACTAACAAACTGTAAGTAAGATGTTCTGTCCTGCCTCAACAAGACCACCTTCACGACAACTAAATTTAATTTGGAATTCTTCAACTGCTGAGTTCAATGCAGAATATGGCAGCTTGGGAGAAACAACCATAGTCTCCCCACCTCCACCCCTGCCCTTTCTCTTCCCTTAGTCCTGTACTTCAAGGGGCCTTGCCTGGACACATGTGGATTCACCAATCCACATGTAGAAATTCTAGCCACACTGCCTGCTAACACCTGTCCTTTGCCCACCCTTCAGGCCTAGGATGTACATGATGGGGTGTGTTTCTCTATTGGGAGGGTGGACCTAGAGAAGGATTATGGCTTTTGGGCAGGGAATTTGAATGTACTAAGGATTCAGAGTGGATAGAGCAATTGCAGAATGTAGGTTCCACATTGCCTTGATGCTATGGTCTCTCCACCCCACTGGAAGTGGGATAAGGGAGGGTGTGGCCAAGGAGATCCAGATTTGGTCTCAGGGAAGGCCCCTCTTACCCTATACTAAGGATGGAAGTAGATCCAGGTGTCCCAGTTCATAAATGAGAAAATAGAGGCCAGAGCGGTGGTGAATTTCTCAAAGTCATACTGCTTGTTAGTGGCTGTATAAGGATGTCCTGATTCCCAGGACTTTTCATAAAGTTGACTTATAAGGCTGGATTTTTCTATAAACTCATTCTAGGAATTACTTCTCAATCTTTTTCACCATAGAGCTAAAATTTTGCTAATGCGCATCGTTTCTACTTACAGTCACAACTAGATGTTCCTGAATGAACAAACCATTTAGGTGACATTACAAAGCAATCAATACCTCAGGAAAATTTTAAAGGCTAATTAGAAGCTTTAGGGACATCAATCACAGAACACTTCCCAAATAACTTCCAAATTACTTCCAACAGAGGTCAGTTTATAGATGTGTGAGTCAAATGGCTTACCAAGAAACCACAATTAGAAATGTGATCAACATAAACTTGGTTGAAACTACTGGCAGATATTTTCAGTGATTTGCATATAAATTAACCACCAGCTTTAGAAATCCAGCTTACTAATGGTTGAGATTATTTCATACATTTTCCCTTTTGTTGGATGTGCTGAAGGAAGCTTTCTATTTATTAAAGGTCATGTCGTAAACGTCTGCTAGTATTTACTCCTCACAGTTAATTCCTGATATTATTTGCTCGCACATTTATAAACATCTCTATAGAGACCTTAACATTTGAACAGCACTTTATTTCTTATAATGTACATTTGATATGCTATCTACTTTAATTCTTACTAACACCTGTGAGATAACTTGGGCAAAGATGTTATCACTTCAGTATTTTTTATATGGAGACATTGAGGTGCTAAGAGGTGGCTCACATAGCTTCTGAGTGTAGAGCTAGAGTTCGACTCCAAATCTCACACACTTCCCATTATGCCATGGTGCTTCTTAGTAGTGAAGGGCCCTCAGCTTCTTGTAAACCCAGAGTAGCTTTGCTTTCTGGTCATTCTTCTGAACGACCTTGGAACCAGCTGGATGCAGGGATGTGCATTGTACTGGGAAGGCTCCCCAACCTAGCTCCCCATGTGGAACATACTCTTTCATAATTATAAAATCCAAATGGATTCTGGAAACTTTTTACAAAACATGTCATTTAACAATTGACTAAAGCATATAATACATACTAATATTTATTTATAATTCAAATAAGTACATATTATTATGCATTTTATCTTTCACTGTATAATCAATGAATCAAATTTTTATCTGTTGCTTTTTTTCTTTTTTATAATTTTTTTCTATTTTTTCCTTTTTAAAAATTGGAATAAAAGTCTCTGAATCTATTCATATCTGATGTGAATCTGGCTCTTTATATTAAAAACTAGTGACAAGAGGCAGAGGGTCAGGTGAGAAGTCTAACTCTGTTGGGAGTATTGTTGCTTTCCATCATTTCGGTTTTTCATTACTTCTCCCCTTGAAACACATCAAGTTGTTAATGCCATAAGGATATCACTACACTATAAACATAATAAAGAGAGAAAGGGACACAATAAAGCTAGCCTATGTTGAAGGCGTGGTCTCTTATAGGACATATTTAATGATATACATTTAGGAAAATATTATGTTAAAAATTTAATCATTTATATCAAGGGTCAGCAAACATACCCCAGATGTCACCCTCTTTATCTGTCCACCTCCTCAAGCCATGCCCTTCTTCTCCCTATTCTCTTAACTGTCATTGGGTCAGTAATCCACACTGCACAAACACAAAATCTTAGTGGCACCCAGTACTGAGTTTATTGCTCCTAAGTTTGAGATGGGGACTGGCCAAGTGGCTCTACTGATCTGGGCTCACTTACCCACCTAGGATGTGCTGGCTGATGGGTGACTTGGCTTCTGCAGACCAGTTAGGTATGTTTTCATGACAAAGGCAAAGGTACAGAGCATGAGCAGAAACATGCAGGTTACCCTCTTCTTTCTGTCTCTTTCCATTGGATGAGTCTAGATTCAAGAGATGAGTAGAGAGACCTCACCTTTTCAGAGGAGTGACTGCAATTTCACATGACAAGAAGTGTGGATACAGGGAAAGGTGAAGAACTGGGGCTATTAATATAATCATTTCACCACAGTCACCAGTAGATTTTGCCTCCTTTCTGTCTCTCAAAGTCCAGTAGATTTTGCCTCCTTTCTGTCTCTCAATGCCATCTCGCTCTGGTCCTGTGGCTTCTTCTTAGGTTCAGCTCTTACTGTCTAAGGTAGATGTATAATGATTCTCCTCATTTGCATTCTTTACCCCTTGAAGTCACTGAGCACTTCTTCCTTATGGTTGAGCTCCGGTCTTATCAATCCCATAATTAAAACATTTAGTGGCTACCCATCAAATTCTCTTGGATTGGTTTCCTAGGAGCTCAACCTTTCAGCTCGATTTCACCTTTCTAGCTTGTATCACCCTTTTCTGGGTCTCCCTATAGCCAAAGCAAACTCCCCTCCGTGCTTTAATTACTCCTTAAACATATTAAGTCTTTGTTCAATCCTGTTTCTTTTCAAGATGCTCCTTTACCCCATGTCTGTTGGTAGAAAGTGTACACTTCCTTCAAGATGTAGCTCAGATGACTCTTCCTTTCAGTTCCCCTCCCCGACAGGCTGGCTCTATCTCTCCACTGACAAGTCATGATTCTTTTTTTCTACTTTTCATCAGCATTTAGAGAATTTAAGTTCTAGGACATTTATTTGGATGATGACTCAGCACTTCCAACAATTTAAGTTCCTTCAGGTGTGTTTGTGGCTGTTTGATGTCTACATGTCGCTGTCATTGTACCTGTCACAGTCATTCAAAAGAGATCTGTTGAAGGAATTAATGCTTGAATGAATGTGACTAAGAAAGAAAGTACTTCAGCTTTCGAGGCAATATTTGAGGTTCTAGAATTGCTGGTTCCATCTATCAGGTCCCAATGTAAAAAGAACAAATCCCCTTCTGTTTATTTTCATTACAAAGGGCCAAAGTTATCAAGTAGCTGAAGTCTAGAACTTACTTGGCACCATACACAATTATTACAATATTACTGACTATATTTCCTATGCTGTACTTTACATTTCATGATTGTTTTGTAACTACCAATTTGTAGCTCATCCCTTCACCTTTTTCACCCAGCACCTTAGTCCCACTCCCATCTGGCAACCATCATTTTGTTTTCTGTATCTGTGAGTCTGTTTCTGTTTTGTTTGCTCATTTATTTTCTTCTTTAGGTTCCACATATAAGTGAAATCATATGGTTTTTGTCTTTGTCTGACTTATTTCATTTATCATAATACTGTTTAGGTCCATCCATATTGTCACAAATGGTAAGATTTTTTTAAATGGCTGAGTAATATTCCATTTTATATATGTACTACCTCTATTGATGAGCATTTAGGTTGCTTCCATATCTTGGCTATTATAAATTATGCTGCAATGAACATAGGGGTACATATATCTTTTTGAATTAGTGTTTTGGATTTCTTTGGGTAAATACCTAGAAGTGGAATTGCTGGGTCATAAGGTAGTTTTATTTTTAATTTTTTGAGGAACTCCAGACTGTTTTTTTGTAGTGGCTGCACCAATTTACAATCCCACCAACTGGGCACAAGGGTTCCTTTGTCTCCACATCCTTGCCAACACTTATCGTTCTTTGATTTATTATTGATAGCCATTCTGACAGGTGTGAAGTAATATCTTATTGTGGTTTTAATTTGAATTCCTCTGACGATTAGTCACTTTGAGCATCTTTTCATATGTCTATCAGTCATCTGTATGTCTTCTTTGGAGAAATGTCAAACCCCTTCTTTTTGTTGCTTGGTTTATGTCTTCTTTCTCTGAAAGGACCTCTGTCTCTAGGTAAGGAAGCTATGACCCATAGTGTTGCTTATACTATGATGGATGATTTTCATCCTCCCAAGCTTGTAGTGCTGAATAATGGTTGGAATTTAGCACAATCCTTCTCCTTTAGCCCTTATGTCTACAGCCTATGGGCCTCTGGATGTTTGATGATGCCCTTTATAGATTCTTCTCCATGCACACTCCTGTGGCTAGCAGTCTTCCTCTGTCCTGACTCTTCCTATCCCAGGGGTAGATGTGGACTTCACTTCTTCAGAGAGTACACCTCTATGGGCCTTCAGATTGAGTTTAATGTTGCTTTTCAGAAAACTGTTTTCTGCACAAATCCAGTGAAATCAGGTGAATAGGCTGGTTTTATCAGATTATTCTCCTTGTCCTCAACTCCTGCATTGTCTGCTTTTGTCATTCTGTGCATCACTTCCCTCTGTGTGGTGGATCATGCTGGGCCCAGGCACTGGTGCTCTCAGCATCACTCCCATTTGTTTCTTTGTTAAATAAGTCTAGATTATGTGTGGTTGCAACTAACTGGTTTTTGGACCATTTTTATTTATTCTTCAGTTTGAACTATTGAGCTAATGTTTATTTTATGGTTAATTTGTCTTTTCATTGGCAATGTGAATGCTTTTTAAGACTCACTATCTCTAATTCAAGTTCGTGGCTTATTTTGAGACTTATTTTTTCAAGAGTTATTTTAATGGAAATCATCTGGAGCTTATGGGTTTGATTTTCTAGTCTTCTCATTTCCTGCTTTGCAAGAAATGAAAGACTAGACAAGTGGTCATTTCTGTGCTGTGGAAGCATCTGAAATTACATTATTCTTTCAAATTTATTTTGTGTGCTAAACTAGAAGAGGCTTTTGTTAATTAGCTCTCAGTATTTAAAAAAATTTTTGAGGTGTAATTTCTAAAGATAAGTCAGTGCTTGTCAGTTAATGAAAAGGTTTTAAATGGCCAAGGGGAATGTTGGCCTAGAATTACAGAATGAAGACTAGATTTGCTTCCTGGCTAAATTCTTTTAGGTTCTTGAGTGGGTAGACCTGTAAGAAGATAAGACATTTATTTTCCCCAACACGCTACTTCTCTACTCATTAAACTCATGAGGCAAGGTACTGTAGAGTTAACATGTGGGTGCTGGATTCAGAGGCCCTCAGTTCAAGTCCTAGTCTCTGTTTATTAAGCATAGAAACTTAGGAAATATATCTAAACTTGTGACCCAGTTTTCTCATTTCTAAAATAGGGATTGGTATGTGAATCAAATGTAGTAAGATATAAGAGATTATTGGCATAGCTCATGGACATATTAAAGTAATGCTAATACTATTATTCTTATTACTGATAATACTGTTTTGATCCTTGCTTCAATTTCACCAAATTTTCATATGACCAAAAATTATAGCTAGAATCTTGGTTATGTGACAAGACAGGTGAATGAAGGGTAGAGTAAAAATGCTATTGATAAAACTGGGTAGAATTTTTCCCATATAAAATCAGCCATGTACTTGGATAGTGTTGCAAAGTAGTTGTACATTCCCCCATTACGCTTACAGTAGTTGTACAAAGTAGTTGTACATTCCCCCATTACGCTTACAGTTTTACTCACAACATAATGAACAGGGGCACAGTATATTATATCTACACAAAGCAAATAACCACTGAATGCTAGGAAATCACTCTTCATGAACATAGCCTTCCTTTTTTTTTTTTCGCCAAAGATAATCAAAAGCATGATATGCTGAAAGTGAAGAATTTTTGTAAGTTTTTTGCATGATTCACTAAGAAATATTAAACTTATTATTTTAAACTTTAAATTATAAAGCAAAAGTTTAATATTTTTCTGATTACAAAATTTTAAATTTTTTTCAGTAATTATTTTAGGTCTCATTAATAATTATTTGAAAATATGATTTTTATGGCCACATAATTTTCCATTTTCTAGAAGAAGCATAATTTTTTCTATAGTTGGCCAGTGCTCCAACTTAGGCTCTTCCCTCAGACTCAAGGCTCTCTCCCCAAACAAGACATTGTTATCAGTCAGTAGTTAGTTAGCAATTAGGATAGCAAGTCACTGTCCTAGGTATAGTGAAGAAAAAGACAGGTCCTTGTTCTTGTTTCTATAGAGTATCCGGATAAAAGAGAGAGCACTATTTTTCATTCTGTTTGCTGTCAGAAAAATAAAATGCGTAATTTAAATAATACTGAGAGAAAGAGAAGTGAGAAATAGAAAGGAGTAGAGAGAAAGCCCTTGCATTTCAGGGTATGAAAGTAAAGATGGACTACTTTGATAAAGAATGTACACATCTTTGTGAGATGACCCCCTTTCTTATTAAATTGTAAATTTTTAATGGAATCCTACTTAAAGTCTATTACTGAGACACACCTCCCTCAACTTCTACACTTTAAAATTGATCAAAAGGAAAAGACCATGTGATTTAGTTTTCATCTCTAGAGGAGAGTGGCTTTTCCAAAAATAACCATTGACCACATGATGCCATTTTTCACTGGCAAGCAGCTGAAGTGGTTTTTTAACCTACTGTCGTCTCTATTTTTGGTTAGGAACTCAGAAAAAGCACAAATGTAAGCACAACTTGGAAAGTACTGGAAGGTTTAGGGGCTTTGGAGTTTTATGTATTGAGCATGGAAATTGATTATCTTTTCTTTAAAGGCTTATATCTATAATAACATGCCCCTTCTTTTTTGTAGATTTTCTGAAGCATTTGTCTAGTGTCCCAGCAGTTACCATGCCCCACCTCACAGCATTTAGAAAAGCTTACATTATTTTCAGATTCTCTCCTCTGAGAATTCTCAGTTCTTTCTCAGTCAGCATGGTCACCTGTAACTTAAAGAACTACAATACATTTGAAGAAAACAAGCAAAAAATGCTTATTGGACTCTCAGTGACTTTGGAAAATAGCCACAAGTAAGGAAAAGACACTGTAGAACTGAAAGGAAAATGACAGAGCATCAAATCTGTCTTTCTCTTTTTTAAAGTAGATGGGCCAAGCTCCATTCCCCTTCCTCACTGACAGGCTTGGTCACATAGCAAACCCTCTCCAAAGGAATGAGAGCAGAGTAATGTGTACAACTTCCAGATCTGGCCCATGAAACCACCTGTGACATTTAGTAGGACAGTCTTCTCCCACCTGAGTAAAATTTACATTCTTATCATTGCTATCTATTTATCTTAGTTTATTTCTCGGAAGTAAATAGGCCAAACCAGCCCCTTCTTCCACATGCTTCTTTAGGGTCCTTTCTAACTCTAAATATCTATGATTTTATAACTGAGCTCAGAATGCCTTTTCAAAATGACTCAGTGATTAGAATTAAGAGCATCCAGATTGATATTTGTAAATATATCTGTCAGAAGCAGGAGAGCATAGTGATTAAGAGTTCAGACTCTGGAGTTACATTCTCTAGGTACAATTCTTCCAGTACCAGTTTCTGGCTTTGAGACACTGGGAAAATTATGGTACTTTTTTGAGTCTCAGTTTCCATATCAGCAAAATGAGAATAATAATAGTACCTTGTATTGTTGTTGTGAGGATTAAATGAATTAATACATGCAAAAAGCTTGAGATAATACCCTCAATAAATGATTCAATAAATGTTAGTTATCACTATTAATACTTGTACAGAAAACAGGCTCACAAATCAGGAAATCAACTATTAAATCTGACCACCACCCTACACACTTATATTCAGCTTACTATAAGCAATGATCAGTGACCTCTCCCTGCACTTCCTTTTTCTCTCTGTCTGGAGCAAAGTTTGTGTCATTGCTGATTATTTAACTTAACTCATAGCCTGCCTGCTCTGATGTGACTAGAATGAAAAGATGAAGGAATGCTGGCAGATAACTAATCGGTTTCTAGACAGTAAAATATGGGCCAAAGGGAATCTGCTTAAAACTAATTGTAATTCTAGCCTCATTAGTGCCTATTAATTGCCAGTCTTCCTCCTTGTGCAGTTTGTGGCTGAGAGATGCAGTTTCTAGGGAACACATCTGCCTCCCTGGCTCTTGGCCCCACGTGTTCTCCACAGGGCGTATTCAGAAAAATGACCCCATAAACAAATTTCCAGACTTCAGGAATGCAGCTGTCATTACCCTATCATTTTCAAGCTTCTGAAAAAGGAAAGAGACCTCTAAAGACCTAAAGATACATGCATTAGAGTCTGTTAGGATTTTCGTGAATGTGAGATATGAGGTTTGCATAACAATGATGGAGGTATGGTGGGAAAAAAAATACAGCCATTTCACTGCAGAAGACCCACTCTTATTAATAATTTTGAAATTTTAGGGCCCTTAGTATTCTTTCTGCATCATCTCCTGTCATCTGATCTGAGAAGAGCTCTAAGATCTGTCTCTACATTCATCTCACCTGTGTCCCTACAGGCCGTGGAGGAAGACTAGCAGAAAGATTAGATTGTGGCTTTATTATTTATTCCCTGTAGGAACTTGGTCATGGTAGCAAGTTTTGAAGTCTTGGTCTCCTCATCTCTAAAATGGGAGTGTTATAGGTCTCTCTCACTGGGTTGTTCTGAAGACTAAATGTGCTACGCATGTGAGGGGTTTAGTTCAGTGCCTGACTCATTGTTTGCTTTTATTGTATGTGCTAGTAGGGTGTGCTTTCAGAATCTGTGTACTATCTTCTGATTGCTTTCAGCAGCATGTTAGTCTCAAAACCCCAGGAAACTTCAGCTTGGAGACTAGAGACTGGATTCTGAATGTTCTAATCTACTTGCTTATGTATAACAAAATACTAATTGGAGGTTTCAAGAATAATGATCTATGCACAACAAAAATAAATTGAAAAACTAGAGAGCTGCACATCTTAAAGGCTGTGTAAAAAATTCATATCTGAAAGAACACAAAGCAAAAACTAGGATTCATAGGTTATTAGGCTATTGCCACATGAAGATTTTAATAGCTACGGAAATGGTACATACACCCTTATGGCTCCATACTTTACTCACTCTTTTATTAATTCATTCTGCAAATGTCTAATTTAATCCTGAGTTGATGTCAGGCATTAATTTGGATGCTGGAAGTACTATGATGAACAATGCAGACATTCGCCTGCTCACATGGAGTCAGCATTTGAATGAGAAATACAGGCAAACACTGTTAAGAGAACAACAGATTATTGAAAATAATTTTAAACTATAATAAGTACTATGAAAGAAACCAGTAGGAATCTGTGATAGGAAGTAATGGCAATAGAGTGGGAGACAACTAATTTATACTTGAGAAAGGGCGGAAGGAACTAGCCATGTAAAGAATAGAAGGGAAAGGCATTTCAGAAGGAAGGAATAGCACGTGCAAAGAGAAATGATAAGACTGGAGATAGGTCAAGCCAGGTCAGGTAGGGCCTGGCACTGCAGCCATGATAAGGACTTTAAATTTTATCCCACAAAAAGAAAGCCATTGAAGAATTTGCTTACGCAGAAAAAACACATGGAATTATTTGTATTTTAAGATTGCTCTACACTCTAAATGAGAATGTGGGGAGAGAGAGGATCAAGAATGGTGGCACGGAGACAGAAGACTATAGTTGTAGTTCGGGTGGCTTAGTTTTGAGGGGGCAGTGGAGATGGAGAAGAGTGAACTGAATCAATCTATGTATCCTATCCAACTACTAGGACTGATAGAACTTGCTAAGGGATTAGATGTTGAGTAGGCAGTTGGTTTTGTGAGTCTGGACTCAGAGGTCTGAGTTGAGATATGAATTTGGGAGTTGTTGACTTACATATACTATAGTGTTGAAAGCCATATTGAGGAGAAGGTAACCTAGGAAATCTGTGTGGAGTGAGAGGAGAAGAGAGCCTAGAGACATAGTGCTTTAGAGCTCAGGTTAAGAGCAGCAGAGAAGACTGAGAAAGAGTGATTAACAAGACAAATAAAATCTTGGAGCACATAGAAACCAAGAGATAAGAGAGTGTTTAAAGAAGGAGGGAACTATCGACTGAATTTGAATGCTGGCAAGAGGTCCAGTAAGATGAAGACAGAGAGGGTATTAGTTTGGGAAACATGGAGACATAGTTGGTGACAATGATAAGAGTCATTCCAGTGGAGAAGTGGCATGGGATTGGGTTTTGCTGTGTTGGGATCATATGAGAATGGGTTGAAGAGTGAATGAGGATGAATAAGTTGATATCATTTGTATAGACATATCTCTTGAGAACTTTAGTTTTGATTAGGTCAAGGGAAGAGGAGTACTTTCAAAAGATGGGTTTTAAGAGAATATATTTGCATGTGATGGAAATTTTCTTCCAGAGAGGTGAGAACTGAAAAAGCAAAGTCCTTGATCCAGAGCACAGGTGAAAGATTGGTTTTGAGAAAGCAGAAAAACTTCTTTTGTTAACAGGAAGGTAGACAGACTTACATATATGAAGAGACATGTGGCTGTCAATTTGTCTATTTTTGGTCAGTGACGAATAAGGCAAGACCATCAGGTGAGGGTATGGTTAGAGCAGGGTGCATGGGAGATTTGAAAGAAGGCAGAAGTTATAAAACAATCAAGTAAGACAATAAAAAAGCAGGCCTACAAACAGACAAACAAACAAACAAACAAACAAACAAACGGCCTAGGATCACTGGCCTTTCAGAAGTGCACATTTGAGTTTATAAATTTTGAGTGAGTCCTATTCATTAAAATAGGAGAGCAAGTGTCTGTCTTCATGATTCTTGAATGGGGCTTGATAAATAGTAGATGCTCAAGAAATATTTCTTAAATGAATGAATGAGTAAATGAGCTCAGTTGTTATCTTTTCTTTCTGAGAATATTTAGCTGCTCTGGGAAAGGCATTGAGAAGGTAGAAGGTAAGAATCATAGAGCAGGGGTCCCCAACCCCTGAGCGAAGAACTGGTACCAGTCTATAGCCTGTTAGGAACCAGGTTGCACAACAGGAGGTGAACGGCGGGCAAGGGAGAAAAGCTTCATCTGTATTTGTATCCGCTCCCCAGCGCTAGCACCACCGCCTCAGCTCTACCTCAGATCATCAGGCATTAGATTCTCATAGGAGCACTGGTCCCTGGTGCCATAAAGGTTAGGGACTGTTGTCATAGAGAACTGGGGTTTTCCCTGGCAAGGATGCCAGACAGAGAGCAGCCAGGGAATGAAGGGCTTTAGGAAGGGAGTGATTATATTGATGGGCCATAGAATCCAGGATGTATGAGAATGAAAGGAAAGCTAATGGAGAATTAGCTAATGGATAGTGAGAAAGTAGTTTTGAAGTCATTAAGAAATCAGAAAATTTGGCAGTAGGAGAAAATCTTCTGGAAGAATAAGAGTCATGATTAGAGAATGGCAGCTTTGAAATTGGAATTTGAGAAGAAAGGCACATGCCAGTGATGGCATAGTTTTAACTGTGTCAAGGACCCAGGTGAAGCAGAAGAAAAAGTTACTACTGATGTGATCAAAGGGCTGACTGCCTGTATCATTTAATATGTCACGTATTATATATTGGCCTAACTGGAAAAGCAGATGAACTTTAAGATGATTTCATGAAAACGTAAATATAAATTTCCTGTCTTCTCTTTCCCCAACAAACACAACCAAGCATGGCTATTATGGATATAAGAATATTTACATGGTCATTTGGGGAGCCAGAGTATACTATGTAGGGATTTGGTCAACAGACACACATAGTTGAGTCATTCGGAATATGAAATGTCTAGAAGAAAGACTTAAATAGGCATAAATATATATTCAAGCATACTGAATGGTGATTGGTGAATTTTAATTGATGAAAATCTGAATAGGATATCATCTTACCAAATACAGAGTAATGATATTAGTCCTCTGTTACTCTTAGGTGAGTTGTCACAGCAGTTATCAAAATCTTGGTTTTTAAATTTGAAATGCTAAGGGTTGGTGAAGAAAGTGATAAGAGAACCACCAAAGAAGTTTCTGGATTCAAGAATAGAGGGGACTCTGCCCTGCTTCCTTTTTCATTGCCCTGGGGTGGTACGAGCTGTCCTGTGCTATTAGAACATGGGAAAATAGGGATCAGGTTTCCACAAGGGTGCCTAGGTCTGAGACACAGTCTGTGTGAGCCTCCTTGGATAGGGTGTAAGATGTCATTTCCCCATGTGGCTGCAAGTAGTATGGACACAGCTGAGAAAAGGCCAGCGCACTGGGCGAGGCCTCATGGTTGGGGGTATGGACCTGCCAATAGATGTCACATGGACCTGAGGACTAGAGGAATCTAGACACCTAAGCAACTTACAGCTTGAAAGATATGACAGCATATCTTTATCATGGCTGGGTTCACAAGTCTCTCCTTATGTCTGGACGTTATAAACTCAGAGAACTAGGAAATGGAGAAAACCCTGCTTGGCTGAGAAAACCCTGATTTGATTGAGATGATTTTTCCCACCATCAAATGAGATGGAGCTTAAAATAGAGATTAAGTTGACATAATGAAAAATTAACTCACATTTCTTGTACATTTTAGTATGTGAATTGAAAAATTCATACCTATTACATAAAAGATACTGTTTATTTTAGTTATGATATTGGTATGGCTGCTAACAAAGGCCCAAGTAACAGTAGCTTAAAGAAGATATATATTTACTTCTTTCTCATGTGACACTCTGAACATAAACAGTACAGAACCAATATGGTGGCTTCACAATATTGGGGACACACATTCCCCCTGTCTCCTTGCTCTGTCATTGTCATTGTATTTTTTCCATCTTATAGCCTAAGATGGGTGTTATTCTTCTTGTCATCATAGCCTCATTCTGGCTGGTGAGAAGGGGAGTGATGTGGAGTGTGCAGCCTGTAAGTTGTAAGTATCACTTTCTCTCACATTGCGTTGACCAGAACAAAGTCACATGGCACAAATAGCTGCAAGGGAGGCCGTTAAATGTACATGTAAGCTGGTCAGCCATATGTCAAGCTAAAATTTTGTGGGAAATATTAACTAAAGAGAAAAAAGAAAACATATTTTGGATACAACCAGCTCTATCTGGCACTCAGTG
Organism: Pteropus medius; assembly: GCF_902729225.1. Classification (NCBI taxonomy): domain Eukaryota; kingdom Metazoa; phylum Chordata; class Mammalia; order Chiroptera; family Pteropodidae; genus Pteropus; species Pteropus medius. Next base: position 9,473,006 of record NW_024352785.1, on the reverse strand, counting down.
CTCTGGGTGCCTTGGGGAGGTGGATGAGGAATTGAGGAAGAAGAAGCATGGAGAGCATAAGTTATCTTTGTGTTGAGCAACTACTCCTTTGGGAATGAGAGCTGAATTTCCGCTACTAATCTGCGGGTGGACCCTCCATCCTCTGGGCCATTTCTTTTCTGACTTCCTGACTGAGCTCATGTCTGGCTCTATCCTAATGGGTCCTTTACTTTAATGCTGAGTGCTGTAAGCACAACAAAGGCTGCTCTTCAGTTTCCGTGCTTAAGTGAATTTTTGGTAGCATCCAGATAATGGATCTGTTTTATTCATATTATCGTTGCTAATAATACAATCACAAAATAATAATTTACATTTATGTAACTATATATTTTTTGGTGGCCTGTTTACATCTGTGATCTGGTTTGATCTTCACAGATTTATTATCAATAAGTACTTAAATACTAGATGTTTACAGCTCTCCCTATCTTCTCACATTTTCAAATCCATTAGCACATTTTAATTTTCCTGTTTCTCTAGTTGTGACTTTTGGGCTTCCTGTATATGACTCTGTTCATTTCACCTGGGATTCCTTCCTTTTGCTTTCTTTCTCTTTCCCCCCTGACTCTAGGCTGTATCTGCAGGGCTCTTCCTGAAGTTTTCTGACATATCGAGCTTATTTTCCATGGCTTTTCCTTTTCTTGGTTTCCTTGCTGTTCTTCCTCCCCATCCTTCTACCCTGGTGTCTTTCAAATAAGGTCATTTCTCTGAAGCAGGTCCTACACAAGTCCTTACCTCTCTGCAGGTAATAGCTTCACTCTTTTGTTCTATACTTTTTTTTCACCTCAGGCATTTTCTGTTTTTCTTTGCTTTTTCCACGACTGTATTTCAGTCAATATCTCCTTTCTGAAGCACCTTTAACTGCCATCCTTTCCGTTACCATACCAGGGAGTGTCCCTATGTCTTCTGCATATCCATAACCAGCTGCAGTAATTTGACTACATCTTATTCATTCTTTCTTGCATCGTGAAGGTGGTCCGGGAGGCATCTCTTTCTTTGACTGTAATCTGGGCTTGATTTCGAGCTCTGCTCAAGGCATAGTTTCTCAATTTTTCTTCCAGCAGTCTTTTATTTTTCTACTTCAAGTGCCTCATGACTTCTGTTCCCAGCAGCATCCCACCGCCTTCCCATCTACAACTGCTTTTCAGACTTGCCGAAACTTAGCTGACAGCTTCTCCTTTGACCCTGCTCCCTCCACTTCTATTTTACTGCCAGCGTTACGAGTCCACTTACTCGCTCACTCCTTAGCCTATCCGATGGGAGAGGAGCACTCTCCTTCTGTGCCACTGTTTTCCGGTTTTTAGAACACTGGGCCTGTCTTCCTTTTTTGGAATAGACTCTAAGTCATCTGATTTCAACGAGTTAGAAATTTCAAGACTGGGGCCTGTACCAAGTAATGTCAAAGCACGAACAGCTCTGCCTCTGCCCACTGCCTGAACTACTCTGGGTCCCAGAACTGCTGTAGCTGCCTTGGACAAAGGGTTTTTCATGCTAAAAGATGAAACCTCTACAGTCCTAACTGGGCTATTCTTACACATTTGGGGTAGAGTGCATTCTGACTTTCTTTATTATTTTTGTCATGGTGGAAATGTGGGTCCATTATCTCCGGTTATCTCCAGTCATTATGCACTTACTTACATGGTTTTTTATATTGAAAGACAGCTTTTTATTTATTGTTTCATAGAAATGTAAAATATATGTATGAATTCATAAAAGAAGGAAGACTTCAAATAAGGTATATTTATGTAACACTATTTTCTCTCCTTGTTGAATATATGTGGCCCCTTTTCTGGGAAAAGATATTGCAGTTTTAATGGCTGCTTAGAAAATAACAGCTAATGATCAGTTTGCAAATCCTATCATTTTTCTATCAGAAGAAAAACTTTAAGGAGGTGAAAGTTTCATTTCCAATAGGGACATTTCCAGAGAGCTTCCCACAATAGTCATTGTTATCACTCCTTCATACACCTCTTTGGCCAGTTATTTAATTGTATTGTCATTCTCTGTTTACAACTCTGCCTCCCTCACTAGACTGTGAATGGCTCAAAAGCAGTGATACTGTCTTATTCTTGGTGAATGGCGATCATTGGAATTCAAGAGCTTATTTAATAAATAAACAGATAAATAAATGAGGAACTTGGAGTCAAAGAAAGTAACAAGTTGTGTGGTCTTGGGTTATGTGTTAACCACTTTAGGTTTCACTTATTTCACCTGTAAATTGAGGACGTTGGCAAAGAAGAAGGGAATAAAGGTTGGATGTGGCATTGGGTACTCTGAAAGGGAACTTTCTCCTGGTGAGGGGTAGAGGAGTGAGATAATGTGATTTAAAGGCGGGGGAGAACTGTCCTTCATACTGAGTGAGAATCAGGAAAACTAACGATACATAGAATATCCAGTACCCCTCTCTATGTGGCATAAGCAGAAGAATAGAAATGATGACATACTGTATCCAGACAGAGAGGGCTTGACACAGCCCTCAGATTTCTTATAATCTGAGATTGGCAGGCGAGTGCATTTAAATATTTCTCACGTACCTGCAGAGAGGGCGAGCGAAATACCTGAAGGAGGCCTCAGGACCTGGGGAAGCCTCTCATTGGGATGGCTGGCATGGAGAAATGTAACTGACCAGAGACCATATGGAATGTGCATGGCTCTACAGAAGTCAAGGAGGGGAATGGTACCAATCAGTGACTGGAAGGAACCAGGACAGTATAGTAGATGTCGATGTAGACAGATGAGATGATGACCAAAGCCTGTGTCTCAAGTTCTGATGCTAAGTATCACAGTCTCTGCCTCTTCTTTATTTTTGGAACTTATTTTCAACCCCACAGAGAAGGGTTCAGAGAAGAAAACCCTGACTTGATTGATTTTACCCAGAAGTGTCTGATTGAAATTTTTGCCAAAAGATGGAATGGAAAGTTTGAGATAGAAAGTAAGGTCATACATAGGAAATAAACTTGAATTTTGGCACACTTGAGTTGTGTGGATTGAGATTCTGTGCTTCCTACATACAAGAAATACTAATGCAGCCAGGAGCATTGAGCACTCACTGATGGCAGAGAATCCAGGTGGTGACTTAAGAAATGCAGGGGCGAGAGTGGGGATTTATCTTGGCTGTGGTTCTCTAAGCATGAATTTTTAGGTTTTATTTCAGGATTCTGCTAATGTCCCTTCAGCCAACCAGTAATCAGAGTTTTATTTTTCTTTCTTGTTCTCATTTATAATGCCCATAATTTACATATATTTGCATTTTAACTGAAAGAATTAAATAAATATGTCATCTCTGCCTACCACCAGAGCAAAACACATCAGACTCCAGTGGTATGAATAAAGGTCACTGTTGATATACTCCTTACTTTAGCTCAAAATTATTTTCTAAGCTATGAGTATATTTCCTTTTTGGCACTTGAAATCAAGTAATTCTACTCTATATTTTCACTTTTCCTTATGTTGCTGGAAGATTCAAGACAAGCAGCCTGGGCCAAGTTCTTCACTTTACAGATGAAGAAATGGGGCCACCTAAGTGACTTATTCAAGACTGGTTGGTTAGAAACAGAAGTGATTTTAGAACCTAGGTCCTGTGATTCCAGTGCTTCTTCTATGTCCTTATCTCACCTGTCTCTCTAATTTTGGAGTCAGTTTCCTATCTTTTAGAAGCTAACTTTTAGAGCATATCTCTGACAAAAGCATGGAAGACTTGGTTATTTTTTTATTTTTTATTTTTATTTTTTTTGGGGAAGTTATAGTTTAAATCCTGTAACAAACATTTTGGTAATATGAGAGTACAAGTACAGCTAATGGAGGTTGGCATATATTGAGGGTGAAGAAAGATAGGGAATGGGTCAGGACACCAGTATCTTCAAAGTAAGGGTCAATGGCGACTGTGTAAAGTTAATGGAATAATAAGTAATGTTTAAATAAAGAATGCAAGATAAACTTTTAATAACTACTGAGAGAATCTATCATGTCTGTCTATCTATCTATCTATCTATCTATCTATCTATCTATCTATCTATCTATCTATCTTTATCTATGTTTACATCTATATCTCCTTGCAAGCCCTTTAGGAAAGTAGAAAAAGTATTAAATAAGAAAACTTTTCCATTTTCTAAATTGTGGAGTTAACAGATAATTTAATAAAGTTGATAAATCAAGGAAGAGAGGTATAGCACATTGCCTAGGGTTATGAAAGGAGATGGGTAGTAGAACTGAAAACTGGAACAGTTAAGAGGTTGCCCTGTGTCGGGATGGGAGGTGGGGTAAGTTGTAGTTGGGAGTGGGATGAGTGGGTGGTTGCAGCTTTCCAACATCAAGCCTGCCATATTATTTTGTAGGTTTTCATACGCATAAATTGCTTAGACAAAAAATTGTATTTTATGTTTTGATTGCTATTTGCCAATACACCCTTCAAAAAGGCTGAACAATGTACATTTTGCCAATAGAGTGTAAGAATACTCTTTCCCTTACATACTTCCCCAAAGTGTACATTAGTTATTTGATATTCACTGATTCTGACTCTTGTACATATTTTGTAAGTCTTTTATGTGCACATGAAACAAATCCATATTTTTGAAAGATTGGAGTTTGTTAATTAGGATGTTTAACTCTTCTATATCTTTACTAAAATTATATTTGTTTAAAGTATCAATCATTGAGAGAGGTGTTAAAACATGTCATGATCAAGGTGGATTTGTTCACATCTTCTCTTAGGTCTGACAGCATTCCCTTCACATATTTAGATGCTACACTCTTAAGCAAACACAACTATATATTTGTTATATTCTCCATGTGACTTGCTTGTTTTATCACTGTATAGTGACTTTATTCATAATAAGTCAGGATACCTTTGGCTTAAAAAGTTAGGAATCTTATTATCATATATAACAAGTCCAAAAAGGAGGGGTAGAGGGAGAAGGAGTGGTAGCCATGAGCATAACTTGCAGACCTCTAACTACAGAGTGCATGATTGACTCACGGCCTTAGCTGCTGTAATCTGAAAATCGCTGCGGTACTATCCTGGTAGTCGTGCTTCCCACAGGCCGCTCCCAGCCAGTGACTGAGCAGAGCAAGGAGGCTTAGGCAGATCCCTTCCTAGGAGACAAAGTGCGGGAGGAGGGGTGCTCCTCTGATAGCTGATTTTGGCTTGTGGACCCCTAGGCAGCCTCAGACACTTCTATCCAACTTTTCTTCCTCTCTCCTCAGGAGGCAGATTTGTATTACAGCCTGACAGTTCTCCAAGTCTTTCCCAGCTCCTTCCCATTTTCTTGATAAAATCCTGTTTGGCATCTCTTTTTCAGAGGATCTGGATTAACACAGGAAAGCTGCTTGTTTGTTGATTTAGCAGCTTGATGATTAACTCAGGAAACCCAGTTCTCTTCATTTCTTGTTCTGCCATACTCAGTTTGTTGTTTTGCTCTCAGGCTGGCTCCCTTGGTGGTCACTGTGGCCATTACCTGTAGCTCATTCAGACACAATATCTAAAGGGAGAAAAGGACCACATTTATCAGTGTTTCTTTAAACCTGAGAAAATCTTACCCAGAAGTCCTCCTGCAGCTTTTCTTTACTTCTTATTGGCTAGAAAGGGGTGATGTGTTTACTTGTCAACGAATCGCTGGCAAGTGAAAAAGATCTCAGTGTGTGACAGACAAATCAATATTTACCCCTGACTTGGGGATCTGGTTACCTTTATCTAAGTCCCATGGTTGAAAGATGGGCAACTGAACAAAAGCAGGATTCTATTATGAAAGAAGAAAGGAAAAATGGTTATTGGGCTATCAACTGCTATACTTAATAACACTTTTAGCTTTAGAATCTATTTCATCAGATATCAGTATCAACTTTCTTTTGTTTATTGCTGATATATTTTTCCCTGTTTCTTTACTCTCAGCATTACTTTATCATCTTATTTTAATTGACTCTGTTGTAGACAGCTTATGGCTATATTTTGGTTTAGTTTCATTTTCCTCCCTATGTAAAAGTCTTTTACTTTTATTTAGTATAACTGATACATTTATAGTTATTAGGATTATTAATCTAACTGGACTTATATCTGCCATTTGATTTTTCTATTTATTGTTTTTTTTTGGCACTTTGCCTCCTTTCTGTCACCCCTTTGTAGCATTTTATTTAAAAAAATTTAAACATATGTAAAAGTAAGAAAATAGTATAATAAATTCCTATAGTCTTCTCATTTAGATGTGACAATTACCAGTGCTTTGTCACATGTACTTAACTCTTTTTTCTCTTTTTTGCTGAAGGATTTTAAATCAAATCACAGATGTCATGACATTTCACCTTAAAAACTTAAGCGTAAATGATTGAGTTTCTTCATTTTACATTTCCCTCTAAATGTTTGAAATTATATTTGTGTTCTGTTTGCACTAAACATGCATAGTGTGTCAGCATAGCCATTATTCTCCCAAACAATGCATGTACTTTGGAATTAATTTTTCCCTTTACACATTACTATTGTCTAACAGTTTTGGATGCTAGTTTCATCTTGGTGTATTAGTCTAGGATCAGCTGTACTGTGATAAATAAATCCTGAAATCTCAGTTGATTGAAACAAAGGTGTTTCCTTGCTTACATCTCAGTCTCATATGGACTGGGAGACTCTTCTCCAAGCAGGACTTCAGGGAATCAGCCAGCTTCTACCTTGCAGCTATGGCATCCAAATATCTGACTCTGAAGTTTCTGGGGAAGGAAGGAAAGAGCTGGAGGACTTTAGGGGATGATTTTAAGGGTGAAGACCTTAGAATCCACCCACTTTCCATTTCATTGGCTCTACTTTAGTTACATAGACTCTGGACTATTTGAGATGTTGGCTGGAAAATTTGGTCACCTATATTTTTAGGAAAAAGTCTATATAACTGTTATTTAAAATTTTAAAAATTATTTATTAAAAAAATAAAGTTAACTTTTTAAAAACCACTTCCTTTTCTCATTATTTGTAATAACATGTTGAGTTGCCATAACAAAATAGGATAGACTGGGTGGCTTAAACAACAGGAATTTTTTTTTTTCACACTTCAGGTGTCTGTGACCTCCAAGATCAAGGTGCCATTAAAATAAATTTCATTGTGAGGTCTCTTTTCTTGGCTTGTTGGCAGCCACCATCTAGCTATATGCTCATGCGGCCTTTCTTTAGTGTGAGTACATGAAGAGAGAAAAAGAGTTCTTACATCTTGTAAGAGCGTCGGCCCTATAGGATTATGGCCCATTCTTATCACCTCATTTAACCATTATTATCTCTGTGTAGGATCTATCTCCAAATACAGTCACATTGCAGATTTGGGCTTTAATATCTGAATTGGGGGAGGGCACACAATTCCCTAGCACCTCTGTTACTTGGAGCAGGGACTTGACCAAAGGACCAATCAGGTCCTTTTTTTAGGGATTTATACAGATACTAATGGAGAAAGAGTGGTCTCTACATTTGACATTAAGGAATATTTAAAATGGGATCTTCTGAGGTCATCGTTGACACCATGTAGATAGGGCTGACTGATAATGATAATTTATTGGCTTACACTATGTTGGGTCACATGACATGATGGAATGTTATTAATCTATTGTCTGCTATGTATGCCTCAGGATTTCCTCTACCACAGTAAACCATAACTGGACTTGACCACATTGTTTTAGGCTACAGTGGATCAAGCACATGTGAAGAAAAAGAGAATCAGGGACTGGGCTTGGAAGAAAATTAAAAACAATAGTTTTCCTTTTGACTGTATCTCTCATTCTGTGTTTTGTATAAGTGAAGATGTTTTTGGATGCTAGAATCAGAAAATCCATACTCAAAATGATTAATCAATAAGGAAATTTATTATCTCTATGTTTGCTTCAGATGTGTTAACAAAGCAGTGGCTCAGTAATATCATCAAGGACTCAAGTTCTTCTACCTCTCTATTTTTCTGGTCTTTGTGTTGGTTTAATTCCAAGACTTATTCTGACATTACCTCAAGGTCACCTTCAGTATAACTGGCCTACCTACTTGCCTTTCCATGTTCACCTTTCTATCTTTGGACCAATAACAGTGGCCAGGGAAATATTATTCCCTCTTTGACAGACTAATGAGGAGCTGAGTTGATGTGCATCAGGATACATTATGATTGATCTCAGTGTTGGATCTCTGTGCTTCTCAACTGTCCCTTAAGACACAAGGTGGGAAAAAGTGGATAGTTGTGTAAAACTGAGGTTCTGTTATTAAGGTTGTGTAAAACTGAGGTTTTGTTATTAATGTTGGGTTGGCACCAGCTATGTTCACTACATACCTTGTTGTAGCAATGAAAAAGGAAAGCTGGATATATCTATGAGTTCAATGAAAAGGCCTAACATTATCTTGCTACCAAGGCCATTTCCTACAAGTAGTAGTATATCACTCTGATAGTTCCCATGGCAACATGAATTCAGATGAGTCATCACATCTTGTACTTGCCTGTAGCAAAGGAAGAACATAATGCTGAATGTGTTGTTAGTTTTTCAGTGAATATCTTAAGTCTCAGATCTTAATTTGGGGACCTGGAATGAATTATACAAAAGCTAATGATACTATATAAAGGGGAGCATTTAAGCCAGTCTTTGATTAACACTGGGAATGTGAAGTGGCTTCAGAAGTTATGGAATAATGTGGGAGCCATTGTAAGACTGGGCTGGAGATTAGTGAAAGTTTTAGTAAGTCACTTAAGATGGTATACAACTTAATAAGTAGCTTATACATTAATTGCATGAGTAGAATAATAAGTCAAAACAAGTGCAGTGTTTACTGGATACCTGAACTGCTGTCTACTTGTAGTTGTGGGCATCCCTTCCCCCAAATTAGAGAGTGTTAGACTCATAATGAGTACTAAGCAGCTGTTCCATCAAGCTGTTTTCCAAATGGGCTTTCACCATTATTGTTGTTGTTAGACAGAGAGGGAAGTGATTTTAGTGTGAATGTGAAAATGAATTAATGTTGCCTGTCAGGAAACAAAACCAGTGCCAGAAGATCAGCTTTTGCATAGCTGAAAGATTGAAAAAGAAAACTCTGGAAGTAAGAGAGCTAAAAAGACAATGATCTTAAATTCATACCAGCCTTAGGATGTGGAAGTTAATGTTCCACTCTAGAGATAGAAACAGCTTCAGATAAGGCACTTCTGGTCACCATATCCAGGCAAACTTGGAAAGTAATGGTGACACTGACACTAAGATTATTGCATTCCCAGCTGAACACCAGATAAATAAATGGATTTCTTGACCATCTAAGTCAATCTGGAATAAGCTTGTAAGAATTAGCAAATAGAAATAAAGGATGTCTAGCTAAATTTGAATTTTAGATAAACAATGGATAATTTTGAGGGAATAATTATGTCCTAAATATTGCATAGGTCGCAGTCAACACTCAAATTATTCATTGTTTATCTGAAATTCAAATTTAAGTGGGTGAAGTTCAACTTTAAGATTAAGCAACCCTAATCTGGGGTAATTAATAACCTCATCCCAATTCCCAAAACATTATGATGTGATTGCTTTTGAACTCTTGCCTGAAATGCCAACTTTGGACTCTTACTAATCCTTCATGGCAGATTATATTATATATCCCGTCATATTATATATCACATCATCTTCTAACAATGTGACATTGACACTCCTTCTTTGAGATGTGGGGTCTGGGTAGACTTTGTAATTGTCTTGACCAATAGACTATGGAGGAAGTGACACTATTTGATTTCTAGGTTATTAAAGGTGGGTGGGACAGCTTCCAGGAGGCTCTCTTTCTCTAAGTGCATGTATCTTGGGAGCTCTGAGCTGACATGTAAGAAGTCTGGCTACCCTAAAGCCACTGGGCTGCAGAGGCCACATGGTGAGGCCACGTAGAGACAGAGAGGATGCCTGTGGATCCCAAGTATCCCAGCCTGTAGCTAGTCACATCCTCATTGTTTAGATGACCCCAGCTTTGAGATAACTCCAGTTTTAACCACTATTTGATTACAATCTCATTTAAGAATGAGCTGAACTGCTCAGCCAAGGTACTCCCAAATTTCTGACTCATAGGAACATGAAAGTTAATAAATGACTATTGTTTTATTCCACTATGTTTTGGGTTGATGAGTTACACAGCCACAGATAACTTATGCTGATTTGAGGGAAGTTTAATAACACTACTTTTTAGGTTAACATTTTTTATAATAGTGTTTTAAGATAAGTAGCTTTGTTTTTAGGGATATGAACATAGTAATATGCCAAATCTTTGTGAGAGTTAGGTTTTGAAGGTTTTACTGTTAATGTCTATTGAGCTACCTTTTTTTAAAGAGCCAAAACAAATGGGATTAGTACTATAGGAAAATCGAATTGTTTATAAGAAAAAAAAATCACCCAAACTCATTCTCAGTATTGTATAATGATAGAGATGAATATATGAGATATAGGTTGTTTTGGCTCTGACACTAAATACATATTAGATTTTGAGCAAGTTACTTATTCTCGAAAACTCAGTTCTTGTATGTGTAAAATGAGGCATCATCATACATACAAGGGTTGGCAAACACACAGCATGAAAGCTACCATTTTCCCTGGCAGGTATCACTAATGAATTGCAGCACTCTCTTCACAGGAAATGACCTTACAAGTCCTTCTCAGAGCAGAATGCTAAGCAGTCAAGAGCAATCAATCACAGTTGGCAATGACAAAATCATTTTTTGCCTTCCCAGACCTTGAACATATTTACTGTCACTGCCAGGGTTAAAACTCAATATTTCTGTAATTTAAGTGATTTTCCCAAGTTCTGAGAGTTGCTAAAGTGATTGTGAAAGTAATGTTGGAAATATTTGAAGACTCATAGAGCAACATTAATTGACTCTGCCCTGGGTGCGACATAGCTATACATGTTTTATGACAGATACAGTGATGAAAAAGACAGTTTCTCCAAGTTGCAAAAAGATACACACAAATAACATCAGATGAGACAATTTTATCACCAGATTCAAATTAAACTGATTTTGCCCAGATTGTCAGCTGAGACCACTCAGTTGTGGCCTTGACGACAATGTAAGAAAAGAGATGTCTCAGGGCTACTTTGTTTGCATTTGATCTAAGCGTATCTAAAGGATCCAGCTGCATAACAGCTTAATATACAGCTCCAATTCTGAAAGAAGTCGACAGTCAACTCCTCTCAGCTCCTGATGCCTGGGCTTATTTCCCAAGAATTTGCACTCCTCTGAAGTATTGCTGACAGCTCCCATCTCTCACTTCTTCCTTATATGTTTCTCTGCTGACAGCTCCCATCTCTCACTTCTTCCTTATATGTTTCTCTGCTTTTATTTTAGACATTGTTTTAATTGTATTACTATCTGCTTATTTCTCCAACACAGACTTGGAAATCTCCCTTAAAGGCTACAACCAACTTTCTTTTCACATGTCCTTTTGTTTAATTATTAGCCTTTTGTTACCATTCTCTATCTTGGATCAAGTTTTAAAGACTTTTCTCCAAGTGTATAGTTAGAATTCTTTTTTCTAAATTATATGAAGTTTAAATTTTTGTTTTGATAGAACAGGTTTGCAATCATTATACATAGTTTTAAGTGTATGTATTCAGGTGCAAGATCTCAATATAATTTTTCAAACCCTACATCTACATAGTTCAGGACCCCCGTTTAATATCATCAACACTGCTACATATTGAACATTAATCTCTTTGCACAGCCTGCCCTACATCTGACCCAGATAACAAAGTAACTAATCTCAGAAAACAGAGAGGAGGAAAGCTCATTTCTAGCTGGAAGAATTGGAGAAGGAACTCTAGAGGAGGTAGCATTCATCCTTAACCTTGAAGGACATGTAGGAAATCAGAAAGCAGAGGTAGAATGGGTTAGGGATGGGAGGGACAGTCTGGGTTGAGGAAAATGAGGAACAGAGAGCCAGGAGAGCGAAATGTATTTTGGTCTACAGTGTAGTAGTCAGTAGAGTAGAAGACTGATGGAAGAAAGACCATATCACAGAGGCCCTTGGTATCTTGGTTTGGTTGATTCAGTAATTGGGCTAGTCCTGCTTCGTTTGATTTTGGGGAGTAGGTGATATATTTGCAAGTGTTTTTCTGGTACTTAGTCTGTGTTCTATTTTTTGGAAAGAATGGCTCCCTTGTCAATGTCTCCAGCCTTCTCTGTGAGAGAGAAATGTAGCCAAGACAGATATTCGAAGTGGCAAAGATTCGTTGTGCATTTAAATGACCACTTTAACAATCTGCTTGGAATTCTTTCTTTTCCCACTGTAAACATTCCCTAAGACTCCTAAGTTGATCCAACATAGACTTAAACACAAATGTATAAATTAGATTTCTGAAGAGCCACCAGAGCAGAAACACAGGTTTCTTCCACAAAGGACTTTGTCCAGCAGTCATTCTCCCTCTATCCATCCAGGCAGGAAGTGTTTGTTGGGTGTCTGTGAGGTGTGAGGCACTGAAGTGGATATTGGATATAGATTGATGTGCAACATAGAATATCTTTGGCCTTTAGGGAATGAGCTCCTGTATAATCTATCAGGAGAGATCGACACATTATGACCAATACCAAGAAGGAAACTAACAGGCTGTAAAAATAAAGACTCACAAGGGGAAGAAATTGGGAGATTGGACCTACTTGACATGGTCTAGCAAATACCAACTTCAATCCTTCAAAATAATTGAGAGGTCTTTCTAGATAACACTAGCTGCTGTAATAGATAAACACTGAACTCTCAGTGGTTTCACATAATAGAATTTTTTTCTATGTAAAATTCAAAATGGGTGTTTGTAACCAACTGGTAACTATCCCCCAAGAGGTAATAAGGGACCAGAGTCCTAAAATTATGGGTTTGTCCTCTTCAACATCTGGAGCCTAAGGCCACTGTGTTATTCACCTCAAGTCTTAGGAAAAAAACCTGGTGAATCAAAGTTAGAACATTTTTATGGTCAAAATCTGGAAATGGAAACCTTATTTCTTCCCTCATTCTTTGGCCATGCCTTTCAGGAAGGGAGATTGGGAATGTTATTGAGCTGTGTGTATAGAAAGAAGAAGAAATAGTTTTGGTGAATAACATATGTATATATTCTTACGTGAAATATCAAACAGACCGTGTCTAAAGCCATGAAAGAAATCTAAACCAACATAAAAAAGGAAAAGTCACACTAGCCACATTCACTGTCTACAACACAATCCGAGTAGACATTCTTAACAAAAGTTAGTTTCTACATCCAAACGTCTTTACAAAAACATTCCTTTAAATAATTTTTGGCTTAATGAGATTATAAAAACAAAAATGACAAAGTATTTAAAAATGAATAGTACCGAGAACAGTACATATAAAAACCTGTGCTTTGAGATATGATCAAAGTGTTAGGTAGAAGAAAATGTGTAGTTTTAGATGCATATGAGAAAAATATAAATTAAAATGAGTGCTCAACACAAGAAGTTATAAAAAGAACAAAATAGATCAGAAATATTTAGAAGGAAGAACTGACGAAGACATAGGCAAGATAGAAAACAAACACAGTAGATCAATAACAATAAAAACTTAAAAAAGCCTAGCAACAGAAACTTGCAGGCTTATCTAAAAAACAGAAGATACAAATATAACAACAAAAGAATATGAAAAGGGATATAATTATAGATATTACAGAAGTTTAAAAAATGACAAATATGTATAAATATTATCAATAAAGTTGAACATTAATAGAATTAAACTCTTTTTTGGAAAACATAAAAGTCTAAAATTTAATAAAGAAAAAGAAGAACATGAATAAGTCAAAACCATAGGAAAAATTAAAATTAGTAGCTGATGGATGGACACAGGGATGGGGAGCACAGCATAGGGAATGCAATTAGAATGAATACGTTGGCTAGGTGGAGGGTCAGGGGAGGGAGGGAGCAAGTGGTGGAGGGATCGTTTTATGAACTATATGGATGTCTAACCAATGTACTGTATACTTGAAACTAATTAAAATTAAAAAAGAATAATAAAAAAATGTGCAATATCTTCTCTAGGCTCTGGCAGTTTTATGAGTAAAGTCTTCCAGAACTTCAAAGGGAAGATAGTCTGCATGTTCTAGAACAGAGAAAACCATGGCCTGATACTCAATTTATTTTAAGAACCTAATACTTCCCTGATCTCCAAATTGGACAAAGATATCAGACCCATAAAAATAAGTATAAGCAATCTCATTTATAAACATGGATGTAAATAAATCTGAAATGAAGTATTTACAAAGGTAATTTAGCAGTGAATTAAAAGACCAATATATCATTATCAACTTAGAGGTTATTACAGTAGTGGAAGAAGGATCAGCTTAAGAAAAATCTGTTAATGTAATCACTACATTAAATAACTTAAAAAGAAATATCAATTGATTATCTCATCATCTCACTAAAAGTAGAAAAGCATTTAGTAAAAATAAATATTCATGTAAAAGAAAACCCCTAAGAAACTAGGGATAAATACAACTTTAAATTGATGCAGGTATCAACATCGAGTATTATTCATGAGGGTAGAAAACTTATGGCAACTGCTTACATCTATATCCAGATCCTCTAAAAAAGCAATATATATAGAACAACAAGAACTCATGATATCATTTCTTCAGCATAAACAGTGGGTAAAATATACTGAACTTCAAATTGCCTGTTTATAAAAAATGAAGAAGCACCAAATCCCAGTGAGCAATTGCTCACACTTCTGGTGTAAGCATTTGTGGAAAGCCAGGGCAGCCCAGAGAAAAACTGTGAGGAAGAGAGAGCTAGAGAGGTAGGGATGTGCTTAAAATTACTCTAAAGCAACCACCAGAAAGAAAAAGTTCATCTGAAACATAAAGAACAAAAACTATGTTGCACACCTGAAACTAATATAATGTTGTATGTCAACTGTAATTTTAAAATAAGTTATAAAAAAGAATAAAAAAGTGTCCCGTTGGAGCACTGACTATAGGGAAGGTATTAAAAATATGCATGATATGAGGTGGCAGTCTTTGAAAAGCATAGCTTCTAGGTGAAGAAGGCAAAAAAGGCGGTAAATGGCAAGACAAGGGTAAAATTTAGATCTTTCGAGACAAAAAAGGATAAAAAAAACCAGAGGACCACAATTCATCCTCTAAAAAAAACCCAAATAAATAAAAACAAACAAAAAACGAAATAAATCCCCCAAACCAAACTAACATAGTACTCAGAAGTAAAGAATTTCTCAAAAAGTAAAAGGATAGAGGATGTCAAAGGGACAGAAGAGCTATCTTGAAAGAATTACCTATGGCCAAAGGTGGAATATTTTAAGCAACAAAATGTTGAATTATAAGCCAAAGTATTAGATTACAAGCCAAAGTAAAAAGTAAATATAGATGAGTCTATACTAAGATAAATTATCAAATAAACACGTAGATGGGGAATAAAATACTATTTTTTTACAGAAGGATTCTTTATACAATGTATGTTGATACAATCCTATCCAGGAGGTAGAGTTTCCAAAGAATAGAATATGGAAAAGAAAAACTGGTAAATTTCCAGGGGAGAAAAGTGGCAAACATTATCTTAACCACGTGATCAAGTTTAACATTACTAACAATACTATGAAGATATCCTGTACCCTGTGATGTGATGTGATAGGAAAGTCACTTCACTTCTGTGGTATTCTTTTCAAATGCTGTCATGTTTTTTTCAAACCTAAACCTACTCTAATCTGAGTAAAACATCAGACAAACTCAAATTGAGGGATAGTCTACAAGATATCTGACCAATACTTCTAAAAACTGTCGAGGTAATAAAAAATTAGTGAAAACTGAGAAAATGTCATAGAGCAAAGGAAAGATGACAACTAGATGACATGTGATAACCTGGATTTGATCTTGGAACAGAAAAACACATTAACGGAAAAAATGGTGACATCCAAATTAAGTCCAGAGTTCAGTTAATAGTAACATACCAATGTTGTTTTCTTGGTTTTTACAATTAGCAGTAGGAGAAACTGAAATTGGCTGAGGGTACACTGGAGCTCTCTGTATACTTTGTAACTTTTCTATAAACATAAAATTATTCTAAAATAAAAAGAATATATAAACAAACAGAAACACCAAAACCCATCCACTAAAAATGCTGGACTTTGCTTACTGATATAAGATGGTGACTTTGAATTAGAAATCTAGAATCCCACCTCGAATTCACAAAATGAATAGGAAAAACTGAATAAATCTATGTAAAATTAAAATTGCTATATCAGAAAATGAGAATTAGTCCGTCTCAGTTGATGAAAATTTCCCCATTCAAACAAGCGAACAAAGCAAGCAAGAAGCATTATAAAATTGCAAGGCAACACTCCAAACTGATGGAATATACTTAAACAAGCATTTGGAGATGTGATAGCTTATCTTGAATCAGAAACACAAAAATCAAAAACAGAAATAGAACCACAGAAAGAAATGAAAAGAGAGTTGATTAAACTCACAAGAGAAATAGTAGAAAAAAGATCAAATCATTTCACAAATAAAGACTAAATTATAAGTTGCCCAAGGTAGAGCAGACTCAAAAAGAAATTTAATGAGGAGCATTCAAGAAAGATGAAAAATAACCAATAGAATAAAAATGGGATAAAGATAGAAGTAAAATGGGTCGGAGAGGAAATGGCTGAAATGGAAGAAGAAAAAATAATAAGTGTTGATTAAAGCCCTTGAAGAAGATGAAATAACAGTATGAAAAAAAACAGTATGAAGAAAACCACAATTCAAGAAAACTTTTCAGAAATAAAAGATCTAGATCTATATATCAAAAGAGCCCACTGGATACATGTGGAAATTAACCCAGAAAACTTAACTTTAAGACATCGCTGAGAAAAGCAGAGATTAAAAAAAAAAATCATTAAAAGATAAAAATCCTGAGGGCCTCCAGGCATAAAAATAAATAACAAAAGCAGAGGGAGTCATATCATCAACAGATTTCTCAAAAACAACCTAAAAAGCAAGGCAAAAAAGTGTGAACTAAAAATTTATATCTAACCAAGCTATCCTTTAAGTACCAAAGATATCAGCAAACAACTTTAAACATAGGGCAACTTAGAGAATTCCCATTTTCTCCATTACCATTCAGCACTATGTTGGAGGTATTGGCCAATGCAAATAGACAAGTAAAACCAGCTAGAGAATAAGAATTGGTAAAGAAGTAAAACTATTTCAGTTTGCAGATGATGTGATAGCATACCTGGAAAACTCTAGAGAATCAATGGTAAAATTAAACAATAAAAAAGTAGTGAAGTACCAGGTTATAAAATTAACATGCAGAAAATTGATAGCCTTCACACACACACACGAATTAGAGATTACAAGCTAAAGAGAACCCAACATACAATAGGAACAAAAAAGACAAAATACCTAAAAATAAGAAATATGCAAACCTTATTTGAGGGAACTTTAACACACTCTTAGAAGACTCCAGTATATGGAAAGACATGCCCTGTCCTTGGATAGGGTGACTCCCTGAATCCATGCATGAGCTTAATGGAAACCCTGTAAAAATTCCAATAACGTTTTTTCCGGACCTAGACAGGTGATTTAAAACACTTTAAACATCACGTGGAAAAACAAACATGCATGAATATTCAAGAAAGCAGTAAGAAATAAAAACCATGAGGGAGACTAATCTTATTAGACATTGACACATAATATAAAGCCTGTATAATTAAAGCAGTGTGATACTGGTACATGGGTAAGCAAACATACTAGTGAAATAAAATTTAAAGTTCAGAAAAAGACTCAGTCAAAGATGCACTTTTTAATAAAGAATGCCAAAATAACTGTTCACTACTTTGGAAAAGATAAAATTAGGTCATTCCCTCACACCACACACAAGAATAAACTCCAAAATGTATGAAGGTTTTAAATACAGAAAATGAAACCAACCAAGTAGTAAAAGAAAAATGGATGAATTCCTCTATAACTTGGGGATAAGGAAAGGTTTTATAACATTCAAAATCCAGAGGCTATAAGAGATTGATAAATTTTACTATATAAAAATAAAAATTTGTCAAAAAGCACCATAAACAAAGTCAAAAGACAAATCACAAATTGGCAGAAAGTATTTCAACATATATTGTAGATAAAGGGTAATGTCTCTATTAAGTACAGAACTCTTAAACATTGTGAATAAAATGCAAGAACTTGATAGGAAAGTGAACTAATGATATGAACTGGTTTAAAAAGATAAATATCATCCTTAAATTAATGAAAAAGCTATTCACTTTCACTCATAAGTATGGAAATGAAAATTAAAACTTCACTGAGATATCATTTCTTACCCATTCTATTGGTAAAAATTAAAAACAGTATGACTACAAACGCTGTTGGTAAGGCTGTTATTGTTGAAAATGCAAACTGGTACATTCCGTTTGAATGAAATTTTACAAAATCTAACAAAATTATATATGCACTTACCTTTTGACTCAGCAATTCCATTTCTAAAAATTTACCTTGAAGACATGCCTCCGAAATCTCAAAATATATGAGCACATAGTTTATTCATGGCAGCAGTTTTTAACTTGCAAATACAAGAAACTACTTAAATACCCATATATGGAAAAATGATTGATAAACTATGATACAACCACACAATGGAAGGTTAATAGAGAGGATCTCTATAAATAAAAGTATGGAATGATTTCTGGGGGTTTGTTGTTAAGTTAAAAAAATAAAATGCAGAAGAATATAGTATGCTATCTTTTATGTAAGAAAGAAGAGGAAATAAAAAAATATACATATCTGCTCATTTGTGCAAGAAAAAAACATAGGAATGGTGAATGGAACAGAATGGAATGGATAAGGAGTGGGACTGACTAGGTTAGGATGGAGTGTGATATTCCTCTGTGAATACCTCACTGTAGTTTCTGATTTTTAGAATTATGTTAATGTTTCTCACTGTATATATATTTTCTGTATATGTATTTCTCACTATATATATGTATATATACAGTGAGAAACATTTTTATATAAATGTATATAATGTGTGTGTATATATATTTCTTTACTATTTTTGCAGCTTTTCAAAGTCTGAAACTATTTCAAAATAAACACTTAAAAATTCACACAAAAAGCACTCTCTTTAAAGTTAGCAATAAGTCAGTGGTTCCTGCCTTTATTGCTTTCATTGCTGCCATTCTACTTTGTACTAGAAGTCTTAATGGGTGCAATAAGGAGAACAAAATACATAATATGCATTAATATTACAAAGAAGAAAAATCACATATACTTGCAGATATTGTGTTTGCTTATTTAGAAATTAAAACAGAATCTGGTGTACTTCTCAGAAAGTAAAATCAGTGTACAGAGATACACAACTTTCGTATGCACGATCAACAAAAATTAGGACATGCGAAGGAGATGGGCTAAGATGCCAGGCTGAGGGGGATTGGGGAAGAAATGGTAAGCAGGTTACAGAGACTATGTGTGCAAGAGATTCTTTTGAGAATTTTACATATAAAGAGGAGCAATGGCTGGTAGTATATGTCAAAAGAGGGTAGTGTTCTCTTCCTTCCTTCCTTCCTTCCTTCCTTCCTTCCTTCCTTCCTTCCTTCCTTCCTTCCTTCCTTCCTTCCTTCCTTCCTTCCTTCCTCTTTCTTCCTTCCTTCCTTCCTTTTTTTCTTTCTTCTGCCCCACCCTCCTCCTTCTCCCCCTTTTCCTCCTTCTCCTTGTTCTTCCCCTTCCTCTTTGTTCTTGAGGAGAAATATTAGAGTGTTTTTGCGTACTATTGGAAATAATCAGTACAGGGAGAAAGATCGATGTTGCTGGAAAGTGATGGTAACCAAAGCCCATCCAAAAGCATTGAGATAATCTTAGAAAAGAACAGTTTACTTCCTTAATTGTAATAGAGGAAATTGTAGGGATGTGTGCACATGGGCAATGATCTGTAGCTCTGGCGGTATACCAATAAGAGTACTGTGAAGTATAAGGCAAGGTCAACATGTGAGGCTGAGAGAGGGGTGGGGAATTTGAGGAGACAGATAAACATGTGAAAGAGTAATCTTAGAGAATCGGAAATCCAGTTTACTATAGAAAGAAATAGAATTTCTGGGCACTCATGATTCTATATGTGATGTAAGAATATGAATTAAAAGTGAAACCATTCTTTGTGATTGTTTATTTAAATTTCTCTAGCAATATTAAGCTGCTTTGGGTGCAGGCACAGAAAAGATGAATTATACTTTTGCATCAGAGTGAGATTTTTCCAGGTGGTTATGCTGAGGGAGAGAAGGGACAAGGGAATTGATGGTGTTTGCCAACACCAATTACAGTATAATTATAATGATGGAGCATGTTATCTAAGCTGAACTAAGAGGATAGTGAATGGAGGACAAGACTCTGGATAGAGAAAAAAATTACAGGACCAATGGATGAGACATCATGATGGGGTTAAAACATTTAAAAACGGGGATGTTTAAGCAAGTGTGCTAGCAGGAGAGGAGACTGTCAAGAGAGTGAAATATTTGCATGCAAGATGTCAAAGTTGTACAACTTTTGGTGATGACAAGGTCCAACCATGGTGTGACCATGAGAATAGGGGGCTAAAGTCAAGTCAAGTCAAAAAATAAGGAGGTTAAGGATTTGAGTGTTCAGAGTATTAACAGAGTCTTCCCTATGAACTTCAGCATCACTAAAAATGATAAAAAGCAGTTGGGGTGAAGAGGAAGGTTGTGAGCCAGGAGCAAGGTGGCATAGCCAGATGACGTAGCCTCGAAGAATAGGGGGTTTATGAAAGTGTAGAGATGCAAGGAAATGAACATGGCAATGAGAAGGGAGGACAATCTGCCCACAATGACATGAGCCTTGGGACAAGAACAGCCTGTATTGGGAAGACTACCAAGAGATGCTTTGTTCTTGAGAAAACCAGCTGTTCATTAAATAAGGTGGAGGACTATTCCAAGAAGTTGAGTATGTAGAATTATTTGCTGATCAACATGAATGAAAGGCTTTGAGAGACAGGGATCAAAGGGGAGTTAATTCAGATGGAATAGACAGAGCAGTGTTGGTGCAAGAGTTTCTGTGAAAGTAACCAGGGAGGCTTATACTGGGATTTGAATGAAGATAAGATGCATCCTGATTATTGTCTAAAGGGACATGAATTTGCTTCACCATATTTGAATGCAAGAGATATAATATTTATTTTATTTTTCTCTATTAAATCATACTTGGCTCTGAGTTTTGGCTGCCTATCTGATAAGAAAATAAATTTAGGCCTATTTGGTGGTCCCCTTCTACTCTCTGGGGAAAGAATGTGAGGCTTCTTATACTGCTCAAAAGTTGGAGAGAGCCTTCTGGGCTTCGAATTGTGTGTTGATGAAATGCTTACTGTCCAAAAGGTGTTTCATTTGAAGTCAGGCAGTTATCCTGCTTAAAAGTCTATTTGTTTTACCCCCAGTTCTTCCCTGTGAAATCTGACCATGAATCTCTAGGCTTGTGTATCCAGGTTGAGCTCCTGGGAATGCACTTCCCAGCTTTATGAGAAGGTCTTTGTATCTCCTGGAGAATTGGGTGGGGTTGGAGCACTGATTTCTGCTATGGGCAGAACCTACTTTCCTTTCTATCCTCCATATCTTCACAAAATCCTTCTTACCTTGAAGTTGGGAAAAACGCCATTTTAACTGTTTTTTTTTTTTTCTTCCCCATGAGCATAGGCTTTTGAAACAAATAGCTCCATTCTTTCCAAGGATTAGGTCTGGATGATAAAAAACACTGTTTACCTACTGGGTTGAAGGAAGGAAAAAAGTCTTTCCATTCTTTCATGAAGAGGCTGGAGGGACATTTTTTTTCAGATTATTCTCTTCTGTTTCTTAGAGTTGAGTGGCCACTCAGCTCTTGTCCTGGCATCTGAATGCATTACCCATGGCATGAAAACTTCCAGGGCAGCTGCCTCCTTTGCTTTTAAGGGTTCATGTGACTAGACTGAGGTTGTATAGGGTGATGAGAGGCACTGCTCCCTCAAACAGGGTGGGGGTGACATGGCTTCAATATCTGGCTCCCCCACCAACCTTAGAAACTAGCACTGCATATAGAGCTGCAGAAAACAGGAAAGACTTCCCCAAAACAGAACTCTGGGAATTCTCCACCATTATGCTAATCAGTTAACACCAAACAGTTGCTTTTATAGTCTCACATTCATGGTACCCTCAGTAATCATTTCCATTCCCACCATCAGGTGGGTGTGAGAACTGAGCTTATTTTAAAGCATATGACTAATGAGCATGTATCCGGGTGGTCCATCTGGTATTGATGAAGCTGATCTGAAATGATGGCAATGTAGCGAGATCTGGGAACACAGTTTATGGGCAACTGACTGAACCTTCATGGCTTTCTGCTTGTGGGGGTTGGTGGTGGGAAGGGAAGGGTTTCGGTGTTTCCTGTGTCATTCTGAATAGCTTCCCTTTAAGAGCATTTAGTTGAAAGATGTCCAGGCAAGTCATTTATCGAATCAATTTGTGGCCCTCTGTTCTCTGGAAAATACAAATAAGGTAGCACTCAAGTGCTTTTGTGTAGGACCAACCTGTGGTCACTCCAGTTAACGCCACTTGTTCTTTATTTTGATTTCACTTAGAAAGTAGCACGTGAGCATCAGGAACATCAACTCCCAGAAGATAATAAATTGAGAACCACATTCATGGAAAGAAATGAAAGTTAATCATCCACATTAATAATTAAGAATAGGAAACAGGAATCTATCCGATAAATGCAACGTGTAACAAAAAATGTACTTTAATTTACTATTATATGTTAAGAGAGAATAGAGAGAATGTAATACAAGCAGAAGAGAGAACTAGAGATAGCTAAAGAATGGGTGTGGAAAATCCAGAGAAATAGTAATAAATTATACTTACCATTAAATTCTCATTATGTAGTCTTATTTTATTTACATATTCTTCCTTTGATTTTCACCTTTTTTGACCTAATTTCTTTTCTTCTAGTTGGCTTAGAGACCTAAATATGAACAAAATCAACTTCATATAGTGTCAGTTGAAACAACTATTACCCTCCCCTTTTCCCATATTATTTATTTGCCTTGGATTTATGTGATTTTTAGTCTCTGGTGTTACCTGGGGGCTTTCTGGAAATGAGCTATAACCTGCATCATATACCTCTATTTTCTATTGCTTCCATAACAATTTAACACAAACTGATTGTATTATCTTATATATCTGAAGGTCAGAAGTCTGATACAGGTCTCAGGCTAAAAGTCTGGTGCCTGGGCTACAATCAGGGCTGCATTTCTTTTAGAGGTTGAAAGGAAAAATCTGTTTCCTTGACTGTTCCAGCTTCTAGAGGTCATCCAGGTTTCTTGGCTTGTGGCACCTTCTTCTGTCTTCACAGCCAGTAACATCACATCTCTCTGACCTTTCTTTCATCTTATGTCTCACCTTACCACAGCCAGGAATGGTCTTATACTTTTAAGGGCTGGTGTGATTAGACTGGACCCATTTGAATGATCCAGGATCTCCTGATCGCAAGGCCATCTGATTAGCAACCTTAATTGTTTCTGCAACCTTAACTCCCCAACCTTAAATGTAACATAACCCATTTATAGCTTCCAGGAATTAGGATGTGGACATTTTTGGAGTTATTATTATGGGTTGGCCATTATTATGCCTACCACAACATCTCTAGTTTTACAATAACTAGGATTTCCTGTTTTGGGTAACTGGAACCTCTCCTAGTGCACCCATAAGGATTTGTCCATGAGGAATGTTGAACAAGGACATTGCTGCCCTAGAAGTAATTCACTTCTGTTTTATGGAGAACTCACTTCTCCCAGCCAAATTCCATACATATGTTTAAAGATTGTTCTAGAAGTTTTGGTCTACTTGAGCCAAAGTATGTATGAGCCATGACATACTTTGTTAAGTGTTCCTTAGTATTCGTCATCTAATGATATTTGAAATTAGTCTTTATGTGTGTAGATAGAGGCATTATGATGAGATAGATTTTATCTAAATTTATGACTTGGAGCACCTGATTATACAGCGTCACATTCTTGTCGGGAGGGAAAATGTCTTTAGAGCCTGCTGTCATCACTGGAATATAAGCTAATCTTTAAATAAAAATGTTAATGTTAGTGATTTTGTTGACACTGTCTCTGGTTAAGAATTTATTTGGAATTTTAAAATTCTTTTGATCCTCTTCATGACAAACATACTGAAGTAAATGGAAATCACTGCCATTTTTTCCTTCCTTTTTTTCTTCTGCATCACATCCATTCCTACTACTCTCAGAGAATCAGGGATGGCTGCTGTGGGGAAGCCATTCTTTTTATTAAAATTCTGAGATGCAGAGTCTTAGGCAATAATAGTGTAATAACTATTTGTAGTGCCAGCTGGGTACTAGACTAACTGGGGGTATCACTCTGTAAACTGTGTAAATGTCTAACCACTATGCTGTATACCCGAAACTAATATAAAATAATATTGAACGTCAACCTAATTGAAAAATAAAGATTAAAAAAATGAAGTTACCGTTTATGGAGTACTCACCATGTAAAACAAACAAACAAACAAGCAAACAAAAAACAATTCTCGGATGCTGTTTAGTTTTGCCCTCCTACCTTCATCTCTTCACCTACCAAGAGTATTCTTCTCACAGCGGAAATTAGATATCAAAGAGGGTGATTAATTGTGTCCAAGGACTAATGCCAATATTCATCTCTAGCTCAGCCACTGTAAAGAGCATAATTATTCTTCCCACTTATGCACATTAGAACGGAGTCTCCATAGCACTGGGAAATGAACTCCTCTCATCTGTCCCGCACTAAATGGCCCATGTCAGAGCTATACTCTTAGAGTACTATTTGACTGGCCAAAGAATCAAAGAGGTGAAAAATAGATGATCTTTTTGATGCCAGAATTCTTGCATGACATCTGAAAGTTTCGATGCTTTATAATCAGTTTTTTTGAAAAGGTTGGACATTCAGGAAATAAGTTTTCCAATTCTTGTCTTTAAATCCATCTCTCTTTTCTGTTCCTATCAGATAACATCTTGGGTGACTTCTGTAGTTTTCAGTCACCTTTGAATTGTCTCATTTGCAATGAACATCAGAACTTCACTTCATATAATCAAAAGCTTATTGTCTCTCTTCGGCACAGGCCCTTATCTGGATTTTTCCCAGCCAGCATAAGGGAAAGAGCACAAATGTTCTCTTCATTTTCTCTCCTGACCCCACTTTTCTCCTACTTGTGGTTAGCAGGTGCAGAGGGAGAACAGATTAGAGGAAATATATCGTCTTCATTTTATCACACCGATGCTGGCTCTCATTGGCACTTTGGTTAGCTATTTTGACATCTTTGCACTGTGGACTTTCATACTAGGCCTTTTCCTAGTAGCTGATTTTTACAGCCCACCCCTACCTTCCCAGCTCTTGCTCCCTGGGGAACAGTATAGCCATTATGGGTCTGTACTGGATATTTTATTGTTTTCTAGAATCCACCCTCATTTTTTGGTGTTGCTATCTTACTAGTAGTAAGTAATTTAAATACCATACTTATTTCCATCTTTTCTTCTTCTGGGGCCTGTCCTCCCAGCATATAGTCCTCCTGGGTTATTTTCTCTCAAGATGACTCAAACCCAGTTACTGTCTCTGGGATCCACTTAGTCTGTGGAAAGAACACTGATATCTTTGAGCTACAATATGACCAGGCTTTCCAGCAGACTTCTCATGGGAATAGCCAGCAACCAGTCTCCACTGTGAGCCCTCCCCAAATCCAGGGAACACGTATCAAGTTTATATAGAAATTCTCTCTCTCTTTTTTTTTTTTTTTGAGATTTTATGTCTGATCTTATTTATTTGTTACTCTTAAGAAAATCTCATTTTTGACTGGACTCAGAGGTAGAGGTAGCTCTCACAGAGGATAGTCTTTGTCTCTTGGTAGTTGGTTCCTGGCAGTTTTTTCTTTGGCCTCCTTCATTTTCTTGTCCAAAAGTTTGGCATATTCTGTGGTCTCTTCTTTATTTTTCTTAGTATGCTGTTTCTTCAGAGAAATATGCCCATGCTTGTGTTGCAGGATGTGTGGAGTAACAAGACACTGAATCTTGGGTGCTTTGGTCCAAGGTTTTTTACCTTCTTGTTTAGGACCCTTCTCACAATGTGTTGGCAGACATCATCATCTTTAAAGAGATTAAAGGGTTTGCGGATTCTGCCAGCTCTTTTCAGGCCCCAGGTGATGAGGCCCGGTAATATCAGTGAGACCAGGAATGTCTTTCTCCCCTTTCTAACAATGACCAAGTTGAGAACACTCAGATTGGCATCCACAGTGCCGCTCCGAACAGTGCAAATACACTGATTTGAGCTTTCTTTCTGCAGTCCTCCTCGGTCTATCACAGGAATGCCCTTTTCTCAGTCGCAAGTGGACACGGCCACGGGTCAAGACACCCTGTTTCGTGGGGAAACCTTGTTTGTCATTCCTACCACTGACTTGAATCACATGGCTCTTCCATTCTTCACCTAGAGCGTCAGCAGCAACTTCTATGCCCATATGCTTCTCAAAAAAGGTACGAAGTTTGTGTTCATTGTTCACTTCAATGAGTTTCTGGCAGCTGGTGACTGCGAAAGAGATGTTCATCTTCATCCTGAAGCGGCCGACTGCCTCTGAGGCACCACAAAAAAGAGCTCCCCAGGGCTTCTTTAACCTCATTCTGCTTTAGTTGCATGGTAACCTCAAGGCCAGCAATGCCCCTCATTTGAAAGGACAGGAAAAACGGGGAGAAAATGTACATCACTCTCTGCTCTTTGGAATCCCTATGAAAATAATCTCTCTTCATCTCTCGTCTCCTGCAGACATGAAGGGGCACCAACTTACCAGCCATTGTCCTTAGCTTTTGGGTCTCAGACAAAACTCTAAGGAGGCAACAGGAAAAGTCCCATTAAACATGACCAAAGGTAGCACAGTACTCAGACCAGGTCATGCAGACAGGTATATATGCTTTAAAATAGAACACTCCACCCCTACTTGTTGACTTAACAATATTCACTATTAGATTCAGGGCTCAAAGGTTATTAACCCCACATAAAGGGTCCACCATGAGCAGAAGGATGCTGTGCTAAATGCTGTTGAAAAGCAAAGAGGAATTTGGTCTTCAATCATGTTGTCAATGAGCTTCTATGCTAGAAGGTGGCAAAGATACAACCTTGACACAAATACCCCAAAATGTGATAATCATAGTAGCAAAGGTATGGCAACTGTGCCATGAAATTTCAGAAGAGGGAAGTTATTTTCAGCTTGGAGGACCAGTGAAGGTGTTGTAGAAGAGGTAGCGTTTTTCATTCAAGAGTAAGATTGTATGAGCTAGAGTAGGGATTCTCAATTTGAAAATCAGCAGCAAGCACTAGAGAAAGTTAATTCACTAATATATCAGCTCACATTTTTCTGTGTTACACTGTGTGGCAGGCTCTGTGTTATTTATTTGCATCCCATTTAATTTTCGAAATAACCTTGTGAAAAACATGCCATTATTATCACCACTTAACTATTAAGAAAACTGAGATGTTGATTAAATCAACTCTACCAAGGTCACACAGCTACTAAGTGTTAGCTCTGGGATCCAAGCCCAGGGTTTTTCTGACTTTAAAGTTCGCTGGGGGTACAATCTCTCTAAACAACAAAAATTCACAAAGACATGAATTTATAAATGAAAGAAATGTCCGCTAATGAAGACCATGGATGTAAACCAATATTACAATGTTAGTCCAGATGACCACTTGATCCTTCCAGGGTGATGCTCACTTATGCTTCTGAGCCTTTGTTCTCACAGTTCTCGTAATCTCAGATATTCTCCCTTCTCTTCTATGCTCAAATTCCTTATCTTTTTCAAAGCTTAATATAAGGCTTGCGACTCTGAAGGCAGCTCCAGCTCCAACGTCCCCACAGCTAGTCTCTTAACTTTCTCATCACCTATCGTAATTCCAGTTCACATCACTGAGTACCTGGTGACATATTTTCTCTATTATTTCTTATTTACATCTTCAGATAAACTGTAAATTCTTGGAAGATGTGACTATGTTTTATGTTCCTTTTATATTTCTCACAGTATCTGTAGATCTGATGATTGATAATAGGGTTGGGGTGATTTTTATAGTGGAATTAACTGTTGGTATATAAGGTTCTGCAGGAAAGATTTGACCTTCCATTTTACAAAACTCATGGCAGGATGAAACTACAGGGTTGAGAAACTTGTGAGTTTCAAAGGCACCAGAGAACAAGGCAATAGAGAGGATTCTTGTAGTGCTGAAGAGTCATTAAAGATGCCTCCACAAGGGAGAATGTTGGGTTTGACGAGAGCCAAAGCGACAGCAGGGAGAATCCAAAGATGCATAAGATCAGTCTGCACAGAGGAGTGTGAGAAACACGAAGGGCCGTTGTTTTTGTCTAAAGTGTTTCCCTTCTCAGCAAATGAGCCAAGGGAATATGTGGTTTCAGAGCTTCCCTTCTGTTCTCCAGCTTTTGTGACACCCCAGCAAATGCAAAGCATTGTACATGCATGAGTTTCTTAGTTGAACAGGAAGAACTTGGGAGGCAATGACAAATGCTTCACAGTGCCTCCCTGGCATCTGAGATGGTTTTCAGAGAGAACACAAGCTCCTATTTAGTGGATTCTCAGGGGACATCTGTAGGAGGAGCTTTCCATAGCAAATATGTACACTTTCACTATCCCTACAATGCAAATGCCGAGACTGTGTAAGATCTGGTGCAAACCAAGAATAATTAAGGGAGAGTTAAGGAAGTGTTATGGAAAACTCATGACCACGCACCTTGTCCAGAACACCAAATGCTAATTATATAAATCATATGTGTTATTTTTAAGAAATCATACAGAATGAATACAGCAGAAGGAAACTCAGGAAGGCAGCAGGTTGGGGTAAAACAAAGGTAGTATTATATTTATGAAGAAGTAAGAAGTAGCTTTTGGGACTTGCTCACCTTGAAAAATATGACAATGTTGGTCTTAGAAAAATATGACAATCTAAAATACATCGATTTTCAAACAGCAGTAGAAACCTGAATATAGCTTTATTGAGAGTCTCCCCACCCCCAAATAAAATCTTAGTCACATGTCTTTGTAGCTAAAGGGCCATAGCTGCTTATCTTCTTGGCTGATATATTTAGATTTTGTTCAGCACATGCTTGGTAAAGTAATACTTGCCAAATTAATTCAAGTTAACTTGAATAAGAGCTTAGTCATGTGGATCTCAAATGGGATCAAACTGATTAATAATAAATGTCAGGATTTTAAAATAATGAGTGAAATACAAGAAATGTAAAAAAGAAAAGGCAGCCTTTTGACACAATTTCTCTTTTTTCAGGCAGTGTCTGTGTGTTTCACCCTTGCCAAGGAGGTAGGAAGGCTGCCAGGTGGGAGGTGGCCGGAGAATGATAATTATTTTGTGAGCGTGTCGTGCCCCTTCGTGTCAGTGCACATGTGTAGGAATCACCCAGTTTTTTAGGCACTTTAGTTTCCTGAGTTTTGGAACTGCTTTGGCCCCTTTTCTATACCATCTAGTACAATGGGAACATCTAGGTGAGATCCTGCCATGCTTCCGTTGCTACGGAGCTTTCCAAAGGCCTCCAGGATGCTCTGGAGATGGTCCCTCCTGAGGGCTGAGATAAGGCTATTGGCCAACTTGGTTTAGTAAAACCATACAATGAATGGCCCATCGCCAGTCATGGCCACTGCTCAGTTCTTCCTTTCTTCTCCTTTTGTTTTGGCTATGTTTGTTCATCTCCTGAGCCTGTGGCTTCAAGTACATAATTCATAATTTAATGAGTTAATTCAACAAAGATATGTTCTATATGACATCTAGGGGAGACAAAGACAAATGAGACAGAAGGTTCGCAATCTAGAGGAGCAAGAGCATAACTACAGAATAGGGAGACACATGCAATGTTTGATGTATGCACAAGATGGCATGATATGCAGGGGAGCGGGGCTTACTCCATCCAGGAGAGCATTATAAGAGGGTCAGAGTGGCTTTCTGGAGGGATGATGCAAGAAATGAGTTCAGATAAATAGTGAGAAAAGGGCGTTCTATTCATTAATTCATCGAATATCTATTTAGCTCCTACTAAACATTTGGCATGTGATTAGTTGCTGGGAAATAAATAAGAAGAGATGTAGTAGTGTCAATCCAGACAAACAAACAACACAAAGGAAAGTTCTTTAAGTTCTAAAATAAATCTATTTTTGCTCTGAAATTTTCTGTTCTCTATCAGCAAGGGTGGAAGGTGGAGATTAAATTTGCTGTTTAAAGATTGCCATTTCTTTCAGTTCATACAGTCTCTTGTAGGTAAACTTAGTCTCCTTCGGGTACCTGGTCAGGCTTTCAGATCTCCTCCCTCATCTTCTATTTTCTTTCTTGCCATGAAGCATCTGGGCATGGGGAAATTTATTTAATCTACTGGAGTGTTGGGTAGGGAAGTAAGTCTGGTCTAAGGAGTGCCCCCTATTGGCTCCTGCTGACATCGGCTTGGCTCACCTTGTTTCTGGGAATTGACTTCTCCCATTACTTCACCTACTGTGGATACAATGTACTTGATCTTGACACAGAGCGTGTCTGATGATTAGGGCTCAGGAGCTCTAGTGCCTCCTTTTACTGAATAGGCATCACCTCAGCTTTTACTAGGACTGTGCACCCTCTAAAGTCTAATTACGACTCCTCCAAATCATGACTCATACTCCTTCAAATCATGACTTTTTGCTAAGTAGAAATTTTAACCCTGATCTTAGCAAGCTCTCGGTCTCCACCCTCAGTCGTTTTCCTTGCCCTTCTTCACCCATTCTCCTTGGAGTGTTAATGGAACTTCTAAGTCCCTTCTACATAACAGGAAGTCAGGGGAGACTTGGAGTCACTGTTTTTTTTTTGTTGTTGTTCTTTGTTTGTTTGTTTTTCCTATCCTGCTGTGCTGCCTTCCCATAGTTCCTAGTGGTAACTGGGGCTCAGACTTTTGATTTTGGCTTCCTTTCCACTTATCTGAAATTTCTATCTTCTTGACCCATTCTCCATGACTGAGTGTTCCAGGCATCATCTTAACCTAGATTTGTTGCTTTGCAAACTGGCTTCTTCCTCCACAAAGAAGCACTCTCCATTTCTTCCATGGACAAGCAGAAGTCCCCTTTGTGTCAAACCCTGAATTCTCTGTATGTATGTATGCATGTTATTTATTTATTTGTTTGTTTATTTGTTTATTTACTTATTTTTTGTAAAATTCTGCGTTAGAGCTCTAAGCTTTGTTCTTGGTATATAAAAGATACTTCTAAAAATTAGAAAACACTTTCACATGGAATAAAACCTGGCTTTTTAAATTATGTCACACTGGCCTCAGAAACTTATTTTAGAGGGGAAAATCTGAACACTTGTTCTTTTCATTATATTTATATTCTATTGATTCTAATGATTCCTCAAGTATGATATGCCTCAGAATTAATGGACGGGAGTTTGCATTTTAGGAAGATGAATAAGAACAACAGAGAGCACATTAACATACTTTGCAAAATATTTTTCCCCAACTCAGATAAGTTATTATATCTGCTTTCATCGAGTTTATATTTAATCTAAGGAGACAGAAGTTTTTAAATTTGATGCAGTCCCATTTGTCCGTTTTTGCTTTTGTTGCCAGTGTCACTCTAGCCTTTTCGAAGCCCAAGGACATAGTTCTCCATTCAGCTAAAGTAATAGGACTTGAACATATACCACTCAACACACAGAATTAACGTCTGCGCCCCTTCTTCTGAAAGGAAGTCATTTTGCAAGATCCAGGCAGGACGATCCTCTTCACCTTCCTTTGAGTGGATAAAAGTGATTCCCTTTCATTGGATAAAAGTGATTCCCTTCAAATTTAGAGCTACAGATGTTGGAGCAGTTTTGATGAGATTCCTTCAGAATAGAAAAGTTTTGGAAATGTGTGAAGGATATATAGCTTTTCTTTTTATTCTGAAGTCCTGAGGTTTCTTCTCTCATTATCTATACATTTCTGCACACACAGTTTGGAAACATGTCTAAACTTTCAGTCAGATGAATTATTATTGTCTCTCTAAAGCTGCTAATTAAATTGAGGACTGAGTTTCTCCTCGGCCTGAGTTTCCCAGATTTTATCTGTGTAATATTTATGTGCCATACAAGATTTCCCCGATCTAGTATATCAAACCTCGTGTGCATATCAAACCTCTCTTCTCCGTTTACTCACTAACATATTCTAGTTGCTGCACAGGCACTTTAAACTCACTCAAAACTCAGGCTCCACCAATCCCAGCCATTATTGCCAGACTCCCCCAGTGCCCCTTCTCTCAGCGAACAGCACCTTTACCCAGCTGCTCACGCTGGAAACCCAGGAATTATTCTACACTCCCCCCATCCTGCCTCACTATATCGATTCATCAAAGCTCGTCATTTTTACCTTTAAAATTTTACCTCTTAGATCCGTCCTCATCTCAAATAACGTTATTTTGGTCCTAGGCCACTGCAGTTGCCTCCTGACCAGTGTTCTCTGATGTTTAAGTCACTCCCCAGACACCACCAAACACTGCAACCACAGTGCTCGTTACAAAAGGACAAAACTCTTAACAAGACTCTCCTGCACCTCTACTCCGATTTCATACAGTGCTTTCCCCAGCCCCATCTTTTGCACCCACTGGCCTCTCTCAACCCCTTTGTGCCTCTTACTCTGTCTCCCTTCAAATGCTTTCTCTATTTTATACACTCTTTAGCTCAGTGACTTCCTACTCTTCCTTTGGGTCTCGGTTTAATTACTGCCTCCTCAGGGAAACCTTTTTTGACTTCAATAACTAGGTCAAATTCACTTATTTTTTGTTCTCCTACCACCTCAACTCTATTTTTATCCCACTTATCAAAGTTATGATTTTACATGTATTCGTGTGGCCATTTGGTTAATATTTGACTCTTTCACTAGACTGTAGTGCAGAATCTATGTCTATTTTGCTCTGTCTTGTAAAACTAGTGCCTGTCATGGTTCCTGGCACATAGGATGGCCTCAATAAATATTTGCCAAATAAATAGATGAATTCATAATGGATTGCGAGGCTTGAGCATGAGAAAGAGATGCAGGCTGCAGGATTTGCCAAGAAAAGAAATTTGATGAGAACTACGTTTAAAATTTTACAAGAACAGGTTCCATAAACAAGGAACTGGTTACGAAGCTTCTCTTAGCAACTCTTTAAAGATTGGTTGAAACAGAATCAAACATTGAGTTTGATAGATGTTTCAAAGAAAAGAAGGAGAGCAGAAATAAAAAGACAGATATTGATTAACAAGAGCAATGTTGGGAAGTTGGAGGAAGCCTGGAAGGAGAGTTGAAAAATAGGTTAGAGGTAGTGTCTGTGAGTAAGAGCTGAAACGCTGGGTTTATTTAATCTGGAGAATCAATGACTGAAGAGTCATTTAGCAAATGCCCTTAATATCCCACTGTGCAGAGCAGAGCAAGAGAAAATGGAATAAAATTGCACCGAGAGAGTTCTGGTTGATAAAGGAGGTCTTCTTATCATTATGGGTGGTTAAACCATGGAACGGACTAACAGGGAGGGCTGATGAATCTTACTTGGAGATCCTTTAGGGATGGAAGATACAAACATTCATCTGGAATAAAGGCAGGTGATAAACTAGGCTAACTCTTAACTCCTTTGTGTTTTTGGAATTGATGGTTTACTTGCTAAGGAATTTTTCTCCACCTTTTTTGCTCAAATCTACCCAGAGAGGCAAGAGTATTATCTAAGAATACACTGTAATAAAGGACTTGCTCAACAACTTCCATCTTAAAAAAGACATAAAAGGTTTTCAGCTGCTGAGTCTCTTTTATCTGCCACACTACCTGTCCCCTTCTTTCCAGGCAAAGCGCTTTAAAGATTTGTTTCTGTTTGCTGACTTCTCTAATTATTCCTCTGTACAACTGCACCCCGTCTCCTTTCCTTCTCTCTTCTCTGAAGCATGTGCCAGCGCTACTTATGACATCCACATTAGTGTATTCCAGTGTCCTTTTTATTCCTTATCTCACCAGAACTTTTAAGAACAAACAGCTATTGACCACATCCTTCTAGCAACAATCTTTTCCTTGGATTTTTTTGTTGCCTTTTTTTTTAATTGTGTATCTATCTATCTATCTATCTATCTATCTATCTATCTATCTATCTATGTATCTATGTATCTATCTATCTATCTATCTATCTACATATCTTGGATTTTTTTGTTGCTTTAAAAAAATTATATCTCTCTATATATCTCAAAGAATTTGCCATTTAACCATTTTTAAGTATATAATTCCATGACATTAATTACACTCACAATGTTTTTCAAGCATCGCCACTGTCTATTATCAAAATTTTTCATCACACCAGAGACTCTGTATCCATAAAACAATAACTTCCCATCTTTTCTTGGGTTTCGTGTGCCACACTCTTCTGGTTTTCCTCTTTTTCTCTCTCCTCCCTTCTCAGGTTTCTTTGTGGGTATCTTTTCTTTTGCCCATTACTTAAAATCTGCACTCCTTGGGTAATGTCCTAGGCCCCCATCTGTTCTTACCGTGTACACTTTCTTTGGTAAATCTCAATCTATCCATGCAGCTTCAATGAGCATGTAAAGCTCAGATCTCTTTCCTGAACCTTTGCTAAATTCCTTACATATCTCTTGCTACACCAGTGCTATAGCCCTTTTCGTTCCCCTAAAGCTTTGTTATTTTTATTTATTTTTTCATTCTCCTTAGCCCCATCCTGTTTGCCTCATGATTAATGAGTAGTTAAACAAATTGAAATTGCCAAAAGTATTATCAGTCTTTACTAAAAAACCGTAAGTAGTACCCTTGAAGCCAGGGAGGCACCTCTTTTCAGTGTGTTATTCCTGTGCCTCCCCTTGTGAAACCCATTGAGACCCTCATTATACACCTGTGGGAGGACGTGAGGGAAGCAAGAAGGAATTTTCCTAGGGTGCTAGACCTTGACTGTGTAAAGTGGGAATTTTAACTCTGGTGGTCTGATTCCAAAGTTTATGATTTAACTTTGCCAAAAATCAATTATTATTAAATGTATTTAAAAACCACTGGAATACGTGCCAGCAACAACAACAAAAAAAACCTTAGCTTTCTTGGTGAGCTTTACACAGCTCATGATTTGTGAGCCATCTACCAATCGATATAACCTAATTGCTTGTTTGTGTTTCCAGTGGGACTGTAAACTCCCCAGGGGCCAGAAGAAGGCTTTGTTCATCCCCCCATTGCTCCCACTGGTTTTATTGAGATATAATCAACAAAGTTTATGTTATTTCTTTTTCTCACCTTTGCGATTGCATTTTCCTATACTTGGAATTTATTTCTCCCTTTGTTCACTTACCTTCTTCATGTTTTTAAGATCTCAGTTCGGCGGTCACTTCTCCAGGAAGCTGGTTAGGAGCTCCTCCTAACTTCTCTCACTTTGTTCTAATTGCCAGTCCCTTTGCCAGTCCCTAAATATTATGACTAGTAGAGATGAGAACTACTGTGTTAGTTGTATTTCCAACCCCAGCGTGTAGTAGGCAATCATCAATTATATGACTGAACAGCAATGACTGTTATTGAATGAAGTTATGAAGAAGTATAGAGGACATTTAAGTATCTTTATGCTTGACAGGTGGATAGTAGAGGTTGGGGATAAATGACTGTCTGGCCCTTGCTTTTGTGTGTGTGTGTGTGTGTGTGTGTGTGTGTGTGTGTGATGTCAAAACATTTTACATTTTATTAAGAAACAGTAAAAGTAATGACAGGGCTTTTATGGACAATTACATAGATGCTGCAATACCTTATTTGAGACAGTTTGTTGGGTACATCAGCTTAATTGATATTTATTGATTTAAAAGTCCTACCTAGCATTGTTTAAAGTGAGGCTTTGCCTTTTTTTTTTAATAAAAAGGGAAGGAAAAAAGCTCCTATGAAATAAACAGAGTTGCCTTGCTTCGTTATTTATAGAGCATGCAAATTTCTGGGTGCTCTTGCTCTGAAAACTACCAGAGGGAGGATGTAACGGCCTGTTCGATTGCTGTCCAAGTTCCAGGCACTTTTGTAGCTGTTTGGAAATAGAAACAGTAAAAGTGTGTTTCACGTGGAAAGGAGTCTGTCTTACTGTTGAAGATTTAGCTGCACTGAGTACTCAGGGTATGAAAGGGCAGTGTTTGATGTTCCGTAATTGTAACTGCTTCCAAGCCTTTGTTTATAGGAAGGAGTCCGATAAAAAGGGCTGGGAAGGGATTTTTAACAAAAAACCCACGAAGTAAATGTACATGTATTTTCAAGGTTTTATTTTATAGCTATAAGACCTCAGCTTTCATATTTCAAATGATCTCCAGATCTTTTGAGATATACTTCAAATAGTTTTCTTATTTGAAAAATATATTTTTGAATTTTTTATGAGACTATACTTGAAAAAATAATATAAAGAATCTTTAAAAACAGATATTAAACTTGTGAAAATATTTACAAATCAGTTTTTTTTTTGAAAAAAGGCAAATGGGGAAAATGGATAAGACAAGTGAATGATTTCCAATATAAAAATAATAAATCACTAGTACACACGAAAAGTTCAATATACTTATAAGGTAAGTGCAAATTAAGACAATAAAATTGAATTGGGAAAGATCAAAGAGATGCAAAGGTATAAAAATTATTTTTCCAGTGTTGGCAATAATAATGGCTAACAGTTATTGAGTGCTTACTATGTGCTAGATACAATACTTAGTTCTTTACCTTTATTAATGCACTTAGTCATCATAAAAAAATTAGTAGTAGCTATTATTGTCAACTCAAACTTTACAGATAAGGAAATTATGGCAGAATGTTGATGAAGAATTCCAGGAAGGACATCCAGCTAGCAAGAGACAAGTTAGAGAGTTTGCTGCAGTAACCATTATACTACACAGCTTTGCGAACTATTAGGTACGTAGATACTTCCACAAATGGCTACTTGGGATGATTATTGACATAACTATTCTGGAAATCAGTTTTGGTCTTATTTCAGGCTGTGGAACATCTGGTGTAGCTCTGTAGCAGATGATCATCTCTGCTGCTTTTGTTTAGGGAAACTCTACATCTTTTTCCTATACCCTTTATCTTTTTTTGTTCCCTAAATATCTGTATCTAAATCTATACATTATCACTATAACTACATCTTACAATTTGATATCCCATGTCAACACGTCTGCCCAAGAAATTACTTACCTAGGTCTCATCTTTGTTACCTATCATATTTCAAATCAATTTTATCTTAGAATCACTCTATCTTCAGCTCAACTACACATAGAATACACAGCTCTAATCAAAATTATTACTGTGCAGATATAAAACCATAAGCCATCATTAGTCATTTAAATTTATCATGAATTGTTTGTCATTTCATAAGGCTCCCAAGGAAGGGAGAGGCATCGGGAAGGGTCAGCACCTCAATGATGGAGGAGAAAGGTTGATGCAATGCATATAGTGCTGTCCTGGAAAAGCCTAGATCTGGGATGTGGAGAAAAGTGGGCATTCAGGGATACAGCAAAGGAGCATTGGGTCTCCAGAAATAAGAGCAGGAAGAAAGGCCCCCAGTGGGCTGAAATGACTCCAATTAGAAGAAATGGGATTGTACAAAAACCACACTTTACACCTGTGTCCAGAGCCAGCTGTGGCTTTGATGATCCCATGGGGCCAGAGGAATCCTAGCCTAGGATGGCGAATTTCCAGTGTCTCACTATGAAACATCTCGATGAGATGGTCTTAACCGTCAAGGGCAGCATTTTTCAACTTTTTTGCTCCTCTGCACACAGACTGCTCCTTAGACAAAATACACCTCAAATTATGAGTCATTCCCTGCAGCTCTGCCCCCAACTTTTCTGCTCAAGAAGGTGTATCATATGCTTTTTCAAGCTACATGTTCTCCAGATCCCATCATTCCAGCATAAACCACCGCCCTTAGGGGTATCTCTCCCACATGCACCAG
The DNA here is from genome assembly GCF_902729225.1 of Pteropus medius. Lineage (NCBI taxonomy): Eukaryota > Metazoa > Chordata > Mammalia > Chiroptera > Pteropodidae > Pteropus > Pteropus medius. The sequence goes on along the minus strand of NW_024352785.1, from coordinate 9,435,016 downwards.
GAGAATTCCTGCTCTAACAAAAGGAAAGAACTTAGGAAAAATGAGACATGATCTATTATGCCAAATCAGGAACTCCCAAAACTTAAAACCAAACAAAACAGATTTATCTAGAGTGAGCGGGCTCCTCCACATCAAGCTGCTCAAGGCTTGAAAGACAGATGCGTACTGATCTGATCTCCTTCTCTCCAGCCTCCTACCCAGCGTCTGGCACTCCCATTCCTTTGAGTATAATTCCGTTGCATTAATGAAAATGTAGCCCCTGAGACTTTATTTCTAGCTCTATAAGCAGTACCCAAGAATATTCTTATGGGCTATGCTTATTTGAATATGGATATGCTTTAAATTATAACGGTTATGTTAAATTACTTCACTTCATTATGGGGATAATTCAAAATAAGAAGTGTTTCTTTTAAAAAATATTTTGTTGTATAAGTTTCAGGTGTACAGCATTATAATTTGACATCTGTATACACTTCAAAGTGATCACCACCACAAGTCTAGTTACTATCCATCACCATACAGTTGACCCATTTCACCCATTTTACTACCCTCAACCCTTCTCCCCTCTGGTAACCACTCATCTCTTCTCTGTATCTATGAATTTGTTTTTTATTTTGTTTGTTTCGCTGCTTTCACATTTGAGTAAAATCATACAATATTTGTCTTTCTCTGACTTACTTAGCATATTGCCCTCAAGTTCCAACTATGTTTCAAAAACAGTAAGATTTCATTCTTTATGTGTGTGTGTGTGTTTGTGTGTGTGTCTGAGTAGTATTCCATGGTATATACCACCTCTTTATCCATTCACTCATTGATGAACACTTAGGTTGTTTCCTAAGTGTTCTTGGCTATTGTAAATAATGCTGCAATGAACATAGAGGTGCATATATCTTTTTTGAATTAGTATTTTTATTTTCATCAGATAAATATCCAGAAGTGGAATTGCTGAATCATATGGTAGTTCTATTTTTAACTTTTTGAGGAACCTTGATACTGTTTTCCCTAGTGGCTGCACAAATATACATTTTAACCAACAGTCCTCAAGTGTTCCCTTTTCTCCATATCCTTGCCAACATTTGTCACTTCTTATCTTTTTGATAATAGCCATTCTAACAGGCATGAGGTGATATCTCGTTGTTTTGATTTGCATTTTCCTAATATTTAGTGACTTTGAACAGCTTTTCATGTGTTTTTGGCCATCTGTATGTCTTCTTTGGAGATGTGTGTTCAAATCGTCTGCCTGTTTTCAATTGGGTTGTTTTTGCTGTTGTTATTGAAGTGTATGAGTTCTTTATATATTCTGGATATTAACCCTTATCAGATATAAGGTGTGCAAATATCTTCTCCCATTTAGTAGGTTGTCTTTTCATTTTGATGGTGGTTACCTTTGCTGTGCAGAAGCTTTTTTAGTTTGACGTAGTCCCATTTATTTATTTTTGTTTTTGTTTCCCTTGCCTTTGGAGTCAGATCCACAAAGACAACTCTAAGACCAATGTCAAAGAGTTTACTGTCTATGTTTTCTTTGAGGAAGTTTATGGTTTCAGGTCTTACATTTAAGTCTTAAACCATTTCGAGTTAATTTTGGGAATGGTGTAAGTCAGTGCTTTAGTTTCATTCTTTTGCCTGTGGTCTTTTTGTTTTCCCAGCACCATTTATTGAAGAGACTGTCCTTTCTCCACTGTATGTTCTTGGCTACTTGTCATAGATTAATTGTCCATATATATGTGGGTTTATTTCTAGTCTCTCAGTTCTGTCCATTAATCTGTATGTTTGCTTTTGTGCCAATTCCATATTGTTTAGATTACTATAGCTTTGCAGTATAGTTTGATATCAGGGAAGGTGATGTTTCCAGCATTCTTTTTCTTTCTCCAGATTGCTTTTGCTCTTTGAGATCTTTTTTAAGAGTAGTTAAGAGTTAGTTACCTAAGGGAGTTTAGTTAGTTGTAGCTTGAGAAAAGCACACTACTGTTTAACTTTAAAGTCTATTGAAAGACATCTAGGAGGAGAAAGAGTAGGATGTATTGGAGCATTCTGGAAAAAAGCAGCTTCTGTATATCTTAAACAACATAGAAAAAAGATTATTTGGTTTAGAAGATAAGATAGAATCAGATTAAATTAATTCAGAACTTCGTTAGAAAATTAAACAGTAAATAATTAGAAATAATTAGCAATAATAATAAACCATCTAAAATTCAAAATATGTATGTGAATTTTGGCGAATTAAAATAGTCGAAATACATAAATCCAAAGTTACTGTTATAGTAGAATTAAGAAAAAGGATGTTTTCCATTAATTTTTGTTAATTTGATAAAACTATCTCATTATAGTTTTAATTTGCATCTATTATTACTACTTGATCAGGTTTTTCATGTTTATTTTATCAGACTATGCCCTCTTTTGACAATTGTATCCTTTTGCCCATGTATCTATAGAGGTCTTATTATTTTTCTAATAATTCCATCATCTTACTGCAAATACGTTTTGCTCTGTATTTCATGGTCTAGCACATTGCCTAGCACACTTACAAATGTTTAATAAATATTGATGTCATAGAAAAAAATTTTTTTGCTTTTAGAAGTACTATTTTCTTTGTGTTATGGATGTATTTTATCTAGCAAATGAATTAACTGACGTATCTATCATTTTAAAATATATTCTAATTTTATTTGGATACTGGCAAAGCATTTCCTATGGAGTTTTTATTTTTCCAATGCTAAAGCTTTCCATAATTAGTATAAGTGCAGGAAAAATTTTAAATATTCCCCAAGGTTGAGGGCTTTCCAAAAAAAGGCAGACACATCTGAATTGGGGATGTTCCTCTCTCTGCTAATAATAACTCTCTGCTTGTCACGGATCACAGGTTATGGTGAATGGAAGGTGGTTGAAACTGGAAGAAATGTAATATGTTTATAACAGAAAAGGTTTTTAAAAATCATACATAATTTGTCAAACTATTCTTCTTTAAAATGGATTTGATTCATTGAATTGCCTATTGTCTTTATAGGGGCAGTAAAATCTCCCATGCTATTGCAAGTCAAATTGGTCCTTGTCTTCTTTATGCTTTCCTGGCAATGTTAGGGATCATGACTAATGAGGGACATCTTGTTGAAGGAACATATTCCACCTCCTCCATTTCCTGGCGCAGAAACGCAGCCACAGTCTTCCTGGGACCAGACTGCTGTGATTACCACTAGACTATCACCAAGACTGGCCTTTCCTGCTTTGATCAAACAGCCTTCTGTATCATCTGGATTTTCTCCCACAAGTATGTTTCCTGATTTTGCTCTTTACTTCAGACTTATGCCTCTGATGAGCTAGAAAACCTGAAGGAGGAGCCCGTAAAACCTTCAGTCTTCTTTCTTGCATAATCTGAAATGACTTACGCACCATATTTTACAAATGAAACCAACTTTGCTATTGATGACTGGGTTGTGTACTGACAGACAAATCAAACCTAACCACAGTGGGGATGAGTATGAGAGAGGTCAGCAGCCTCTGAGATGAATTGGTATACTCTGTTCATTCAATCATTAATTTGTTCAATCCTCCGTTCAATAAATATTTGAGAGATGATTATGTTATAGGCTCAGGGTTATAACACTAAGCCCCCACAGAGCTTAGAGGTTAGTGAGGAGACATACATAATCATCATAAAATAATCACACAAACAAGGAAGTAATTGCAGTGTTGATATATGCTATTATGGATCAGTACAAAGCATGCCTATAATAGGAATATTGATTTAGTTCAGGGAAAGCTTGGCTGGAGATCTCACACTTGATCTGAATATGAAGGCTGAATCATGTTAACTAAGCAACAGGAAGAGGAAAAGCAAGAATAAATGTGTTTTGTTAGGTAAACAAGAGAAGATGATCACAGCTTAGTTTTTGCCTCAGATATGCTGAAAAGTTTTCCCTGATTCTCTTTGGAACCCACAAATATTCCCAGCAATGGGAGTGCTGAGGTGACCTCTCATGTTCCTTCAGGTTTTCTTTTGTTAGTGTGTCATCACAGAAGGCTATTGGCACATGTCTCTTCTATGAGATGCTATGGCATCGGGCAGACTTGAATAATGCTTGAGAAGTATAACCAAATTTTATTAACCACGCCTTGTTTTTATCCCCATAGCTTCACCCTGGGTCTTCCTGAGACTACAGGTCTGCCTATATCCTTGGTCCCGTTCCACTGTGGAGCCAGTGCCTGGTAGAGAGTGTAGGGAAGACTGGGTGAAAAGCTGACTGCAAGCACAGTGGCTTAGGAGGGAAATGAGTTTGACCATTCTCCCACTGTTCCAGCTTCAATAGTGATTCCAATTTTTGCCAAAAAGATTCAAAACATTCATTTAAGAATGTGAAATACAGGGGGACAGTAGCCTAAGAACTACGTGTGGATGTAGAAAGGTTGTATAGAATACTGAACTCAGCGCACACACTGTGCACACACACACACACACACACACACGCAATAAAGGTTTTGCACTAAGGAAAATGTAAGTCTTGGAAAACTGTGGCTTATTATGGTTTTCGTCAGTATGGTGGCTATTTACAGGAAAGCTTTGTTACAGAAACATGGAAATGCAATTTAATTCGTGCTCACCTTTTGGGTAAAGATTCTGCATCTTTATAAAGGTCTTGGGAGGCTTGATAAAAGCGATAACTATAGTTATCCAGTAGACTTTTTTTCATGATGAGAGATAGCCTGAAGTGGTCTCGGACATTGCATATGATGAATAACATGGTTCTTGGTGGCTTTTTAATTTTGTGATAGGCTTGGCTTCTAAGCTTTATTTCTGAATGAACATTGTTAGATAATTTTAGAAAAGACAAATTTAAAGTAAGTTTAAATGTTTTAAACTTAATATCCAGAATTGGGAAAAGTTTTCATTAATCCATAAGATTATAAGCTAAATATGGATAGTTTCTCTTCATCATTTCTTACCCACACCTATTCCCTTGAGTGTTGTTGATAATAATTTGTTACCGCTAAGATTATAAGTGTTACCTATTATTTTTATTATCTCTTTCTATACAGTCATATATACACACACATACATATACACACATATGTTCATACACATATACAGTGATGCATTGCTTAATAATGGGAATATGTTCTGAGAAATGTGTCATTAGATGACTTTGTCATTGTGCAAACATCATAGAGTGCACTTACACAAACCTAGATGGTGTAACCTACAACTGTAATTGCATGTGCTAAACTTTTATATGATAGCAGTGCAGTAGGTATGTTTACATCAGCATCACCATAAACACATAAGAAATGTGTTGAGCTAGGATGTCATTATGTGATAGGGATTTTTCAGCTCCATTATAATTTTATGGAACCACTGTGGCATATATAGTCCATTGTTCACAAACATGTCATTATGCAGGACATGGCTGTATATACTTTTTAAGAACACATGGGGTTACATTGCATACACTGAAAAATTTAGTTTTTTTTTTTTTTGTAAATTCAACAACATACCATAGACATCTTTTCATGTCAGGATATACAAACATAATAGATTCTATTTAATGACCGCATAGTGGTCCTAGTTTGAACATTTTATGATTGATTTAGTTAACCATTTTCAAACTGATGGACTTTCAGATTGACTTTAAAGTTTTGCCTTTACTAAAAATGCTACCATGAACATTACATCCACTTACTTTGGTATGCTTTTACAAGAAATTCTTCAGGATATATTCATAGAAGTAAAATTGCTGTGTCAAGAGTTGAGCATATTTAAAATTTTGATACTCAGGTCAAAATGTTAGAGATATGGAAGTGCTTCCTCGTCTCTTATCTTCCCTCCAAAACATATTCATCATAGTTTTCCAGAGCCCTGTTCTAAGCTAGGGTCTGAGGATAAACTGTTGTATCAAGGAGACTCAGCCAGCCAGTTCTGCCTGGTACAAGAGTTTGAATTTATAAAAAAGAGGAGAGTATTGAATTTATTATTACCCAAGCTGTTGTAAAATTGCTTTACAAGTATTAAAAATTAAATAGTGTAATTCTTGATACCTTGAAAAGATTTTCTCCAAGTATCACAACTCACCTTCTTATTGGTCATCTCTGGCTCTCTTTTTCTTTACTGAATCATTTTCCTCCTCTTGATTCTCTTGTATTTCATAATAAGTAATGACTTTGCTGACTCACTGGTAGAGGTCCTGGGCTACCATTTATAGTTCTCCTTCTATCGACTTTAATGACTTCTTAGAAATACCATGATGATAAATATATAGGACTTTAAAAAAATAATTAATTAATTTTAATAGTTTCAAGTATACAGTACATTGGTTAGACATCTATATAGTTCATAAAACAATCCCGCCAATTGCTCCCTCCCTCCCCGGCCCTCCAGCTAGCCAACATATTAATGCTAACTACATTCCCTCTGCCGTGCTTCCTATCCCGTGTCCATCTATCAACTACTAATTTGTATTTCTTTATTCCTTCACCCCATTCTCCCAGCACCCCATCCCCATCCCCATCCCCTCTGTCTGTCACCAAATTGTCCACTATATTTGTGAATCTATATTTGATTAGTTCGTTCTTTTTGTTCCTTAGATTCTGCATACAGGTGAAATCATATGATATTTATCTTTGTCTGACTTATTTCACTCAGCATAAGAACCTCTAGGTCCATCTATGTCATTGCAAATGGTAGGGTTTCATTTTTTTAATGGCTGAGTAATATTTCATTGTATATATGAACCATAATTTCTTTATCAAATCATTTATAGATGGGCATTTAGGCTGCTTCCATATCTTGGCTATTGTAAATTGTGTTGCCATGAATATTGGAGTGCATAGATTTTTATGAATTATTGTTTTGGTTTTCTTTAGATAAATATCCAGAAGTGCAATTGCTGGGTCATAAGGCATATCCATTTTTAATTTTTTGAAGAACCGCCATACTGTTTTCCATAGGGGCTGTACCAATTGCAATCCCACCAACAATGTATGAGGGTACCTTTTTCTCTGCATCCACGCCAACACTTGTTTTTTGATTTATTGATCATAGCCATTCTGACAGATGTGAGGTGATATTTCATTGTAGTTTTAATTTGCATTTCTCTGATGATTAGTGACAGTGAGCATCTTTTCATATGTCTATTAGCCAGCTGTATTTCCCCTTTGGAGAAGTATCTTTTCAGGTCTTCTGCTCATTTTTAAATTGGATTGTTCATTTTTTGTTGTCGTTTAGTTGTATGAGTTCTTTATATATTTTGGATATTGACCCCTTATCAGGTGTATCATTTGCGAATATCTTCTCCCAGTTAGTTGTCTTTTTGTTTTGTTGATGGTTTTCTTTGCTGTACAAAAACCTTTTAGTTTGATGTAGTCCCATTTGTTTATTTTTTCTTTTGTTTCTCTTGCCCTGGAGAGAGATATCCAAAAAGAAATTACTACTAATTTCAGAGAGTTTCCTGCCTATGTTTTCTTCTAGAATTTTTATGGTTTTGGGTCTTACATTTAAGTCTTTAATACATTTTGAGTCTATTCTTGTAGATGGTGTGAGAAGGTGGTCCAGTTTCTTCTTTCTCTTTTTTTTTTGCATGTATCTGTCCAATTTTCCCAATACCATTTATTGAAGAGACTGTCTTTACCCTGCTGTATTTTCTTACCTCCTTTGTCATATATTAAGTGAAAGTACAGGCACGGATTTATTTCCGGGCTCTCTATTCTGTTTCATTGATCGATGTATCTGTTTTTATGCCAGTACCATGCTGTTTTGATTACTGAAGGCTTGTAGTATAGTTGGATATGTAGGACTTTTAAAAAATAAAATAAAGTAAAAAATATGTTCCCCTTTCTCTGCAGTTTGTCGTCTATAACAACCTATGTGATGTTGGTGACCTTGGTTTATTTCCCCAGCCCTGATTTAATAGCTCTGGCATTCTTGTTAAAACCAGAATGATGTTTCTGCTTATATGTGTGTAGCTCAAACACAGAGACTGACTTTTAGTTGCCTCATCAATTTCAAGTTAATGTACACATTTTCCTCACTGACCTTTAGCTTTCTATGAGCATGACTAATTCCTTGGTTTCTGCCTTATCCTGAATATATGTTTCTACTCTGTATAATACTTAAGTTACATCATTTTTATTTTATTTTGTTTTACTATAAAAGTAATACATATGTACTAGAAACCATTTAGAAAGTAAATAAATTAAAATGTAAGAAAGTAACCATAACCTTACTCTTCGAAAATATTGGCTCTTAATATTTTGCATATTTTTCTCAGGATTTTAATTTTTTTATTCTACATAATTTAAATTATTCTAGGTATAAAGTTTTTATCTTTTATCTTTATACATTTACTTCACATCTTTTTTGTATGTTTTACTGTGGTAAAACATACATAATATAACATTTACCCTTTTAACCATTTTTAAGTGCACTCTCGAATGGCAGTATATACATTAACATTGTGCTGCTATCATGACCACATCCATCCACAGAACTCTTTTCATTTTGCAAAACTAAAACTCTGACTTGTTAAACAATAACTCCTTATGCCCCTCCCCCTGAGCCTCAAGCAAGCACCATTCTACTTACTGCCTCTTTGAGTTTGATAATCTAGGTACCTCATGTAAGTGGAATCACACAGTATTTTTCATTTTGTCTGACTATCTTCACATAGCATGTCTTCAAATTTCATCTATATTGTATCATGTGTCAGAATTCTCTCTTCATTCTTTTAAGGCTGAGTGATTTCGTTGTATGTGCATATCACATTTTCTTATCTATTTATCTGTTGATGGACACTTAGGTTGTTTCCACTTTTTGGCAACTGTGAATATGGATGTTTTAATATCTCTTCTAATCCCTGATTTCAATTCTTTTAGGTGTATTTCAGTTTTTTTGGGGTGAATCGTAGGATCATTTGGTAATTCTATATTTAATTTTTTGAGAAAGTACCATAGTATTTTCCATAGGGGCTGCACAATTTTACATTTCTAAAAACAGTGAACAAGAGTTCCAATTTTCCCACATTTTCACCACGTGTTATTATTATTATTTTTATAGTAGCCATTCTAATGAGTATGAAGTAGTATCTCATCGTGGTTTTGATTTGCATTTCCCTAATGATTAGTGATGTTGAGCATCTTTTCATATGCTTATTGGCTATTTCTTCTTTAGAGAAATGTCGCTTTGCTCATTAAAAAAATTTTTTTTGAGTTGTAGGACTTCTTTATATATTTAGATAGTAACCCTTTGTGTTAGTCAATTTGGGTTGCTGTAACAACATTGTTGTTTGTCATAGAAAAATCTTTATTTCTCCTTTACTTTTGAAGGATAATTTCTCTGGATATGAAATCTAGATTTGTGGGTTTCTCTTTCTTTCAGTATTTAAAATATTTCACTCTATACTTTTCTTGCTTACATGATTTCTGAAGAGGAATTGTATGTCATTATAATCTTTGCTTCTCTCTAGATAAGGTGTTTTAATCTTCCATTTTCTTTCAAGATTTTGTTTAATCTTTGATTTTCTGAAGTTTGAATATGATATAGAGGTATAGTTTCCTTGGAACTTATCCTGCTTGGTATTCTCTGAACTTCCTGGTGGCCGCCCTGAAGGCCACTGTGAAAAGCGGTCAAGCAGACGCTTCCTCCTTTCTGTCCAGGTTTTCTTGTCGCTGAGGTGCTTTTCTGACCTCTGATGTTGTCTTGGCTATTCTCTGATCTGGTAATACTACAAGTTTCTGATGCTGATCATACTAGTCATGCACCGTCATGGTCGCTAGACTTGGATTGCCAGCTCCAAATACTTTTGCTTGGGCAGCATTCCGAGTGAGAATGAAAGATTTCATTGGAGGCCTGTGCTGATGAGATGAGCGAGAAGCCGCTGCCTCTTTTGACGAGTCTTTTTCTCTCGGGATCTTTATCGCTTGGTCAATGCTCTCAATTTCCTCCAGGCTGATACCGACTCACATTCGCAGGTGAAGGAGGCAGTACTCGCGAATGTGCTCATTGTCTGCTTGACCTCTTTTCACAGTGGCCTTCAGGGCGGCCAGCCTCTGTTCCATCTCCTTCCTCTGCTTGTCCCTCTCTATTTTAGCTTGTCTTTGAGATGCCATAGCAACGGGGCTAGGATAGGCCATGGAGGGACTAGCAGTGCTATTTTCAGCGGAGTTGTTCTTGGTTTGGGGCAGCCAAACTCTGCCACATGATAGTACTGGCACTGAGTTAAGTAGTTTAAAAAGTGTTTTCGTGCCCGCTGCGAATGATCCAGACGCTTGCTGGGGTTGACTGGTTTCACGGTGAGCGCTCCTTGAAATGCTGGCAACATCAGGTGCTTCAGGTCAGGGGAAGCTATCACTTTCAAATCTTCATTTCGGCTGAACAGGTGGAGCTGTGACAGCATTTCGGCAGCTGTCTTCAGGATGTCCGGCCCCTTTGACATCTCCTGGACAGCCTGCGAGCCGAGGGGTTCCGCTGCCACTTCCACGTGGTTCAGAAGCTGCTGGCCGGTTCTGAAAAGGTCGGGGAGCCGCGGCAGCAGCAGCTCTTTGTCTTTGGCGCTGCCGTCGTGGTGGAGGGAGCAGTTTTAACAATTTGCCAGGGAAAACTTGTGGGCAGGAAGTAGACATTACCACAATTTTGAAAAGATTTACTTTCAGAGGGTAAAGTATGTAAGATAGTATTTTGAAGAGACTTGAAAAGAAAAACAACAGGGATTGTTATTTAATTCTTTTATATTTCTAGCAATGGATATTTGTTGTTTGAACAATTTATAGAAATTTGCCGTAACACATAGTCAATATAAGAAATACGCATTGAAAGTTTAGTTTCTAAGTATTCCTGTTGCATTAAAAGAAATTTTCTGGTAAGTCGCCTCATTTCTAGACTTGTCTGTGTTTCTGTATTTTGGGGGCCTCTAGAAATGCACACATGACTGATTCATTCATTCAACCATTCATTCATTAATACACATTTATTGAGGCCTCTAGGAGGCAGATGATACTAAAGTGATCAAAGAGAGATGCCTATTACCTTTCTAAATTCTCCAGAATCATTTTTGACTGGGAGAGATGCTAATCCAATTTGAAAAAGAACTCATTCTGATGTCTGTGTGTGATCGTGTTTTTATTCTCTTTTTTGACTTGCCTTTATCTGCATAGTAAGTATAATTTTTTTTTTTTTTTTTTTTTTTTAGTTTTGGTTCTGTGATCCAGCTCACGATTTGGACATTTGTGAACCCAGTGAGGTAAATCACTGGAAGCTGGGTCACAAAAGAACTTTTATTAGGACTAGCAGCTGATATGCCTTGTCCCCACTTCCAGGCTTCTTCCAGAATCCAGGCTGCTTCTTAGCCTACTTAACCAATGTCTAAGCTCTCCCTGGGAAGTATAACTTGTTGAAGTAGCTGCAAACATTAGGACAGAAAAGTTTCCTTCCTATCATTGCGATATGGGACTCTCTGAGCTCTTCTGTGTTCTCTTAGGAGTGGACAATTTCTTTAATCAGGGACAGTTCAAAGAGAAATGATAGTCTTTCTAGAAGGATTATATTTTATAATCAGAGACCAGTAGATATTAAAAGCCAATCATGGTTAAAATCCTCAGGATTAGAAGGGACTTTAAAGGTCGTTTGATGTTGAATCTCCTCCTCAACACTCTCAGTAGAAGGGAGCCTCCTGGTTCCCTGGGCTGTCTGTGACTACCTCGTTTAGACACTGAGATGTCTTTTCCTTATTTTTATCTAAAATCTATTTTTTTTTTTAACTTTCAATCTGTTTGTACTCCCCAGAATACTAAGAAGAAAGGCAGAGATGCTGAGGAGCTTTAAGTTTTTAAAAAACAAATTATTGCTATTACTGTTATTCTATGTAAATACTCAGAAGTTTAACTTATCTACTTGCTATGCTTATATATAACTAGTCATTACTTGGGTGGGAACTTCTCAGGCCATAACAAATGGTCCTCTTTGTCCTTGATAAGTGATTTTGAATTTAAGGCAGAATGATACAAAGCATTTGGTCACTTCCACTAACAATGGCAGGGAACAAAGGAATAACAGGTCTTCAGATTTTTCTTCTAATTTATTTAGAATTATTGTTATTTGTTCCTGAGGTTTAGGGTCTGGCTACTTCTAGCAGAGTAGGATTAGACAGAGTGAGGGAATAAACTGATAATTTGCAACAGAGGCCTTAGCCAAGGAATGGGGAGGTCTGCTGTTCAGAGATGCCCCAAGTGAAGCAGTGAGGCTGAACCTTTGTATCCCCTTATCAATTGGTCACTGATGGGGGCTACCTATAGCAGGGGATGTGACCTTGGCTTATGTGGCTCTCTCTGTTTGATTACAGTTGCCACAGAGGACCCAGCTGGGAGCTGTCAGATAGTCACACTCCCAGAAGCTGGACAGTGGGTCCTGACTGGGGAGTACTGACAAGAAGCTGGGCACCCTGAATCCACCCCAATTCTGACTGTCCCAGTAGATGCCTGGTGGAGCTGGGTGATACAGAGAGTTAATATTCTGTGGAGAGGATTTTGATGAATGATAGGAGATGGACAAAGAATTTGTTCTCCTTTCCTCCCTTCTACGGATTTTTCTGAGATGCAAGTCATGAAACAGAACAGTAGGCTGCACTTGCTGGGAAGGTGTGACCAGCTTTGTCTCCTGTCATCTCTGTCTCATTTCCTCTTTCTTTTCCTTCCTTCCTTCCTTCCTTCCTTCCTTCCTTCCTATCTCTCTTCCCCTCCCTTCCCCCTTTCCTCCCCTCCTCTCCTCTCCTCTCTTCTCGCTTTTTTCTGAGTGTAGCCTCACACTAAAATGCTAGCATGATAGCTTTTACCTTAGCCTATGTTATAGGGAACTCAAGGTAAAATCAAATGAAATTATTGAAATCTCTGAAATTATAGAATTTAACTTATAAAGGGCCATAAAGATCATCTGGTCTAATCCTTTCCATTTTGTGGGTGAGGAGGCAGAGGCTCAGAATGGTTTAGTTATTTGAGTGCATCCCAGACTCAGAACCTAGGCTTCCTGATTGCTGTTCCCACTCAGTCACATCTTAGCTACAGTATCCCACTTGGAAGTGACTTTACTCCAGAGAATGATGGGGTTATACATTGGGCATGCAGTAACTGGGCCCATTCTGGATACAAATGCACTCGGTCTGTTTATGGCACCTTAAATGAATGCCTCCAGAGATTTTTAATAGTATTGAGTCTCTAGACTGTTAAAGCTGGTAGGAATCAGGTTGATCATCAAGTTCTGTGGTTTCCTACCTATTTAGAATCAAGGATCCTTTGTTACTTTCTTTCATCTCAACCCCCAAAACTTCTTTTTACAAAGATTTCTTCTGATTACTTTATTAAGACATAATTATTTTTCTATTTCTTTAACTAAAAACATATAAAACTTTCATCTTGAGCTTACCATATATGTCTTCTACTCAACTCTTTAGAAGAGAGAAGAGTGATGAAGCTACCTTCCAGGAACCAAAGGGAGAAAACCACTAATCTGATGTGGCCCCCACACCCACCCTCCACTGGCCCAGCAGATATCAGAGGCTGGACTAGAATCTGGTCTCTTGACTGGAACTAGGAGACTCTTCCCAAGTTCACAACAACATTCCTCCTCAAGAGGCTTCTTACCTCATTAGTCATTGTCGAGATCTTTACTGCTGATTATTACCAGGCGCCATTTCTACCCAAATACTTGTGCCTGCAGTTCCCTCAGCCTTACTGCTCTATACAGATTTCTTAGGCATCTATCCTTGGGCTTCCATCCTTTCTCCAAGACGCTCATCTAGAGAAGAAAGTGATGTGGAGCCTTGACAGGTAAACTTCAGGTATTATTCCCTTTTCCAGAAGCAGTGGTTGGTGGACCAGCCATACCAGACTGCCCAACATGCACATACAGCCAGAAGGGAGGGGACACTTGTTAGTGGCCCTCTGCCTGTCACTTTCAGCTTCATCTGCAATTTGGAGTTTCCTAAGAAGAGAAACATTGAAGCTAAGGAGGAGAGGAGTCTGAGGCATGTTTTATGGGAGACATTTCGCTAGGGATGAAGGCTTTTATTTCATTATTAAAACTATTCATTCAGGATATGGATTCTTACTTGCCTCCTAATACTGGGCTGGGAATTGAGAGAACTAGGTTCTAGTCTTTACTCTGGCATGCATTTGAAATGCTGTCTTGAGAGCATCTCAACTTCTATAGGGTTCTATTTCTTATTTTTTTTAAATCTAGATAGTAATACTTATTTTAGCTTCCTGACAGTTTATCACTCTCTCTGCCACAATATCATGGTTCAAGCCACAGTTATCTCTCCCTGGACAACTGTAAGACAGCCTCCCAACTGGTTCTACTCTTGCTTCACAGAAGTCGGAGTAATCTTTTAAAAGTGTAAATTAAACTCTATCATTCTCCTGCTTAAATCCCTCCAATAGCTTCCTGTTAGATTTAAAATAAAACATGAGCGTTTTGTTATGACTTTCTGTGATCTTGCCTTTGTTTATCTCTCAGTCCTCACCTCCGTCTATTCTTGCAGTGCACCAACCTTTGTTCTTGCCTCAGGGCCTTTGCATTGCTATTCCCTCTTCCTGGAATGCTTTTCGACTCCTGGTTACCTCCTTCTTGGCACTCAGGTCTCAGCTCAAAGTATTTCCCCTGAGAGGTCTTTCCTGACTATCCTGTTTAAAGTAGTCTTTGTTTATTCCATTACTCTTTATCACTACCTGAGATTACCTAATTGAAGTAGATAATTTAATAAAGTATCCATTTAGTAGGTTTCCTCTCACTAAAATGCAAGCTCTATCAGGCAGGGCCCACGTTAGCCACCTTCACTATTGTATCTATTTCAGCCACTAGACTCCAGGAGTAGATGTTCATTAATAATGCATTAAATGCTGTTGTTCATTTCATGATGTTTATTGAGTCCCTACTATGTGATAGATTATGCTCTATCTATGAAGATTAGCAGGGAACAGTATAGACAAAGCCCCTGCCTTCATGGAGCTTATATTCTGTGGGGACTGGTTTGGGGAAGAAATCAGAAAGTATAAATAAATGAATAAACAAACAAACAAGTAAATGCATGTCAGGTGGTGGCAAGAGCGATAGAGTAAGATAAGACAGTGAACAGGTTTGGGGTGTCAAGGGCGGAATGGGGTCGGGGAATTCTCACTCACATTTGATGAGAGGCTTAAAGAGAATGAGGATGCAGACATGGAAGGTGGGGTGGTGCTGAAAAAATATTTTGGACAAAGGCCTTGAGGTGGATGTGTACCTCGTGTATTGGAGGAAAAACAGAGAGGTTGGTGCAGCTGAAGCAGGGAGAACAGGGAAAATAGAAGTCAGCAAGGTAGGGAATCCAGTTAGAACTACTAGGCTCTGTAAGGCCTTGCAGGCTTTGGGCTTCACTCTCAGTGAGAAGGAAACTTTTAGGAGAGTCAGATGGACCAGAAGTGACGTATGCTTTGTCTTACTTTCTAAAAGATACTTTGGCCATTGTGTTGAGAATAGCTTTGGCGCCTGGGGGCTCAAAATAGGGAAATCCTTAGGAGACCAAGGGAGAGGCATTCCAAGTCAAGGTATATTTCAGGGTGAGACAAACAGGACTTGCTGATAGATGGGGTCTAGGGTGGGAGAGAAGAGAGTCAAGGATGATTCCCAGGTTTTGGCATGAGCGATTACAAGAAAAGAGTTGCTGTTTATTGAGATGGAGGAAGTCTGTGGGCAGAGCATGTTCAGGGAAAAATCAGACAGCAGTGGTGGGAAAGAAATATATCGTCTTAAGGTGGTGGTATTATTATGATGATTGATTCTTGACCTTCATGGGGTCCTTTCAGAGTTTCACTAGTTTTTCTATCTCTAACATACTCTACCTGCATTTAAAAGCTATTCTTAATTTAAAAAAATTTTAAGAATATACTTATGTGTATGTGTAAGTGTGTGTCGGGTGGTGTTATAGGGTATATATAAATGGCTGGAGAGCATGAATAAGTCATGCCAATAATTGATAGGAGAAGTGCATTTCTAGCTGTGATGGCCCACCTTCTCTGTCTCTCATCTCATTTTAGATAGTAGAAGACCAAAGCCCAGAGAGGTGAGGGGATTTGTCTGAGACCAAACAGCAAGTGAGTAGTAGAATCAGCTCTGGAACAGAGGTCTCCACTCTCTCCATCCTCTGCCCCTTCCACGTATCACACTAATTCTCCAGTTACATCTTATTACAGCAACTGGCATCTCTTGAACAGAAAGGATTAGAATAGGTTGAGTAAAATATACATGTTGTTAAAGATCTTTGTGTCCTCAGAAAAGCTCGAAATTTCCCAAAAGCCGTAGAGGGGGAGAGCAGGCAGTGCGAATGTTTACAGTCACAAGATGCGACATACTAAGCATTTGCCTATAACTTACTCAAAACTTGAGTATTTATTTCCCCTTCTTTATGCTTGTAAAGCAGCAGGAAGAGACAAGCTGTTCCATTCAGAAACCATGGAAAAATGCTTCCGTGATCTAAGGCTGCCTGTAGCATATGGGATAAATTCTTTGGATTTAAGATGCAAACATTCAACAGACATCCTTCTTTCCCAGAGTCTCCGGCTGTGACGGTGGGCCAGGTTGGCTGTGCTTGACTTGGAAGGGAGTGCTGAATCCGTACTCCCCACCTCCCCACCCAACATTTGTCCCCCAACCCCTGGGGATCTTTGCTTTGCAAAGCTGTGAAAGGTCAATGAAAAATTGGCATGCTCAGTGCTCTCCTTGGATGTTTTTTAAAGTTGGAAAATGAATGATATAAATATATAATTAGAGAAAAAAGATGCTTGCACATTTAATCTTGGTGAGGGCTGGGGATCACACTTGGTCTCATTATCACTTCTGCTACCTACAGTCTTCCCTGACACTTCTCCTATTACTTTCCACCAGCCGTGCCAGTCACTATACTTGAGCAGCTGAGCTGCAGTTTACTGTGGCTGTCTTTGATATAGAGGTGACATGAGGACCAGAGCTCTGGTTCAAGTTTCTTTTGTACTCTGCGGCAATAAGCCACCAATTCAAATCTGGTCAAGGATCATGATAAGACTTGGCTCTGCTGGATTCAACTGTAGGAAATCCACTCCCCCCGCTCCCCGCCAACCAAAGGATGGACTGAAGTGTTCACATAAGTTTCTGTAGAAAATGCCAGGCTGTCATCTCTGGGGAGGATAGATTTTTACAGCAAATTAGCCACTGGGATTTTGATGAGTTTCATCTTCTGAGCTTTTCCTATAGTGTGTGGGAACTTGAGTGAGTACTATTCCTGAGATTTATCATACTAAAAAAAAAGAATATATGAACACTCAACAACTGTTCATAATTCCCAGTTTTGTAGGGGGAAAAGCATTGGGGAAGAGGATAAAAAAGCCAAAAATTCAAACAGACTCAAGAGCAAAAGTGTTAGGATACTTTTTGGGGGTGGGAGGCAGGGATATGATCTTGGCTAATCACCAACTGTCCCTTTTGTTTAAGAGAAGAAATCTCGGTTTCTTTCTTGTAGGGTGTGAGGGACCACATGGCCAAGGGGGAAAATGTACAATTAATGGTAGAGAGTTTACATTTGGTTAAAGTCTTTTCAGCTCAAATATAGAAATCATCCTTTGTATTCCTAAAACTTTTCTGGTAATTCAAAAGGAAGAGAATGACAACAGACTTGGTTTAAGAACTCAGAATATACCAGGATGGCTAATTTCAGATGTGGATAGTGGTATTTTAAATTCAGACCTCAGAAAATGCTCTCTTGTTGGGGATAGCTCCCAATGCAGCTGATGGGAGGCCTCGGCACCCACAGTTTGTTTTTCACTCCCTTTCTGGTAGCAGAGCATTAAAAACAAAACCAGAAACCTGTTTCAAGGATGATGCCACATTATGGAAGTGAAGGAAAATCTCCAAAGGAGAAGCACCCTGTGGGCCCGCCCAGGTGCAGATGGGCCATGCACACAGACCTGAACCTGGGCACTGACCTGTGAAGCCAGCAGGGTGCTCTGCTCACATGTGGTGGGCTCCATTGCCTCCATCTTCACAGAGCAGGAGCTGGCTCCCTGCCCAGTCTGTAGCAGGGAGAGTACAGACTGTGCAAAGAACTAGAAGGCAGATGGCGGCTGACTCTGTTATGGCAAGGACTGAGCTCTCCTTATGAGCAAAGTGCCTGCTTCGTGACAGAGGTGGTTATGCTACCAGGGACAGTGCTGTTTCTCTCAGTTGTTGTGAGAATTTTCCTCAGGGCTTCCTGATCTCACAGCAGTTCCGTTCGTTCGAAAGCAGAGGATGAGCCACAGGCCTCCAGTTAGAGGTCTCCCGCAGGGGACCAGCCCAGAAAAGCATTCTCTCTCCCACTCCCTTCTTTTTTGGTCTTTCATGGAGATTATACTGTAGCTCGATTTAAAAATCATTGAGAAGTAACAAATGCTATCAAAACTGTAGAGAGCCAGGAGGGAACAGTGTATTAGTGAGAGGATAATATTGGAGTGCAGATAATGAGCAAAGAGAGTAGATAGACATCCAGGACGGATGGCAAAGAGTGTTCTGTGTATGAGTCAGGCCTGCTCTTAGGTAGAGGTGTCAACACTGGTGATATCACTGAAATAAAGTCTAGTGTGTGAGAAATATTTCTGCTTGGGCTCCTCAGGACACATGGCGTCCATTCGATTCAGGAATTTCCACACGAATATTCTATCCAAACTTCTTGAAATCTCTTTCTGTACTTCTAGGATTCTTTTCTGGGATGGAAAAGATCTTAAGCCACTCACTGACTAAGCCTGGAATAAGTGTATTTTTTTCTAAAGCTCTAAGTGCTGCCCCAAAGCCATTGAACAATTATCTTGTTAATTGGGAGACTTCAGGTTTTGTTAATTGGGCTTCAGTAATTTTCCATGCCCTTCCCAATTAACCCAGTTTCATTTGAAAAAGGGAAATTCCCCAGTGGCAGTAACCCCTTCACGTGCATACTTCTCATAATGGAGAGATTTTTTTTCCTCCCTAATTTCCTAACAAAACAAAACAAAGCAAGCAAACCTTAGAATTGGGCATTTTAAATGAAGCCCATGAAAAGTAGCATGAGCAGAAGTGAAGTTCCCCATTCGCTGCAGGGGCCAGTGGCCAAGCGAAGAGGACAGATGTCCCAGGGTGACGGGCTCCTGCTAGAGCAGTTCTCTTAGAGCCGAATTCCCAGGGCCCCTAAAAAGCAAGCTGGATAAAGAGAAGAAAAATAGGAGAAGGAGAAGGAGGCAAATGAAGCCCCAACCAGCTGCAGGATCAGATGATGCCAGAAAAGAGCAACTGTTTTTAAGGGTTTTAAAGTTCTGAGGTGGTTCATGTAGAACTGTGTTCCTATTTTTTTTTTTCTAACTGTATCTCCACAATTTTCATTGTTCCTTCTGCATTCCTACACATTTGTTTTTTAAAAAATATTTTCTGGTTGGTTTTTCATTTCCCATTTTTGGTTCATGTCCTTTCTCCGAACGGTCCTCTATCTCTTCTGTCCTTTCCCATTTACTTTATTTTCACTTTGTAGTCTTTTTCTCTTCTTTCACTTTCTCTAACCCCCATTTGATATATGCAGGATGTAGGAAAATAATTTCCAGAGCCACAGGCTTTCCAATAATTGAGAAATAAAGTCTTTCTATTACAATTTTGTTTATCTTTTATCTTAGAGTCAAAGCTTTTTTTTTTGTTTGTTTGTTTATTAATAGACGTGAGTTCACTCATTAAGCAGCCATAGAGCAGCTACTAGGTTCTAGTCACTGTTAAAAATGTCAGAAATTCACAGATGAATAAGATAGTCAAAGCAGCTAACTTGTCCTGAGCCTGTACTGTATTCCAGGCACAATACTTAACAGTTCCTATATTTTTCTCTGCTAATCCTTACAGCTAGTTTTACGAGGCAAGTTCAGTTTCCCCCATTTCACACCACTGTCTGTAAGTGTTCGGGACCACAGTGTGAACCTAGCATTTGGCTACAGTGTGAACCTAGCCATCATGTATGGTGGGGCATGTTGCACACTGTACAGCTCCGGGAAGTATCATTCACATATCCCTTAGAAATGTGCAGTGCTCTATCAGGAGACAACAACCATACAAATAATTTGAATGGGAAAGTTAAGAAGAAGAACTTTTAGCTAGTGATAAGATTAACTGCTAAAGAGGGGTAAAGAGAATTTTAAAGAATACAGGAGTGGCAGATATAGGACTTTAGTTTCCTGATTCCTTTCTAAAATCAGGAAGGGCTTAGAGCATGAAAAAATTTTTTTAAGCAATTGTAAAGAATCTTTTATTAACATCTCAAATGCAAATTAAGACCTTAACATCACATATAGAAACTAAGAGGTGTGAACAAGAAATAGTGTGTGTCTGAAAGATTTTATATTCCATAAGCAGACTAACTTCAGTGTGTTCATGTATGCTAGATTTCCAGACCAGTCCCCTCTGGTCACAGTTAATGTCTAAACCCCCACTGTGGGTGAAAGAACACAGGGACCAATCCCATTTAAAATTAGCCTGATGTTGCCACCGAGAGTTGTTAGATAGCTTGCATTGCAATTAGCATTTGCTCTTCACATTGTATGGAACCAGGTGGCTCATTTAAGAACCAGGGAATTCAATTTGAGGTTATGTTCTATTTAATTTTTTTTTTTTTCTGGAAAGACTTAGGGCTCATAATCCAAAGATAGAAGTGGCCAGAGGACTTTGTAGAGGGTGAGATGCCTGCTTGGGTTTTGCACCTTGGAAACCTCTAAACTTTATTCAGTCTTATTGTAAATGCAATTTCCACAGGGCGATGCTATGACAGCATTATCCTCATAGGACCAGGATGTGGCAAGCACATCCTAGGAACAGGTGGATTAGATTGCTCACATAGGTATCAAGACCCGAGTCATTCTGTAAGCACATCTGGTGCCTGCTGTGTGTACTGGCTCTGTTTAAATGCTAATTTATTCTTCTAGATTCTACTCACTTATTTCTCTATGTCAGCAGGAGTACACAGAACCACTGAAGATCCCCAGACTTGAGGCTGGGAAAAACCTCAAGTGGCCAATCTAAAAAAAAAAAAAAAGCATGCATCTTCTCTTCTGCTCATTTTTTTTCTCCCCTGGTAATTCAACAAGTTATCCTGTACAGCATTATTGGAGCCTTCCTCCATCCCACAGGAAACAGGGTTAGTGTGACTGTTGGGTACCTTGGCTGGTTAATTACTCTGCTTATGGTGGGGAAAGTACAAAAAGACGTTGAGTCAGAGCATGGGAGGCAGATCCTACCCCTGCCTTTTTTTTCTTCTTTCTCTTGATCTCAGCATCATATAAGAACTCATGGATTACAGAAGGCTAGAGATCGTATTTTATTATTTTTATCCAAAGACAAGGCAGTATACTTTGTATTTGTGAAATTAGAAACTGCAGCTCAAATCATTAAGAGAAGGCAAGGGTCAAGAGTATATGTCCATGCTTTGCATGCTTTATTTTTCTAGCTCTGCAATACATTTGTTCTTTATAAAATAATGAACATGATTTCACATAGAAATTCTGAGAATGGTCTTTTTTGCTTGTTTTAGTAAAGAACAAAAGATTTATCTATTCTGAAGAGAAACCAGAGTATAGAGTCTTGTTTTTTTTCATTCTGGCGATGAGATGCCAATTTTTATAGCCTTGAGGATACCAAAAAAAGCTGACTGAATAAAGGCTAATGAAGCCAAAAAAAGAGAAAGCTTCCTCTTCATGTTGCACGTGTAGAAGGGTTTTCACTTGGGTAAACACTGCCCAAGAAGAAATAAAAGGGTTTCTGGTGTGGAGCTGAATCCAGAAAAAAGGTCACTTGCAAAACAGTCTCTGGACCCAGGAAAGGATTTATAGACTATTCTGGTAGCCTCCAACACTTGTCCGTTTGCCACTTTCAAATTTGGATGCTTTTGCCTAATTTTCCTCCTTTAAAGTATGACTTTTTTTTTCTTAACCAGCTTTATTGAATTATAATTAACATACAATAAATTGTACATATTTACCACATAATTTAATGTTTTCACATATGTATATAGCATTGGCCCAGTTAAGATGTTAAATGAATGTTAAAGGCTCAGCTAATATGCATCAGGGAGGTTGTGTAGGTCAGCTAACTCCCACTCAAAGCAGGGCTGGGGTATTATAGGGTGAGTAGAGGAGAGGGATACATGTCCTTATGCTCTGGTTCAAATAGAAGTCTTAGTTTTTAACTGCTGTGAATCTCACAGCTGGAATGATTAGAGATTGGTTCTTTTTGTGTGTGCTTCTTGCTCAGGATAGTGAGTGAAATCCTATCCAGATAACTGTCAGAAAAGCTCTCCTGAAAGCTGTTTTCCCAGTCCTTGGTTTGTCAATGTTTGGGGAGAGGGAGGTGTAGCAAATAAGAGGTGAGAGGCAAGGGAATCTGGGGTCTTGTTGTCATGGTATTTTAAATCCTTTTACAAAGATAATATCTATCATTTCCCGACATTTTCTCATGCCCCATTGTGATTCCTCCCTCCAATCTCACACTCCATAAGGACCTATTTTTGTCACTGTAGATGAGTTGCATTTTCTAGACTTTTACGTAAGTGGAATCCTACAATATAAACTCTTTTTGTCTGTCGTCTTTCATCAGCATAATTATTTCGAGAATCATTCATGTTGTCGTTTGTATCAATAATAGCTCATTCTTTTTTACAGCTGAATGGCATTCCCTTGTATGGTTATACTGCAGTTTGTCCAGTCACCTGTTGATGGACTTTTTAATTGTTTCCATGTTTTGGTTGTTTTATATTAAGTTTATATTAAGTTTTGAAGGTGGTAAAAGTCTTTCAGTTTTGTTCTTTCTCAAAGTTGTTTTGCCCGTTGTAAGTCCTTTGTATTTCCACATAAGTTTTAGGATCATCTTGCCAATGTAAACAGAAAAGCCTGTAGGATATTTTGATTTGCATTGTACTGAAGCTGTAAATTAATTTGGGGAAAATGACATCTTAATATTATGGAACCTTTTGATTCATGAACATATTATATTTCTCCATTTATTTAGGTCTCCTTTAATTTCTCTTTGCAATGTTTTAGAGTTTTCAGCGCATAGGTCTTGTCTATACTTTGTCAGATTACTTCCTAAGAATTATAAGTTTTCTGGTGCGATTTTAAGTCATATTTTTTAAAATTTCAATTTTTAATTATTTATTGTTAGTATATTAAAATACAAGTGATTTTTTATATCGAACTCATATCTTTCCACAATGCTAAATTCACTTGCTAGCTCTACTAGATTATTTTATAGATTCTACTGCATTTTTAACATACACAATCATGTTGTCTGTGAATAAAGACAATTATATTTTGCAGTGTACATATTCTTTTTTTATTGTTACCTTGTTGAATTTCTACATATATTTTATATCCCTGTAAATATTCTTGAGCTTATTCTCTAACATGGCTAACTAAGTTACTTGGAAATAGTTTGATCTTTTAAGATTGGTTCTAGGTGACTGTAACCTGGTGGGCACCTCAGTCTACAGTGCTGCCAAGAGCACCACATGCTGGATGTGCTTCTGAAACTTTCATGTGAGATAGCAATTGCATTCAACTCAATTTTCCTTCAACCATATCACCTTTATTTCCTTATTTACTGCTTTAGGAGTAAACTAATATAGAAGCGACCTTGAAACAAAACTGAATAATTAGTCCTGTCCACCTGTGGTGTGACCTAGTTTGACTCTGAGTCTCTTAACCTCTCATATTTTCTTTTTGTCTCTATTGCATTATACATAATATCTTCAGATGAAACTTTTAGTTTAATGATTCTCATTTCAGCTGTGTCTAATCTGTGGATTAACTTTCCCACAGAATCTTTCTTATTTTTTTAGTTTTTTAAATGAAAAATTTTGAGTTATTTTTTCTTGTTAATATTTTTATTCAATTTAAAGCTATTTAAACACTTTACTATATTTTGTATTACATATTTTATAATTCCTAGGGCTCTAATTCTGCTGGCAGTTGTTTCTGCTGGTTCCCACTCATGACAGCTTGAGTAATTATGTATTTTGGATTTAGAATCCATGTTCTGTGGTGCGTTATCTTTGGGAATCTTTTGAGTTTGGGTTGACAACATTTCTCTCCAGACTTAATTTGGTTTCACTTTTAGCTTGTGCCCTGAGTAGCTACCAATCTTGGAGTACTTTAAGTTAATGTCATGCTTGTTTATTCCTAAACTACTTTGGGGGTACCAGTTCAAGTCCTAAACCCACGCAAGAGCAAGCATGGAGTTACAAGTGCTTAGGGGAAGTTTTTATTCCCTCCTGAGCCCAGACAAATTTTCTTATTTTCGTTTGTCAGCAAGCCAATTTTATTATTTTTTCTATTCTGTTATTCCATGGATGTGTAGCCCTAATAATCCAGGCTTTATATAGGAATCTTAGTTCTAACTTCTACTTTGTTTTCCTGGTTTCTGTGTGGCTGTTGGAAGACAAGGCTCTTGGTACCAAGACTGGAAAAGATACACAGGTTGGCTGTAGCTGTCGCTATCACCTAGTTTCCAGCATCTTCTTCCCTTTTGCTCCTGAAATTTTTCTTCTTTTTTTTTCAAGCTCGACTCTGCATTTCAATGGGGGGGACAATTATATTTTATTCAGCATTTCA
This sequence comes from Pteropus medius, assembly GCF_902729225.1. NCBI lineage: Eukaryota > Metazoa > Chordata > Mammalia > Chiroptera > Pteropodidae > Pteropus > Pteropus medius. The sequence goes on along the minus strand of NW_024352785.1, from coordinate 9,410,395 downwards.
GTGCTTTTAAGTTTTGTATTAGGAGAGATTTAACTTTTTATGCCATAGTTTAAATATTAAATATTGATGCTATACTTTTACACATTAAACAAACTAGAAGAAAAAATTTTTTTCTATTTCGTATCCAGATTGACACTGGAATGCTGATCAGTTTTTGTTAGACGGCCATGTGTCATATGATCATGAGGTACTGCAAAGGTGAACAGGAGTTCCATTACATGGGGACAAGGGTGGTAGACTATGGTGTTCTCACTTATTTTGTTGCTTTCAGTGTACTGGGGAGCATGGAGGTTTACACATGTATGCATTTATTTGGATTTGTGGTTAATATTTTCAAGTATAAATTAACTCCCACAAAATGGACATTGGCTTAAAAAGGTTCCTGCAAGTACACCATGAATTGTGACAACATAATCAGTGCAAATACATGGAAATAGCAAGACGAAGGCAGAGCTGACATTCCTGCTTCTAGGATGAGATCTTCATCGGCCTCATTTTTAATCACTCCCAGAAATTAAGGTCACTTCTTATTTTTTCTTTTATTTTCTGTGAAGTATGGTACAGTTGCCAGGCCTCTGAAATTCTTTTTTCTATATGGCTTTCCTACTTATTCTCACCAGCAGTGATACAGTGTAGTAAACTTAGAATATATGTGAGTCAGACTCCTGGGTTTGAATTCTGACTCCACTTCTTTCCAACTCTAAGACTTTAGCAAGTTCTTTAACTCTGGTCCCTCAGTTTGAATCACCTGTACTGATATCTACCACACAGGCTTCTTGTGATGAATGAATACGTGCAGAGTGCCCAAAACAATGTCTGGCACATTGTAGTAGGTTTAATAAGAGTGAGCTCCCTCTCTGTCTTCCTGTCAAGAGGAGTTATGAAGTACAGATGAGAACTTGTTTGTAGAGTTGATTTGTACGCAGAGAAGCTATATAACAAGACAAAGAATGAGAGTAATTCTCTAAATCAGGTGGCTTTCTCTAGAATATCTCAAAGTGATAGAAGGGAGAGGAATTTAGCAGGAAAATGTTTATACAGGTTTAGGTCCAGCGAAAAATAGAAATTGTGTTATTCTAATAGTAATATATTCAATAGTGCTACTATTCAAAGTATTATAACATATCTTATTTGTCAGGAAGCTTGGAGGGACTAATTTCTAGAAGATACTGTAAACTTTTAAAACCTAATTGAATATCTAAACCTTTTTGAAAAAGATAGAACCAAACATTTAAATGTAATTCCTGAACTTCATCCAGAATTAATACTTCCTCTTTTTCTCCGTCGGTCAGTTTTTTAAGTGGTAAAATATATATTACATAAACTTTACACATCTTAACTATTTTTAAGTGCACAGTTTAGTAGTGTTAAGTATATTCACATTGTTTTTCAGCCATTCTTCCAGAACTTTTCATCTTGGAAAACTGAAACTCTATACCCATTAAACAACAACTCTCAGTTTCTCTCTCCCTCCAGTCTCTGGCAACCGCCATCCTGCTTTCCGTTTGTATGAGCTTTCAGTCAGTTTTGAAACCTCAGGCTATCTTTGAGTAGCCTCATTGCCTAAGAAGAAAAATGCCTTTTGATGCATTTATTTTATGATTGTGTGAAAGCCTTCCACAGAACTTCTGAGAATCATCAAGGATCACAAAGGTATGGCAAGCATGTTGATTACCAAAGAGAAGACATGTGTTTTCCTTTAGGATTGAATCAGCTCTTAGAAGAACTGTTAAAAGTGTTGCAATTCTCCTCTTCTGTGTTTTGTTATTTGAGGATATTGCCACTTGATCTTCCATTTGAAAGGTTGATGCCTAACAGCTGGTAAAAGTCACAATGTGAGGCTTGGAACGAGATACTTTAAGGGATGCTTCAGGTCCTTCACTCAGTAGTGGTGTGACTGTGGGATTTCTTCTTATCTCAAAGCCAAACACCACCACTTTGGGGAGACAGCGACTAGCCATTTGGGGCTTTTTAGGAATCATGTAATTTCTAGATTCTTCTATCACAATTTAGAGTAACTTTGAAGACTTCAATTTCAAGAAATTTCAGAGTGGGGTGAGGGTAGATTGTATCTATTATAGTATCTGGTGAATATTACTCAGTGAATATTTATTATGAATAATTATATGACAATAGATGATTTATTAAAATTGTTCATTATATTAAAGATATACAGTAGGCCAGATAGCCACTGGAAAGATCTGATGATAAAATAAAGAAATTATACTGAGATAATTATAATTACATTATATCATGCATCAGTACCTGTAAATATATTATTCACATGCGATCCATATAGGAAATTTGAATATTTAAATTTAATATTCATTTAAATATGAAAAAATAGATTTGGTGTTTGTAATATTGGAATGGAGTCCATGTCACAATTTGGACTTTCCTATTTTCAACTCACAGAAATGAAATAGGTGGCAAACTTTGCCTTGTTAGCTTCCAGACATTCTAATATTCTGGGAGTCAGATACCTATATTTTTATTGTCTCCCTGACACTGACTGTTGTGTGGGGTTAGAACAAACATCTCTGTGCTTTCGTTTCTTCTCCACAGGCACGGGAAGAAGGATCACAGTGTCTTTCCTGCGTGTGCCTCAGAGAAAAGAGTGGACATTTGTTTCACATTTCAGCATAAGGACATTCTTTATCCCTTGGGCAGTTGCCAGCTAAATGAGCTTGTCTCTTTTTAAAAAGGCAGTTCTTTCTGTGTGGTTTGCTGCCACGCTGTGATGAAGGCCTCTTTGTAGCACGTCTGCTGTCATGATTAGGCACTTTTAGCTATTTGTCTGATTTTATTGCCTGTTCAAAGCAAACCTGGGCACCCACCTTTCTCCCTAGTTGAACACCTTTGCCTATGGACTCAGATCAAAGAGGCAGGACATTCTCTTCCCCACACACCACACTCACTGCCTGCAACCGGGGTTCTGCAATTCCAGCTGTCAGGCTGCTGACAGACACACAGCTGGCTCCTTCTAAGTTTCTTTTGTTGAAAAAGAAAAGGCTTTGAAACAATAAAAAAGGAAAAAAAAAAAAAAAAACCAATGCAAGGGAATTTTAATTAGGTAGGATTATTCCCAGGCCTAGATTCTGCCCACAAACTCAAAGGAAAATAATTAAAATAATGCCTCATTATCTGGGCAAGTGTTTTAGCCTGTCTTGCATGTCAAGGCTTCGGTTTGGGTGAAAGAGGGAGGTACAGTGTTTCTTTTCTTTGCAGGGGTTGTGGCTGGCATTTAGAGTTCTGCCACTTTTAGTGGTGTGACATTAAATAAGTGACTCCATTTTCCACTCCTCAATTTCCTCATCTCTAGAATGGGGCTAATAATAGTATCTTCCTCATGTGATAGTTGGTGGGAAGACTGAATGAGACACCGTGGATAAAGCATTTAGCTCTGTGACTAATCACACATGCCCACTCAGCACTTTTATTAGTTTTATTACATTATACTTTTTAATCAGCTTTGGAAAGGCTTAGACTTGGTTCTCTTTCTCTTTTTGCTTGGGTCTCCTTTCTCCCAAGAAGAAGCTCAATGAATCTTGAGTCTGGAGCATGTAATAATGATGACAATGATGATGGTGATGATAATGTAAGGGAATCATTATCGGAACTGCTTCTACAATGATGACAGACATGCTTGTGGGGATTTTGCGAGAGCTTTAGCTAAATAAGCAGATATATGGTAGGCAGATGCTCAGCCTCAGTCTCTCTTTCTATCAATGCTATGAGGAAGATACAATTACTATCTTCACTTCAGAGAGGAGAAAAATGAGGGTTAGTAAGTTAAGTAGCTTACCCTATGCCGCATAGTTGAAAGGGTCAGGACTGTCAAACTGCCAAGCCTACACAACTCTACGCTACTTTTCCTTTCTCCACCTGCACTCCAACCTTCGTGCCAGGACTGTGATTGATTGTTCTGGATAACTTGGAGCCAGTGAGTCACTTCATGGCATCTGGTTTATCTAATAGCACTATGAGAATGGAACTGAAAGGAAACAAATCACACAGAGCATTTCTCAGGAGTCTTTGCAAAGCCAGTGACCAGTACTGATCCATGCAAATGCTGACCTATCACTTAGAACTAGAGGTCTCTGGAGTCCATTTTCCTCAGTTCTATTAATTCAGATTTTTGTTCTCTAGGTTTAGTGGGAGGCATTGACTTTTTGGGTGTTTGCGTGTGTTTGGATTCTTAAAATACTCAGGCAGAAGTTTTGAAATGTGTGGCAAGTTTTTAGAGATTTGAAGTTGTGGAGATTTAAAATCTCTTCAAACCCTGATGAGTTTGTGGTATAAATTATCAGTGAGACAGTTCTTCTGAAGTTGTTTGTTCATTTTTTGTTTTTGAAAAGTAAAGAAATAAGTTTGTTAGACTGAAGCTTTGGACTGAGCCTGTAACGTTTGTCACATAGTTCGCTCCATTTTTCTAAGACATTTGTGTATCACTAAAATGTATTTTCCTAGAAGGACTATGACTGCAGGTTACTCATCTTTGCATCCTCAGTGACTTTTCTCTGCTGAGCCTGTGGTTGTACTCTATTAATTTGATGAATACTTGAACGAATGCTTATTTTTTTTACATGTCAGAAAACTGACGTGAGGACAATGTAGTGCTAGGGAGTATCTCTGTTGATCAATTAATCAATCAATCAATAGAAAGAATAGATTTCTTACAGACAGTGAGTGGAGGCTGCAGAATGTCTACATAGATGGGACATGGAGGAGGCATTCTAGTTGGAAGAAGGGCTTCAGGACAGGTTTTAAAACTCTTGGCATAGCAAGCACACAGTTTTTGCTTTTATTGCATTTAATTGGAGTGGCTTTTGAGGTGCTAGCAGAGATGATGAAGAAAGATGGTAAACCACTTTTAAAGTTACTTTTTGGTACTGTGATTGTACATAAGCTTCTGGAGAGATGCTCTCGGAGGTAGGCAGAACTGACATGGAAATGTACTTAATTTGACTCCTTTAACCAACCCTATGTGAGTCAGCAGTAGGTAGAAAAAAAGAACCAGCAGTCATCAGCAACAGTACAGCAGAGGGACCATGGAAGGAGTGAGCTGTCCCTTGTTCCTTGACTCAGTTGTAATAGGTAATTAAGCTTTCTTTAGTAAAGGAATGAAAGGTTCTGGCTATGACAGCGAAATGACTGACTACAGGCTCTTGTTCCTTAGAGACAAGGACTTTTGACCTAAAAGTTTGAAAGGGCTATTGATGATAAGACTAGCTATAATCATTGAGTACTAAGGACTTCTTAGACAATGTCTCATTTAATCCTATCAAGAAAGTGATATTATTAACACCACAATATGGATGAGGAAATTAAGGCTTTTTTGTTCCATCCTTTGCCCGGTGTTATAGGAATAATCATCGCAAAGCTGGAATTCTACCCTGGAACCCTGGGCCTAGCTTGGCTCCTGGCCTGCTCTGCGTGGCTGCTCAGCATTCGCATAGCAGTGAATGGAAGTGGAGATTGGATTGTGTTGGTGAGAGAGTTGAGGTCTGGTCTTGAGATTTTGTTTTTTATATTTTGATAAGTTCTCTGATATGATTACCTGTTTTATTTTCTGGTTTTTTTTTTTTTTTTTTTTTTAAATCACAAGATCGATCTTAAAAGCAGGTCAGTAAATGATCTAGTATGAGCTCCAGTTAACCATATCGATGATGCCATACAATCGTTTGAATAAGTGGTGCCCAAACTTTAAAGTGCAAACAAACAAACAAACAAACAAAAAATAAAACCAAAAAAATCACCTGGGGGATGTATTAAAAATGCAGATTCTTATTTCTTCCCTTCAGAGAGTCTGATTCTGTATGGAGCCTGGTCATCTGCATTCTTAATAAGATCCACCAGATGGTTCTAGTGCCTGTGGACCATACTTTATGAAGTTCTATCAACATCATCACCTCCTGGCAAGGTCCTTTATTTGCAGGCCAAGAGGAAATAGCTAGAAGAAATTAAATGGCTTCCTAAGGGTCGGGCTGGCAATCTTGACCTCCAAAGAGATAATAATGTCTCAGTAGTACATTATTAAGTTGTTGTGTATTTAGTGTGTATGATGTAGTGTATCTTTTCTAACCTCTTCTAATGGAATTCTACAAGCCATTTGCCAGAATGATTTAGGTTTATTAATTTCTTGCTTAGGTTAAAAAATTTTGAAGTGCTCAAAGATAAATAGATTTCCTTTTGCTTCTCAGCCAAAAATACTGACACAAATCAAAATCCTTCTAAGTATCTAGAGATTGCTTTGCTTAGTGTGATGAGTACCAAGATGTGTTCAAGTGTTCTATCTCCAGCTATATAAGGTTTGAATTAACTAAAGAGGTTTTTCAGTCTGCTGGAAAGCACTATACCTCTTAAAACTAGAGAACACTCTAAAGGCAGTACTACACTGTGTAAGAAATTCTAAAAAGTAGTCTGGGGCCACAGATGTCTTTTTTTTTCTTTGAAGTCCGTGTTGCCATAAAAGCCTTCCTACCAGGTAAGATGAACATGCCGGTTGCCAGTTGACTGACCTGATCACTAATTTATCTTTTATGTCTGAACAAGAAGTGTCACTGGCTTGTAATGCTGTCTCTTGGCAAAGAGGTGACCAGGGCCCAAGGGGACATTGTCAGTAGCTGCTATTACTAATTTAGCTCGATGTCCTGCGTTATATTTAAAGATCACCACCACTCAGCAAAGCACTAGGGTGTTATAAAATGCTCAGAGGGAGTGGGAGCCACTCACAGGGCCTCAGCAACAGTCGAAGCTTTCGGTCATATTGTGTTACAAGGATATAAGAAACGGCTCTAGCATTTGAAAGTAAGAAGCAGCATAATTACATGCAATTAACTAAGGACTCCTTGGGCAGCAGCCCAACTTGAGACTATCTGACAGGGCCACAGAGCAGGAGGGAGAAAGAGGGAAAGAAATGTGAAAGGTCGAGGCTGGTTGAAGTACATCATGTATAATGAGAAATGAAAAGCATCCACTTCTGTCTTTTGAACTGTCTATTTGAAACAATTGTTTTCCAACTATTTTGTGCAATACTATTGGTCCACAGGGTGTTTTTTCCCTCTTTGTAGCCTCTAAGCCACCTGGAGAGAATATTAAAGGAAAGGTAGAGTAGGCACTGAGATGAGCTTTCACTAAACCAATTAGAAACTTTAAGGTGGGAATCCACTTTTCTCTACAGGACAGTGTTAGACAATGATTTTTTTTTTCCTCTGCTTGATCAGGGTGAACATTAACTTTGTAGCAAAACCAACACATATTTGTTACATATATGCTGATTCCAGATATAACTCAAGAATATATTTGGAAATCTAGGATTTCTTTCTTTTATATTTGCCTTAGCTTGGTTAAACTGCTTTGCACGGGAATGTAATGTTAGGCTGGAGAAAAGCTTTTCTCTAAAAGACACAATACTGATCTTTCTGTAACTCTAAAGATTTAGTTGCTTGTACAGAATGGCTTCTGTTAACTATGATGGGTTTATTTCAGGAAAAAAGTATCTTCCAAGGGAAGAATGAGAATAGAATTATGAGTAAAGAATTATTTAGGAATGAGAAAAAAAACATGTAACTTTCTGGGAAATTAAGATACCAGTTCTGTGCAAAGGCCTGTGAATCCTCAATGGGTTTACTTCATAGTAGCAAGCAGTGAAGAAAGTAGTCCTATGAGAAGCTCTGGGAGAAATACACTAAGGGATCATTCTAAAAATCCAAGACATAAATAACTTTGCTGTACGACTTAGGTTTTAGCTACTATTCACTGGCATTTATTTTTAATTAGTATATGTTACCTTCACCATTACTTGGCTACTGGAAAATTGTCTTGTGTCAAACTAGTCACAGACACAAAGTTACACCTGTCCTATCTCTTTTTACATTAAAGGACAGTGTTTTTTCTTTGCCTAATAGATCTTCAGACTCTGGACTTTTTGGCTTTGGTTTTCTATATTTCTCCTCCTACCTCTCACGCACTGAGCTGAAGTGAGGCTCTTTAACCACTAGGGGCAGTCAGCACCCACATTCTGTAAGTGCGTGTCGGGGTCCTCAGGGCTTTGCCCTCTGGCCCATTCTGAAAAGGTGCTGGATGAAAATATTTACGTATTAGGGTTTCAATCTTCTTTCCTTCCTTTCTTTCCTTCCATCCTCCCTCCCTCCCTCTCTTCCTTCTTTCCTCCCTCCCCTCCATCTTTCCTTCCTTTCTTTCTTCTTTTCCTTCTTCCCCTCCATTTCTCTCTCTATTTTTTCCTTCATTTTCCCTGAGCATCCATCTTTACCTTTATTTTGTTTCTTTATTTCTTAGGGTCCATTATTTTACAATAGGGAGATGGAGGATCAGAAGGGGTAAGTGATTCTCCTAAGGTTACTCAGTTAGTGGCTCACTAAGAACCTGAATGTATCTTTAGGATCAGGCCTCTCTTTCTGCTATATTTTGTGTCCATAATTTCTCCCTTGTTGTGTCATGGCGATTTTTCTTACAGATAACACGAAACCTTTCAAAACAAAACATAACAAAACAATTCAGATTATACTTTTATTCTAGAACACAGGAAGGGGCATGAGAGGGATGGACAGTGAGCAGTATGCCGTGACTTTTCACTCTGGAAAACGGGGAAGAATCGAGCTTGAGCAACCTAAGAGAATGCTGGAAATATTTGCTCCCATAAGATACAGGAATGTGAGCGCGTTGTTTAATAGCTAAAATTTAATTAGTGCAGGCTCTGGTAAACCACCTACCCTAAACACTGAAACCCGTATTCCAGTCTCAGCTCCAAACACTAGCTGGGTGACAACGAGCAAATAACTTCACTAACCATTTAGGGCCTGAGTTGCTAATAAAATAATAATCTGTTAAATATCAATAATAACAATAATAATAATATAAAATCTGCCTCAAGGCAGGGAGACTGGATCTTTGAAGCCCTTCTGGCTTTATATTCTAAGATTTGATTTTATAACTGAAAAGTAACCTTGGACAGACATTGTCAAAACCGTGAAAAAGCCTGTGGCACTGTCTAACCCAACAACTAACAAAACAACTGGCTGGAACCAGATTTTCATCATTCTGAGCTAAAAAATAATATATCTTTGTACTTAAAAGACAATTTCTCCCCCACCCTCACCGCCCTTTCCTGCTCTATATATCATTGCATGGAATTTATAATTACAAGTGAATTAAAACAAACAAACAACAATAACAACAAAAACGTTTTCTTGGTTCTTGTTTATACCTAGTGCAGGGTTCCAGTGACACACTAGCTTTCCTCGGGGTCACTTGTGGGAGTCTTGGTTCATTGCCCTTTGCCTACTCCATCTTGCTGCAGCTGGGCCACCTACACCAGGCAGCCACTATCAACTGGGGACCGCTTCCTCTTAGATGGATATTATTGTGTGGTGAGGTGTCCCAGCTGCTGGCCCCGATGCCAGCTTGCCTGTGCTTTCTGACAAAGTGAGGCAGACTATTTGTGGGTTACACACTCCCAGAAGGCTCCTAAATGGTGCGCTGGAGTCTCCACAGTGAGACAACGTGCTTAAGTTTTCCTTATTGTTTCTGGTTCCCAAAGAGGGTTCTGACTCTGTGTGTTGGGAAAGGAGTGAGGAGGCGAGGTCAGGAGATGGTAAAGCTGCAGGAGAAACACCTGATAGATGGGACTCGGGCTGAGGCTTTGTTCTTGGGCTAAGCACGCTGTGTGCCATGGGTGACTGTCTATCCTGGTCTCCTGGGACTGAGGAGTTTCCCAGCATGGGGACTAGTGTGCTAGGAGCGGGCTCAGTCCAGGCAAACTGGGACAGCTGGTCACCTAACAGCTCCCTTAGCCCACATCTCCACATCCCCTCCTAAGGGGTTCCTCAGAGGCCCCAGCACTTAGCCATCTCTGAACCCCAGCAATACCTATAGCTTAGTCTCAAAGTAGGACTGCTGCTTTCTATTTACATGATTTTAGCATAGAATAAATAAAACCTGAATTTCTTTATTTTTCTACATCCAAAGAGAACACTGTACTTGGCACACCACACTAAAGAGACGGGCCTGCTCACCTTGTCCATCAGTCAGAAATCAGGGCAAAGTGCTAATAAGAACTCATCAACCTCATCCAATATTTATTAGATGTCTCTCAGGACCCTCTGCAGACCTCAGCCTCCTTAGAACAAATCTGTTTTCTTCCTAACAGAGCAGAAAGATTCTTCACCATTTCCATACCTTTTCCTCGAAAATGTCCCCCACTCAAGGGGATTATTTTTTCCTTCATCATTATATCAAAGTTTAACAATATTATTTTAAGTAATACCACCTGGGAATTAGAACCAAACTGGCAGTTTACCGAGATCAATCAGTTTCTCAGATTTATTTATTTTTTCTTTTAAACCGTGTGAAGGTAATTTAGCCTGCTGCTAATTGCAATCTATTTAATTACAATGCATGCAGATGTAAAAGCAACGAGGAACACAGGTTGCAATTAAAACATCATGTCAAAAAGTTGTTGAGGTATTTGTGACGGTGGAATTAGAGGGTAAAGGAGCCGCAGGAGTTACTTAGCTCATGTGCTATCGTGAGGACTTCACGCCACATTTACGTGACGTTTCGTGTACATCTCCTGCGATTACTGTACTACAGAAAGGTAGAAAAGATCAACACTAATATTTTATTCTTTAGCCACAAGTTACCAGACCTGATCTAAGAATCTGACGTAGATCATTTCAGCTGATCTGCCCAGCGGCCCAACAAGGGAAATGGTTTACCCCTGTGCTTAGGTGAGTTAACGATGCTCAGAGAAATGAAATTTTTTTTCAAGTTGCCACAGCTCGTAGGTGGTGTAGGGAAGAGCCGAACCCAGATCTGCTTGGTGTGGGTGCCCACACTCCCACCACCCTAGAAGTTCAGCTGTTCTTCTCTTATAGGGGAAGAACCCGAGACTCACACAGTGACTCGGCCGAGGCTTGATTACAGAATGTGAGATCTAGAAAGGACATTGGAGGTTGTGAAGCTCAATTCACTCATTTTATGAGTGAAGAAATTGAGGTTCTGAGAAACTGTGTTGAACCTGAGGCTTGCTGACCGAGAGCTGTGAAGCCAGTACACCACCATCCTCACCCACCCCAACCCTGGCCTCGGGCCTAGTATGGAAGCTCAGACAACTTCCCCTCCATTCTCATGAACAGCTCACCATTCAGAACCCACTTGTGGGTGATTTTTGTGCTGGGTAGGCTGATGCTTGAAGCTTCTGTTTCTTCTAAGGAAGATAGGGGAGTAAGTGATGGAGAGTTAGGGTCTCTGTAAAAACTCTTCTACTATTCTGGTGCTTAGGAATTTGCCTCCAAAATGCAGACAAACTGTGGCTGTTTCTTAGCCGTGGTGCAGAGCTGGATGTCGTCGAAAGCTGTGGATGTATACACTCTGAGAAGAAACCTCAGGCTGCATTAGTAGAGAGTTTTCAGACGTTTTACAAAACTGGATGTAATTCCAGATTTGTGAGAGTGGAGTTTGTTTGTGAACAGTGCTTTGTTTACTAGTACTCCTTAAACTTTAGCTCACGTAAGAACCTGGAGAGCCTGTTAATTCTCAAATGCCCGGGCCCTGGCTCCAGAGATTCTGGTTCAGGAGGTCTTAGTGAGCCTGAGAATGCCTATTTCTCATTAGTCTCTGATCAGTGCTGAGATGATAAGGCCTGATTGCTGACCTCAGCTCAAGTGTGCTGCTTTAATGCACTTAGCAAAAGCTGTCCGGGGCTCCCCATGACAGCTGGCTCAGGAGCCGACGAACCTGAATATTTGAACATGGCCGTGCTTCTTTAAGGGTTTTAGTTTTCAGCAAAACATAATTTATGAAGAGAGAACTAAGGATTTCTACCAGTTAGTCCATCTGTTGCCAATGTGTTTTCCATTGTAAACAAATACAGATTCTATAATTTGTTACTATGCATACATTTGATTATATGATGAGTGAAATCCAGTCTTCTGAGATATGACAATTACACAATGGAGTAATACTTAACAAAAACATCATTATCCTGCACAGTGGCTGCTGCTGTTGTTTTTAAAATCCCAACATGTCTACAGTATTTCCATTGTTTTTTTAATGAAATCCTGTGTCCTTCATACCAGGTTCATTTATAAACTTGATTTACTAATGGCCCCAGTCTTTCTGACCTCCCTTTCCTTTAGTTCAAGAAAGACTAAAAGTCACAGGCAAAATTATGTTTACATGCATTCATTTCCTTTTTAAGTGGCTTTTCACTGATTGGAAAGTGTGTGATCCTGGTAGCATAACCAAGAAAATCTGCTAAAGAATGACTAATTGATCAAAGGAACCAAAGACTGAAGTGAGGAATCACCTTTTAAACTGCTGCTTCTCCTTGATTTAACTTACAGGAGCCCTGCCAAACATTTACAGTGTAAAAACCATTTAGGGGAAGGAAGCAGTGCGCTGTTTTCCCTGCACCTCCAGAGGTAATTGTCCATGCTGACTTGTGATTTTGTTTCTTTTTTTTTTTTTCACTGAAAACTTAGAAGGAAGGAATGCGTTCAGTGAAATGAAAAAAGACAAATCCAAAGCATGCACTTTTCATTATTGAAATAAAATGAAGCTGCATAAAAAGTCCTCTTGACAACTTTCATGATTAAACTTAACAAACAATTCGGTAAGTTTTAGGACATTTACTTGCAAAATTTACCATAAAAGAGTACACTTCTTTGAGAACTAAAAAGATCTAATTTTCAAGCAGAAAATCGAGTGGCGCTTTGGAAGGGAAAAGGCGTCGGAAGAAAGTTGTGAGTAGGACTGTGTCCTTGCCTCCATGGCTACTGCCCAGTCGCCTGCATCTCCTTTCTCTTTCTGTTCTCTTCAGTTACTCCACTCAGTTTCTAGTTGGCTTTTCTCACCCCAAAAGGAAAAAAAAAATGGATAAAAGAATGCTTCTTTTAGAGTTCACTATTTTGGGAAGTATTTGAGGCTGTCTTTCAACCTTATTTTATTTAAATTGTTTTTTTTTCATGCAAACGTTCTCTACCTACTTTTGGCCACTTTGGAATGCCCTTTCACTGAAAAACAAAAATAGGTTCTAGTGTTGCTGAGTGGAAATAAATTTGCTTCTCAAACGTCCTAATTGTCCTTCCAATTCTCTCATATTAGAGAACTATAGCCCTTAGGACTGTTGAGAAAGACTATTTCTGACAGATTCTTCCCTTAATGCACTGATCCCGAGCCCTCTTATTATGGTCAAATGTCCCAGAGTCATGATGCTTGAACATAAATAGCCCTGAAGAGCTAGGTTTTCTTCCGGAAGTTCACTATTTTGTCTTCTTTATTATTGACAATTCTGTAAAAATATTTCCAAATTTTTAATGGCTCTGACACAGTCCATCGTACACTCCTTTTAAGCAATCTTCAAGGCTGAATATTTAAAATCTTTTCTTCATGTATGTAATGCTTTCCCTATTTCTGCTTTATTTAATCAGAAGACATTCCTAGGAGTGAGATTATTGGATCAAATGACATTTTTATTTTTATAGCTCTTGAAATAGTTTATCAAACGTGTTTGAATCTATGAGTATAGTTTCACCATGATTTCACCAGAATTTGATATTACTATTATTTAACTTTGTTTTGTAATCTGAATAGATATAAAATGGTGCCTATTGTTTTAAAATTTTCACTTTATTTATAACTAGTAAGGTAACAGCTTTTATAAAACATTTATTTGCCATTCATATCTATCATTTAAAAATGCCACTTTATGTTGGTAAATATTAGTTTAGTAAACATGAAGTTCATTGGACACATTCTAGCATGGGTGGGATAGGAGGGAGGGAGAGCAGAAGGAAGGAAGGGACCAGACAAAAAAGGGAGAACTTGTGTTCTAACAATAGTCACTGGCAGTGCTTGACCTTGCTCAAATATGGACCTAGCTTACAAAACTCATCCCAATTTAAAATTAGACTACCGTAGGGGATAGCCAAAATATACAGGCTTTAAGATCTGAAACCTTCTGTTTAACTATTCTTTGCTTTTTTATTATGAATGTGTTTGATATTACCATATGCTCTTCTCCCTTTGAGATGGGCATTTTGCCATGTGTATAACACTTTGAGACTATTCATTACCCTGTAAGAAATAAGTTATTATTACTGTGATTCTCTTTTCTGATGATTTCAGTTCTCCAAGAGAGGCAAGTTGTCATTTTGTTAGTTTTTAAATAGGCTACTTCTTATTTTGGGACTTAAAAGCGGTGGCAGGACGTGAAAGCTACGATGAGCTCTCCTGATAACTCAGCTCGCTGGGCTCTGCATAATTTGGGGAAGACATTTGTCAGTGGTGACACTCTTGGAAGGCTTGAACCTGCTACATGGCTTTTGCTCTGCTTGAGGACATTCAGTATTTCCAACACATTTTTTATGGCTAATGCTAATGAGGCTCCATTGACTCATAAGAGATAAGCAGTCTATTTCTCTGCCTCTCAGTAGGACAGCCAGCAGGTGGGTTTGTTCAATCATTTGTTCGATCATTCATTAGTTCATGCACGAATCCATCTCATGTTTATTGAAAAACTTCAGTACCAGGCACCCTGCCAGGAGCTCTGGTTTAGGATTGTTCAGGAAAGGAAATGCAGCCAGACTTCCTATGGTCTCCTGTGCTAATTCTCTGAGGTCTGTCAAGTAGTTGTTGAGAAAGTGGAAAACTTTTTCAGAACAAACTAACTTTGGCTAATCTAATGCCCATCCTCACCCCATTCACCCAGCATACACAAGCTGATAAGGTCCTTGAGCAAAGAAAGGCTTTGGAGAAAGATATGTGACTTCAAATTCTGAATATGGAGTAAATGGGATCATCAGAAAAGGGTCCAGAATGAGAAGGGCAAGAAATAAATATTGACTCAATACCATGTGCTTTATACCGTTTTGAAAATTATGGAGGATGACAAATAGGAAGCACCTGATGATCTGATTTGCATTTTCTTCTGAGGGTCTATGACTACTAGGTTGACCGAATTATAGGAGAGCAAGAGAAGGTGAGAGGTCAGTCTGAAACTGTTGGAGTGTTCAGAGCAATGGAGGCAGCTTAGATCACACTATGGGGATGGAGAGGGTTGGACAGAGCCCAAATATATTCTGGAAGTTGAAATAACTACAGTTGCTGAGTGACTGAATGTGAAAGATAAGCCAAAGGGAAGAATCGAGGCTTTCTTCTGGGGCCTGGCTTAAGCAAGGGTGCTGCCATTTATTGAACCAGGAAGGACAAGAATGCTGGGTTTGAGTCTATGTGTATGGAGAAAAATTCTGGGACCACCATTTTGAGAAAATTGTTTATAGTTGTCTCTTGACAAGTAGAAGGAAATAAATCGGTTACTTAAAAATGCATCATCTTCCTTCAAACAGGGAAATTGAGATATTAGGAGATGAAGTACTTGTCTAAGGTCATGCAGATAGTAAATAGAAAAGTTAAGATCTGAAACCTGGCAGTCTGGTTTCAGAATTGGTGCTTTTAATTGCTATATTACAGAACACAGAAGAAAATACCATAAGAATTGAGATTGTTTTCTCATGTGGACTATTTAGCTTTAATTGAAGTGTATTAGATTTTTTTGGCTTTTAATCACAGATTAATCTCTATTTCTCTAGGGTCTGTTGTTGATGGATGCTGTTATGCGTATTCTCCACAGAGAGAAAGTTAGTAAACAAATGAGAACTGTATCCCATTTTCCTATGGTGTGTTTGTGAGGGGTAGGTGTGTATATACATATATACACAGGCAAACACACATTATCATTCACATAGGCATCTAAAACTGTGAAATCTGCATATGATAAGGGAGCTCAGAGGTCATCTTTTTACAGGAAAAAGCTTCAGAGTGTTAGGTGACTCCACACAATTTGTTAGTGGCAGAGCTAGTACTGGAACTGAGTTTCATAATTCCTAGACCACCATATTTTTCTCTTTCTCTCGTATATGCTGTATTATCTCTATCTGCCTCCAAAGGAAGTTTCTTTTGTGATAATTCTGTGTGAGAAGTTTGGAGAAGTAATGATAGTTGATAGTCATTAAAAAGAATCAGAATTAGCAATGGAGAGGGCAGAGGTACTTAAAGAAAACCTAAATCCTCCTGAAGATCTTCAGTTAATTATTTCTGCCACTATCTCTAGGTTTTCCCATTAACACTGCTCTGAGTGAGCACACACTATACTTTCCTTGTAATACCTTATAGCGTGATGGAGGTAATGCTGAAGATTGTACCTAAATCTTCACTCGAAGGTGGAGGAATAATTAAAAATGTCTACACCCAGGCTACCTTGGTTCTGGTCCAGTTCGATGAAGGGCTCCAGAACCTGAGAGCTGCTAAACCAGAGAAACAGAGGTGGTAGAATATGTCCCCTGAGGGAAAGTAGGGAAGAGAGTTTGAAGGGATCCAGAGGAATCATGACAGAGTGTGCAGTATGTAGTGATCTAAAAGGCAATACTACAGTAGTCTCCTCTATCTGTTGTTTCACTTTCCCCAGTTTCAGTTACCCATGGTCAACTGTGGACTGAAAATATGAGATGCAAAATTCCAGAAATAAACAATTCATAAGTTTTAAATTGTCTGCTGTTCTGAGTAGCGTGGCGAAATCTCTCGCTGTCCCATTCCCTCCAGGCCGGGACGTGACTCATCCCTTTGTCCAGCATATCCACCCTGTATACACTACCTACCCATCAGTCACTTAGTAGCCATACGGGTTTTCAGGTCAACTGTTGGGGTATTGCAGTGCTTGTGTTCAAGTAATCCTTACTTTACTTGATAATGACCTCAGCATGCAAAAATAGCGATGCTGGACATTCTGATATGACAAAGAGAAGTCGTAATGTGATTCCTTTAAGTGACAAGATATGTATTTATAGGAAAAAAGCATAGTATATATATGATTTGATACTATCTGTGGGTTCAAATATCCACTGGGGTTCTTGGAAGGTAGCCCCTATGGATAAGGGAGGATGACTCTATAGCAAATTTATTTCAAATCGTAAAGCTAATAGAGTTTAAAAAAAAAAGGCAACGAGAGGATAGATGGCTAAGTGGGAGCTTCTTGCAAGGGAAACAAGAAAAAGCTGGGAACCAAAGATGTGGCAGTGAAGATGTGGAACACAGGAAAAATTTGGGCTGTAGA
Source organism: Pteropus medius (assembly GCF_902729225.1). Classification (NCBI taxonomy): domain Eukaryota; kingdom Metazoa; phylum Chordata; class Mammalia; order Chiroptera; family Pteropodidae; genus Pteropus; species Pteropus medius. The sequence continues at coordinate 9,393,261 of NW_024352785.1, read as the reverse complement.
GAAGAAAGTTGGGATTCGGTGTGAAACTGGCTATGCAGAGTAAATGGATGTGGCGAACTAAGCACGGCTTCTAGTTTTGAGTCTGCAAATAGAGAGGAGGAGATGGAAGACAGGTAGAGGTGAATGTTCTTTGGCAGTGAGAGACATTTTGGGGAGAGAGCCTCCCAGGAAAAGTTGTTAAAAGTATGTCCTAGGAATTAGAAGAACTGGGGGACCTGGTGCAGGAGACTGCATTGACTACTAATATGATTTTTTTTTTTTTTTGTAAGGAGGAAAGGAGAAACATGAATAAAGATAAATAATTCTTAGATTTTATCACTTCATATTTAAAACTTTATCCTCTCCAATATACCTATAAAGTAGTGGCCAGTCTTTTCTTCAAGCTCTGTCTCTTGGGGTACGTGTACACATGATACAAAGAAAATACTGGTATGTATTCAGCTTGTTGTTTTTATTTGCAAACATGAAATAATTTATTTTTAAAATATTTATTTATTTTATTTACTTACTTTTGGTACACATTCTTAAGTGAAGAATTCTTGCCTCTATATCTACGTTCACACAGAAGGCTCAGAGGAGAGGGACAGGGAGCTGCAGTATCTTCTGGCACAGCCAGTGTCTGGCAAACATTGTTGAGTAAACAAAGCCTCCAGTGGAAATCACTGACTCAATAACTGTATTCTTTTTTACAAAGACATATTATGGAAAATTTAAATTATCTATAAAAATAGTATACCCATTATTCAACTTCAACAATTATCAACTCAGGTCCAATTTTGTTTCCTCTGTATCCTCTTTGCCCCAGTTTATTTTTGAAGCATATTCCAGACACTGTATTATTTTATACGTAGATATATCAATACACATCCATCAAATATCTAATCACCATTCAAACTTCTAATTATCTCACAGATATCATAATAATTTGGTTTTATTTAAACCAGAATCTAAATAAGGTACTCATTGTGATTGATTTATTTGTCTTTTGGTCTTTTAAAATCTACAGGTTCCCTTCACTATCTTTTTTGGTTTATTCCTTACAATAAATTTGTGAAAGACAATTATATCCTTTAAGTTGTTTAGACTCTCCAGTTAGCATCTCTGTGGCTGACATGCACCACCATGCTTTCTTCTTGTAAGCACACTAAACCAATTTCCACCCTTTTTTGAAGTTAGATGTTAACAAGTGACTGAATCCTGGCCAGTGCAATGTGGGTGGCAGGGACGGGTGTACTCATGCTCGGCCCACAAAGCCTTCCAGTGTGTGCTGTCTCCACGATTTTTCCTCTTCCCTAGTGAAATGGAAGTTGTGCATTCAAGGTGGTAGAGGCGTAAGATACAGAGAGCCTGCATCCCTGAGTCAGCACTTGGAGGACAGCTTGTGTCTGCCCAGGAGTGCTCTTTTTTTGTTACTGAGATTTTGGGTTTGTTTGTAATAACAGCTTGCATTTCCTTAACAAATAACATTTTACGTGAATCTCATTATAGAGTAGTGCTTCTCATTGGCTGCACATTACAAACACCATGAGAACTTTTTAAAAAGCCTGATGCCTGGACCTTGCCCCAGTACAGTTAAATCTGAACCACTGGGAGGGTTTCGGGCATTAAAAAGAGTTTTTAAACAGAGCAAAACATGTAATTTTAATGTTTCAAGTATTGAGAACTGTCATCAACTGAGAGTTCAGTTATTCTTAGGGACTTCTTTTCTCATCTTTCTAAAGTACTGAGCTGAAAAACCCTTCTAGACAGCATTTCATCTGTGATACACAGATACTAAGCAGAACAAACACTCTGATGTGTAGTGTGGTAAAAGTACAGCCTCTCACCCCCCAGTTGCCTTTATGAAACACCATTTTAATAGGACTTATTTCTTTCTAGGCCACACTGGGATACCCAGTCTTAAAAATCTCCATTGTAATCCTCTATAAACATGTAGATTTCTGTCAAGAGACAAAGAACCTTCTTGAAAAAGAGTTCTGTGTCTTATTTTTGTGTCCCACTGACTAGAACAGTGGCAGTCACATAGTGGGCTTTCATTAAATATTGATGAATGACTAAACAGGAAGTAAACATTCTTGCTGAATACTGAAGTATGATGGTTGACTCTAGGAAAAGCTCTTGTGTCATTGTTGGAGTTGCAAGCTGGTTTAGTCATTTTTTTCATGGTACACTATTTTTACTTGAAAGAATGATTGACACACTACCATTATTCAGATCTGGGAAGCTGGTGGCAATTTTCTTGAAAATAAAAGAAATAAGCCTTTTACCTCAAGAAAAAAACACCTGACAGGATTTGTTGGCAATGATATCATTTTAGCTTTTTATTTTAGCCTTTAAGCAAAAATTAGAATTGTAGAAAACATGCATCTCCCACCATACTAGATATCTTCCAAATAATTAATGATTTTCTGATGAGATTGGTAATATTAATGAATGTGTTTTATTGATGTTATGCAAAATAATGTGTCAACATATATAAGATCCGAAATAAGCCAGCGAGCCAATATTTCCAAGTGACCAAACTTTTACAGAATCATATATCAGTAAAAGATACATTCGCAGTGCAAGATGGGCTCATGGATTTTCATGTAACAAAACCCAAAATGTTTATTGATACGGCTTATGCATTACACCTGATCTTTAAGAAACTATAACTTATGAAACTTGGTGTAGTATCATGAATTGCTATAAACAATTATCTGGAAAGGCTATTAAAATATTCCTCCTCTTCTAACTACATATTTATGTGAGGCCCGATCTCCATATACTTCAACCTAAACCACATATCACAATAGATTGAATACTGAAGCAGATGTGAGAATCTAGTTGTCTCCTCTCAGGCCAGATAATAAAGAGATTTACAAATTGTAAAATAATTCTACTTTTCACACTAAGTTTTAAATTTGTTTTGGAAAATAGTTATTTTTCAAGAAAATGTTTTGTAGGTTAACATGTGATGAGTTTACTATTACTAATTTTAGAAAACTTTCCAGTTTTAATTTCTAATATGTTAAATATTAATGGATGCAGTCTACCTAAACAAAAGATTTTTGGGCTCTCCACTAATTTTTAAAAGTGTGAAAGGGTCCTGAGACCAAAAAAGGGCTTAGGACTGCTGCTCTAGCCCATCACCTCTTTTTGAGAACTAGCTAAAGAGATGGGGCATTAAACATCACTAGAATAAGTTGTCAAAATCTAAATAAGAGTGCTTCTTTTGCAGAAGAAAGTGCTTTCAGACAGAAGACAATTCCTTACTAGAAGTGTTTCCATTGAGTGTTTTTATTACCAGGAATTGCGGTTATCATCAGTTGAGATTCTAAGCTTGAAATATGTATAACATGGTACAACTTATCAGAAACAAGTGATTTACTTTATTATTCTAAATTTAAAAAACTTCAGTATGGATCCCAATCCCTTGTCTTTTGGAAAATTACAAAGGAAAATAACAGCAACAAAAAGGGAGCAGTAGCCATAGAAAAATGAGCAACTTATGCTAATAGAGCTGGTTAGTGGTTAACCTGGGACCAGAAGTCCAGGGTCCTGGTTCTCAGCCCAGGTGACTACAGGAAACAAGACAGAAATGAGACCTTCTGCAACAATATTCTGCTGAGAGAGATGAGATGGGGGAGCACAGGATGCTTTAAAACATGTTTTCTGCGGGTCATGTCACTGTCAGAGACATGAGAAGGCTCAGCCAATTATCAACTTTCAAAAACCAGTGATGTTGAACTTTGAGTTATGCAGAATTGTTCAGGGCTGCTAAAGAAGAGCTGCAGAAGTGTTCCAGGCCTGGGGAAGTGGCAGAGAATAGGGTGATGTAGGTCTTTGGTAGACAGTGTGGTCGTATAGTATACTCTACAACCAGAATCATGAGCATTTTAAGTGACAGAGATCAAGGCGTAGACCTGGGCAAGAAAAGCCCTGCATTTTAGAAGTCCCCAATCTAGCCTACTCTAGCCACATACCTCCCCACAGGGTAAAGAATCTGCAGGGCCATGGGGACTCGCCCTCAAGCAGCCTATGCTGCTCGCTTGCAGTCCAGATTCTGGGTTCAAGTTTCTTGGAATTCTCTACACAAACAGCTCACATTCTGTGTCCAGGCTGAGCCTGTCTTCCCAAGAGTGGGCAGGCCCCACTTGTGACCCTAACTAAATCTGAGGGTTGGCTGAGGGGTGGCTATTCGAGGAGAATTTGGATGGAGCTTGGACATGTGGTCTGCAGTGTCCAAGCTCAACCACGTGTGGTCCCTTGTAGTACAGATGGAGCTGTGAGTCATGAATGGCTATCCTCATGTGGCATTATTCCTGCACAAAACTCTGAGGAGTCTAAAAACTCCAAGTTTGAATCTGACTTTCTGTAGTTCATCACCTTATTGCTGTCAAGGTAGGAAGACAGAACATATTTTCTTAACAGCGGGACTCCATTATATTCTTGTCTGGGGCCTCACGTGTGTTAGGGGCAGGTCTGTCCAAAACCATGTTTCCAGACATGCTGGCTGACCTTTAGTGCTGGAATTTCCTGGTGAGCCATGGTTTCTGTCTCCAATTATTTCTTATCCAGAAACTCAAATTGCTGGATCACGACCTTTTCTCATATTTTGAGTTCTTAGCAAGATAAACATGTTTGTACCTAGGCATTATATCCAAGAATTTTACAAGTCATTTAAATTATCAAGCAGTCAGTAGACATCTCCCTGAGAAGGAATCAACTGGGCCAGTGGACTGCGTTCCGAGCTAGTGGGCACAGGGTAGATGTCCTCTTAGGATTACCCAGGATGCTTGCCTGTGTTGTTGCTGGAATCTGCCCCAGACATCGTTCCAGAGAGATAGCTGCCTCAGAGCATGGCCACTGACTTCTCTGCAGCTTGTGGGGAAGAAAGCTTTGCAGATTTGGGGACTATCAGACCCAGAGGAGCAGTGCACGGAATCAGAGCTCCTCAATCATGACACTGTCTGGGCTCACGCCATACGTTGGAGAAATGCCTGTTGACTCACCATCCTAACAGCAGATGGCTCAATTAACAATCAGAACTGTGACTACTGTTGGGAGTTAAAGATATGATTCTAAATCTTTGCAAGTCACTCAAACATAGTTGCCATTGTGGAGTGCTTCCTACGTGGTCATTGTTTACTTACTTTAAATTTCCATAACACTGCTCTGAGCCCGCACTCTTCCAAGTGTTTTAAAACGTTAATTTATACCATCCTCAGAACAATCTTGTGTAGTAAGCACAATGTTTCATTCCATTTTAAAGCTGAGGAAACTGAGGCACAGAGCAGCTAGGTATTGTGCCCGAGGTTGTAAACTGGTGGTGGTGGGCTGGGGACATGAACTGAGGCAGTTCGCCTCCAGGGGTTAATATTTTTAATATTCCCAACAGCCCTTTAAGACAGACACTATTACCATCACATTTCATGGAGCAGAACATGGAGCTAAGCCCTCTAGTTTCTCCAGTTTCTGGGGTAAGCCAGGTGGCTAATGTTGCAGGGCTGGTAAGAGGTGTCGGGGCTCGCACCCTGTCTACTAAATTGAATTGCGGGACTCCCTGTGCCCCTCTTCTCAGAACTCTGGATAAACAGGAGCTCGTTGCATATAGAGAGACTGACAGTTACTGAGATTCGCATTCTCCGTAATGACCGACTTGGGATAAGGGCCGATAGATGACTGAAGGAATGGCAGAGGCCCTGTGATGACTTTTCAAAATGCTTGAGATCTGTGATGAGGAAGGATGGACATTGTAAGGAACTGAGTCTCCCTTGCTGCCTAATGACTTTGGAGACTTTTAGTTACTGAGTCCTCAGTGACATACGTCTTGACCATAACGGGGATACATGAAATGAAGTGCCTGATTGTGCAGTGGAATGAGCACAGGTTTGGGAGACTGGCAGTCCTGGGTTTGCACACTGCCTCCGTTGTCTACTCGATGACCTGGAGTCTCATTGTTTCTTCCCTGTGAGATGGAGATGATAGCGTTGACTGTGCCAGGTTGAGGTGAGGACAGGGCACGGAGCAGGGAGCCCAGACAAATGCTGGTTTCTTTTTCCTTTCTTCATTTAGAGCCTCATGTGAGCTCTGAAAAGACTTGTAGAAAGCTCCATGTACGGGGAATTTGGCTAGTGAGGGGGCTGTCATACCAGCTTATTCATCCCCTGGACTCCGGAAAGCAGAGACCTCTCTGGCCAGCAGTGCAGCCCGCTGAGTTCACTGACGCAATGACTCGGGCAGAAATCCCAGCTCTACCTGGCTTTGTGCCTGGGCTGCTTGAGCCAAAATGGAGGAGCCAGGAGGCCTGGCTAGGGAGGTCCAGAGGCCTGTGGCCATCCTTTCTCTTCAGTCCAGGGTCTGCCTCTCCATGCTCAGAGGGATGCTTGGGGCATCTATAGAAGTAAGAATGGGAAAACTGGTGCCAAATTTTTCCCTCATTCTATCTTGCTGATTTGTTTTATGTTGCTGGATAAAGAAAAATGAGCAGTAAAGCCATTCCTGAGAAGCAATCAAAATTGGCAATTTGCCCCCCTGGGCCAGAGCTGCAAAGGGCCAAGAAGCTGTAACTTCACATTTTTTATATTCTTTCGGGGAGAATAAGAGGCTCATGCCTAGAACTATTTCTAAAGCATTTCCTCTGCTCTCCCTGCCTGGCTCTGAGGTAAGAGAGGGAGCTGGAGCATATGTTCCATGTTGATTTGCATTTGCACACTTTCCTGCATCCATTATCTCACCTCATTAGGGCTTGGAAGAGGAAGTGGAGCCGAGTGCGGCAGCAGCATGTGCTTTCCTGAGCCCTGCGGAGAATTGTCCCAAACGGTAAACGAAACAGTTGCAAGGGCCAGCCAGGACCCCGCAGGTGGCTGGGCATCTCTGGGCCCAGGACCAGCAGATCCTGGCCAGCTTCAGAGGGTCCAGCTGTGCCCGAGTCACGTGGCCCAGCAAGGGCGCCTCCCGGGCCAGGAGGCTCTATGATTGATGATCTTGCTGGAGCTTAAAGAGTCTCCACAAGGCCCGTGGGTTCCCACACATCTGCATTCCTGGTTTTGTGTTCCTTGAGTGGTAAAGCAAATGGTTAAAATAAAGCTACACCTTCCCTCTTTCACTAACAGGAAAGATTAAAATCGACCACCTTTTAAAAGTGGAGGTGGATGGAAAAACCGTTGTTTAGGTCTTGATCGAAATGACATAAGGAAAATCTCAAGGTTGGGGCTAATCAAGAAGTGGGAGGCATGGTGATGGGGTTGTGTGTGGGGAACTTGCTACATCATTTTCAAGCACATCTCAAATTTATAACCAAATGAGCCTCTATGTTCAGTTGTGTTTTGTGTGAGTGTGTTAAAAATATACATGTATATATTTAACCAAATCATTCAAGTGTAGATATGAAGGCAGCCCAGGGCTCACTAGACCTCCCAACAGTCCTGCCTAGGATGTCTCTCAAATGCCTATGTGATTTTCACCTTTCATCTTTGATGCCTGCCTTATAGTTTGCTTCCGAGACTTTTCTCTTTCTTCCTTGAGTAGAGACCTGGTTTATAGACTAGTCTCTGCCACTCATCAGCTGTGTTAACACAAGCAAACCATTGGACTTCCCTGGGCCTCAATTTCCTCATCTGTTGGGTAGATAACACCATATCGATTGACCTGGTTATGGTGTTGAGGTCTCGTGGAAGCATAGCAATGCCTGCCAATGTGCTTTTATAGTGATAAAGTGCTATGTAAAAGTGGAGTGGTAGCATTTGGGAATGAAGAAAACTATTTTTTTCCCCTTGCCTGTGAAAAATTGCCTTTATTGATTATCTATTGAATCTTTCCCTTAAAGTAATTTGAACTAGCTTTAGGCCTACCATAAACAAAGCATCGTAAAACCTAAAGTTGGTCTTCAAAAATAAAAAGAGTCCTTCATAAGCTTCCCAAAGGGGTAGGATTAAACAAGTTTAGGGCTAACTGAAGAAGGCTGTTAAACAGTGCAGTGTTTGGTGATTGTTTTTATTTCCGTACTGGGAAGTGGGTGATGGAATATTTGCTGACCAGCCTGCTGATCCCGAGGAGAGAGGGGTCCAGGCTGGAGGAATGTAAGGAAGAACATGGAGAATCTGTGGCAGGAGATGAGGTCCAGCCAGCCCTGGGCTGTGTCATGATCCAGGCTCAGGGTGGGAAAATATTTCATAGATTCTGATTTCCACTTGACAGTGGAAAAGCTGTCAGTACTGCTTTTTACCCTGTATCTTCTGAGAAAGGGTCTGTGTTTTATCAGCTCTGAATTAAGTGGTTCACAATGCCATTTGCTTTAAGGTAACTTGAAAAGAAATCATCAGGCTCTAGAACAGCAGAGAAGATTGGGATGGATTAGAAAGTAAAATCAGGCATCAGGGTGACGACAGTTTACCCTCATGGAAAGGAGTATTCTGCCAACTGTTCCCATACTTTTCTTTCAAACATTTCCTCATTATCATTTTAAAACATGTGCTTATTCAGCTGCTCTCCGATTTTGCGGGTTGACAAAGTAAAGTTGGTAGTGTTAGCCCTTATGTTGTAGTTCAGATGCAAGGTAGGGTCCTTGGCAACTCAGGGCATTGGGGGTGGGAGTGGGAGTGGTGTAGGGAAGGAGGAGGGAGAGGGCTGGCCCAGTTACAGAATCCAGAAGCTCTTAGCCCCAGATACACAGTGGAGAATGAGCTGAGTGAAAGGGGATGTGAGAGATACAGGGATGGTTGCAAACCAGGGGACCAAGCAGGCTGTGGCTACTGTTCCCAGGCAGCAGGAGCATCCTGCCTTTGCTTTGGAGGGTGGCACTTCATCCTTGGAAAGGATTTTCTAGAGGGGCAGAGTATCCAGACCCAGCCAAATGGACTGTGTCCCAGATTGGGCTTGGGCACTAGAAAGGATGCCCAACAGGATGCCCAAAGGAGGCAACAGTGCCAACAGGCTGCCAGGATCCAGGGACTAAGCAGAGCTTGGTTTGGGGGTCAGATCAAAGCTTGGGCTTATCCTTCTCTCCCTGGACTGAGGGGCTTCACTTGGCAGGCTGAACAAACAGCCCAGTCATCCTGATGGAGCCACTAGTAACAGTTCAAACTGCTATTGGCTGGTCCTGGCTATTTGGTGATTGGCTCAGCATTTGGGACTACCTGAATCTGAAGGATGGAGGCTTTAAGAGATGCCCCTGTAGGAACTTAGAGAACAAAGGGACTGAGCTTTGGGGATAACGTGGCTTCCTTAAATATTATTTGCTGATATTAAGGGACAAAATTGCAAATCAGAGAAAATTTCTTTTTTGGAATGAGTATATTGTACACTTTTAGAACTGCCTTAGATGAAGATGGGACACAAATTGGCTCTGAGGGCAGAGCCAATTTGTGTACCTTTTTTACTGACCTTACCGATGATCTTTTTCATGAGTTCACTAGGTGAGTGGCTGGAGTCTAGAGTAGTCAATTTGCATGACACGAAACAAAACTAATGGGTTCAAATAGGACTTTTGGCCTTGGCCTTGTTAACCCCAGGCTTTAATTAGTTAAGCCAAACTCTCTACTTGGTGGTAGTTTTGACAACTGCCGCTGCTTTGAGGAGGCAGAAACAGTGTGCACAGATGTTCCGTCATAATTGGGAGGGGAAGGAGAGTTCTGGAGGGGAGCCGAGTGGGCTCATGGGCAGGCTGGGTTGTTGATCAGCACTGTATAAATATAGCAAGACTTGGAAGTAACAAGGAATCTGAAGCCACAAGAACTTTACTCTTAAATCTCTGAAAGGGAGAAGTCAGCCTTGTTTGAAACGGTTTCTGGGTTCTGAACAGCATCCGGTCTTGAGAATGACAAGTGTACCTGACTTAACTGAATTCGATAGACATTTTTCTTAAGGCCCATGATTCTTTGGCCAGTTCTACTTGAGTAAAGCCCACACAGGCACCTGAACAGTGTGTGTGTTCTCTTAAACTCCCCCAAAGTGCTTAACACAACCTATAAATAATAAATAACAGAGATCATGATGATGATAATAAACACTGAAGGGCATTTCCTGGAGCTAAACTAATAGGTCATTATCCTGCTGAGGGAGCAGCTTCCTGTTGAATTGCTAAATTATTCTTTTTATTATATTTAAGGCACAATGGTTAGTGATTTACCCCTCTTTGTAATTAGTCTGGGTGATTAGAGTAATCTTTCAGTGGCTCTGTTCTTTCCTTTTAATAACATGCTTAAAGTCTGAAGGCAATGTGCTGCTTATCGAGCAGAGGAACATGCAGAGTTAGGTCATAACATTTTTGCAAAGTGAAAAGAAAATTAAATCTTCTCCAGAGATCGCTATCAATAATGTTTGTATAAATCTGCTGCAAAATTCCAATGACTCGTCTATCTACATCGAAGGATGTTTGGAGAAATAACAGCTCTTCAAAAGGCAGCTACCTAGAGAGTTAGGTCAGACATCTCGAATTTCTGAAGCCTTCCTCAGATATAAGCTCCTAGGGGCAAAATTTGGTGTTAGAGAGATACCATCTTGGTCTCACCTATGGAGATTTCATTTTCAGAAGGAAAGTATATTTTTTGTCTCTACCGTTACTGCTCATGCATAGCATGAGGCCGACCCATACACGGAGGCTATTTTTGGCGTGGCGAAAGGGCATCCAGATTGCTGTGGTTTGGGAGGAGTCAAGACTTTGCCAGAAACTTCCAGTAGCTACCTGCGTCTACTTTCTTTTTCTGCGTGTGGTATATCAGGGAAGAGTCTCGACCTACAAGACACTTGGCATATATTAGCTTGGGTGAAGTCTATTGTCTTAGAGGTTATATTTAGCAACTTTGAAAGCCTGATGATTTTGGTCTTAAAGATGCACTTTTGTATTATTTGGGTCGTTTACTCCTAGAATTAGAGAAGAGAGTACTTTATTGTGTGTCAAGGGAAATACCTGAATTAGTGGACCCGAGGGCTCTTGTGAAGTTTTAATGGGAGTTGGCACCATGTTTCTTCATGAGAAAGATGAGAAATGCAGTATGAGGAATCAAAATTACATGATAGTTCTCATTTTTATGTTCACAGAGACATAGCTCCAGTAATTTTTCATTGATGTTAGTCACAGATTTTACTTTCCCTTGGTATAACTCCAGCATTCTAGGAAAAGTCACTTATGTTAAAGGTGACATTGCTTTCTCTTTGGAACATGCACTTGGCAAGGAATTCATTAGCCAGACAGGTGTTTATATCACTGTCAAATTGCAATTGCTATTTTTTCCTGCCTATGGGAATAACACAGGCTCCTAAACGTTAATAAGCAGCAAATAACTTTCTATGGCCGTTTCTAAGTTTAGGCGTCTGCAAGAAATAGCACCCATTATTTCAAGGGTTGCTTAAGATGATTGTTTTCACTCCATGAACTTAAAATGGCATGTGCCTGAGGTAACCTGAGATGAATATGCTTGGGTGCTGCTTGAAAACCCTTTAACGAGAAGACTAGAGAGGTTTATATACAAGTAAAAATGACATGCATAGAGGCTGAAACAAAGGGAGGTAGAGGAATAAAGTATTATTATTCAGCATAACTTAACTCTCTTAGGCTATTATGTGCCCCCCCCAAAAAAATCAAACATTCCCCAAAGTTATTAGGGAACAAACTGGAAATGCCAGCCATTAGGGGGAAGATAAGAAGAGGGCTAGTGTGGGAACAAGCTGTTCACTAACTTTAAATGGCAGTGAAACATTAGAGTGGAAAATCTGTAAAGTTAGAGCTGAAGGAAACTCGGCAAATAATCATTCACACTGCTCATCCCAGAGATGAGGCTAGAGCTCAGCAAGTTCAATGAGTTGCCTAGTTAGTGACACACTTTGGACTACTACCTACATTTCTTGGTTTGTATTATATACTAAGCTGCCTTGTCAATGCCTCATGGAAAATAAATGAGAAGGATATACTAGCATTTGTGGCACCCAAGGAACAAGACAAACTAGAAGTCAGGATTGGGCTTACATGGTAGACACTGAAGGATTGAGTATGGAGCAGGGTCCAGGAACTGCTCCCTTAGAACCAGGTGGGTAAGCTGGAATACATCAAAGAGGGGGCATTTGGGCAAGAACCACTAGCTAAAACTCCAGTAGTAAAACGGACCAACTACAGGTTCTTACTTGTGTGAGAGTTTCTGGGGTGCCCGAGCCTGAGGTGGAGCTCAGGGTTTGGGGGACACAGGTTCTGGGGCTAATATTGAGGGTACTCTATGTAGCTGAAACATACCTAAGAATTTTGAAGTGATCCTATGGGAGGCTCGCCAAGGCTGGTCATTATATCAGTGTTAGGGCAGATGTATCAGTTGCCTTGGTTACTCTGGTTTAGAAATTGGCATAGTAAGCTTAGGGATTCCCACTGAACCCTTAAGTAATACTATGGAAGACTCTGAGGCCTTAGTTAATTCTGGGAGCTGGTCAGAAGCCAAGACTGGCTATTTTGAGAGCTTGAGGTCTTCTCAGGGGAGATGTGGGGATGATTACTGTAGTTAATAGGCAATGACTCCAAGGGTTGACCTTGACTCTTCAGGGACTCCAGTGGGCAATCTGTGTCTACACTGACTTGCAGAGCATCTCCTAAGGCCTCACATAGAAATTTCCCTGTGAGCTGTTGCTGAGGTGAGCTTTTAGCTCTGCTTAGCAATTCTCAACAAGTTTCTCTAGACTGGGCCACCATGTTTCATCTGGCCTCTTGACTAAAGGGAACATCTGAGACTAGCGTATAAGTGCATGGCCCAGTCATGTGTAGAAGGCTCAGGGAACATATAAGGGCTGGTTTCAGAGGGCTCGTTAATGAAATGATTTCAGTGGCAGTATACATAGTGGTTAAGAGCATTTAGATTTGACTTCAACATCTTAGTTCTATGATCTTGGGCAAGCTATTTAACCCCTGTAAATGTCAGTTTCTTCATCTGTAAAATAGATGTGCTAAAAATACCTACCTAAATACCTGGGTTTTAAGGATAATTAAATGAGATAATTTATGTGGGGTGCTTAACATTGCGCCTACCCCATGGGGCAAATTCCTTAAAATGTCAGATGTTGCTATTAGTATTGTGACTTCCGGTGAGTGAAAGGTCTGGACTGTAGTTTGAAGAGTTCTTTGAGATTCTTAGCCCTGAAATGCTGTGCAGCACTCCAGTGCCTCAGAATATAGTAGAAAAATCCTTATTCAGGCCTAGTGGAAACTCACTGACTCAAGTCTCCATGAATTCAGAAGGAAGAAAGAACCTGAAGTAAGAAGTGAACTCAGCACCACTTCCTCTCATTCCCAGGAAAATGGGTCTGTGTACTTTGCAAGGTCCTGAACCCTGGAATTAATTGGTCCCCCAAACTGAATTACTTTTAGTAGAATCTTCTGGTGCTTATCTCCATACCTCTCGCACTTCTAGTAAAAGAGATATTTTAAACAGTGAAATAAAAAATAAATTCTTTGACAGAATTATTTACCATTGCCAGTTTTCTCAGGTGCTTAATAATTCTTTCCTTTCACAAGACAGAAACTCAGGTGAGGGAGACAACCATCCCTGTCAATAGATGGGAAAATCTGACATATTGTGTCACTGCTGTGGAGAGGGGTCCTGTTTCTGATGAGATGTTTCGCAGTGAATCAGCATCTCTTGAGGGATCTTAGAACCCCATTAGTATCTTCCCAGAGATTAAAATTACCCACATTCTATTATCATTTATGTAGTCTAGAAACAATTTATTTTACATCTGGGATTTCCTAGAGATTGTTATACAAAGCAGTACCAGGATCAGTATAACAGTTCCAGATCTTTCTAGTTTATATTTTGCAGGAGATGGAGAGCTTGCCATTCTACACTAGTCATTTCTTTATATTTTCAAATACACACTGACTTAATCTTCCCGGATTTCAAGTGCCACTTCCAAATGTCAGCCTTTCCAAATCTTTGTGTGCTCGAACTAGACTTCCCTTCTTCTCATTTGTAGTCCATTCATGATCTATCCCTGTTCTCCACTTAAATGAGATCTCTAGTGATTTATAAGCATTGCAGCTATGAAAAATAGTGAGAATTTCCACGTTAACTCATGCATCCTTGTAGATATTTTTTCCTGGTAAAATAGCTTTCCAAGCTAACATACAAATTAAAATGCCTTAAAATGTAAATTTTATATAGTTTTAATATGACTTCCTTTTTAATCTTCTTTTAATTGCTAGCTATAACACATTTCTCATTGATAGGCTATTTACCGTTTCGTAAACATCAAATCCCCCTTCAAAGCTTAAAAAGCAATGCATCAACAAGTTATTAGCTATCCTTTTCTTTTGACCCCTTGGTTCTAATTTTCTTTCCATTAGACTTCTGTCTGACAATATCATTGATGTCAGAATGTTTGGCCTTTCATACGAATGATCTTTGAACACAAGAGACATTCAAAATAACTGCCACTGATAAATTTGCTTCTTTAAAAATATTTTAAAATTTGTTTTTTAAGTAATATATTCATATATTACTTTAAGTAATATATTCATATATTTAAGTAATATATTCATAAACAGCCCCTGGTTAAAGCTCTTTAGTGAGTAGCATGGGCAAGGCCGGAGCAGGGTTCTCTGTGCAAGAGGTCCAAGGAGAATGTTCAAGGGCTGTACTGTATCAGAGCTAGAGGATGGACAAGTGAGAGATTCAGTAAGATCTATCAACTCTATGTTGGGTAGATTTCAATCCATTAGGAACACTGGTACTGAAAGATATCAAGTTTCATTTTACCACTAAAAAAAAAAAAAAAAAAAGAGAGAGAGATAACCATAACTAATAAAGATATTAAATCAAACATCCATGTTTTCGAATGACTCCCAAGAGGTCCTCAAAGAGAAAAAGTGTTTTAAAAACATTTTATTTACCTACTTTTGTAAAGTATTACATGATTCCAGTACAAAATTCAAAAGATACAAAAAATGGTGAAAAATAAGCCTTCAACCCACCCAATTCTCCTTTCCAAAGACAACCACCATTGCCAGTTTTGTGTGTATCTTTATAGTTTTATGCATTCACCATTTTTTAAAAATGCAGACATTGTTATGCACCTTGATTTTTTTAAAAACCAATATAATGTGGAGATTGCATACCGAATCAGTACCATTAGAGTCGCCAGACAATAATATCTTTTTTGCTTTCTGTCTTCTGTTTTTCCTAATAGTTGAATAGCTTTCCTGTATTTAAAGATTTAAGAAAGAAGTTCCATAACATGTCTGGAAATATATAAAATGTTTGCATTTTTTTCCACATTTCTTCTTCAAGCACTACCTTCTGATGATTTATTATAAAATTTGAGAGTTAAAAACACAAATACATCTCATCTGGAACTATATTTAGATTCAATTTCTAGTTCAGTTGCAGTTTTCACTAAGTGGATGAAATGCATAGACCATCAAAGATAAAAAGCAAGTGCTGTGCATTATTCCATTAAGACTCATGAAGCAGGAAGATACTCCATCAAAATTTCCCCAATATTCCTGATGATAAGACTCAGCTGGGGCACTTGGTAAATTAACAATTTCCCAGGCTTCTCCCTGCCTAGAAAATCTCATTCAGTGGGTTTTGAGTGGGGGCTGGAGATTTGTAGCTCTACTGAGTATATTCAAAGTTACCATATTAGTCATCTATTACCCCAAATTACCTCAAAACTTCATGGCTTTAAAATAATCATCATCAGATATTATCTCTTATGGTTTTTGTGGATTAGTTGTTCAGATGGGGCATGGAGCAGATGGCCAGTCTCTTCTTCCTGATGTCTGGGGCCTCAGCTGGAAGATTCAAGTTGGGGTAGGAAGCACCCAAAATCTGTTCAGTCACATGTCTGGCAGTTAATGGGATGATTGGTCAAAACATCTACACATGACCTCTCTATGTGGCTGGGCTTCCTCACAATATAGTAGTTAGTAGTTATGTCTTAAGAACAATTGTTCTTCTAGAGAAAGGCAGAGCTATATCTTTACTATGTCTTAGCCTCAGAAATTTACATAACATTAACATATTTTTGGCATATACCCCATTCCATTGATTGGAGCAGTCAACCTACCACTGCCCTAATTCAAGGGAAGGAAATCTAGACCCCATCTTGTGGTGGAAGGCGTGCCAGTCATATCGTAAGAAGAGCATGTGGGATGGAATAATTATATAGGCATGGCCAGGGCTGGGGACTAATCCATGTCAGGCCACCCTACGGACACAACAATTCATATTGCTCCAGGTATAGAAGACATCCATCCCCTCCTCTGAGATCCCCCAAGTCTCATCTTGTTCTAGCATCTGGCTCAGGATTGGGGGCTAGAGGTTGGTCTGTGGTGGCCAGCCTCCAAGATTGCCTGTTCCCATGGGCCTCACCTGGTATTCATGCCTTTGTGTAGTCTCCCACATTGAGTCAGGCTGACCAAAAGAATACAGCAGAACCGACAATGTGTGATTTCTAAGGGCATGTTGTGAAAGGCATTGCAGCTTCTGCTTGATTTCTCCTCGCTTGCTGGGGTGGGGTTCAGGAGGAAGCTAGAACCCATGCTGTGAGGATACGCAGCAGCCCTGTGGAGAGGCCCACATGAGGATGAATGGAGGCTTTCTAACAACAGCCAGCACTAAATTGCCAACCGCATGAATGGGCCACCTTGGAAGCAGAACCTGTGTCCCCAGTCTAGCCTTCCAATGATGGCAGCCCCAGCAGGATATCTAACTACAACCCCTGAGAAACTCAGCTAGACTGCCAGCCAAGCTTGTTCTGAATTCTTGTCCCTTAAGCCACTAAGTTTTGAGGTGATTTTTTCACAGCATTAGATAACGAATACAGCTCCCCAGGTAAATCTCATTTTCACTAAAATTTGAGAACCCTAGCCTAAGACTTTTCTAGTTATGCAGATAGAGTTCCAAGCAAGGCAGGGAGAAACATCTTTCATCATTGTAAATGATCTTGTTAGAAGGAAACTGAGCCCACCTGAAGTGGAAGGTAAGGGTTCTGCTTCTTGTTTTCGAGATGTAGCATGAAATAGGATGAAGTTTTACCCCAGAAAAAAGTAAGGAGGCTTTAAGGAACATTTTCAAGTATTTTGGGAAAAGCAGTTCTGGACTGCAGGTTTTTCAGGAAGGAAGCTACACAGTGGGCAATTTTACCTCAGATTTTGATTTGAGTTTGTATATATCTTGGCATATAGTAGCCCTTGATCCCTTCAGGAATAGAACTACAGAAAGCCATGTTTAACTGTTACTCCTCCTGAGATTAGGTCCCCATGCAAATAATAGTTTCCACCCTCGTTGGTTTTCCTGAAGAGTGCATGTTGGTTGGTAATTATTCTCCCGGGGAAAGTTTACCAAGCTGATTCAGCTCTTCGTGTCCCTACAATCTGCCAGGAAGTGGGTCTGTAAGTATGTTTTTAAAGCGAAAACCGTTTTCCAGTGAGAAAGTTTATGATATCAACCACAGACTATATTGTCAACATCATAGATTAACAAGGTTTTAAAATATCAAACAATTATTACATATTCCATGATTTTTTTCCATGGGAAAGGAAGAACTGAAATGTTTGACATGATATTTTCCTACAGTAGGAATAATATAAGAAGTTTAAAAAGGTAGACTAAATTAAAATTAAAAAGCTAGAATAAATATAAAAAGTTCTCCTAGAAGTAATGGGAGAACTAAAAAAGTGGGATTGAAAACCCAAGAGTAAACTATAACATTTGCACCAACCACTGGCTGCTGCCTTTTTTATCTGCAGGCTTTGTGCCCCTCACTACTGCCAAACAAACATCCACTCCATTAGTGATCATTAGTGAACATCCAGCCTGTGTGATGCTGGAGGGCCCATGGACCTTTAGGACATACTCTCTGCCATCAAATAGTTGAGGATCTTGTAGAAGAAATAGTGACATATACAGAGTTGTCTGGGACATAAGCTCCTAGGTAGTATAAATGATAAATGAGTGTTTGGATATCTAGAAAGGAGATTGCTTGAGAGCTGCTTCTTAAATAATGGCTAAGAGTTTTTCAAATTGTGAAAATAATACGTGTTATAGAAAATCAAACAAATAAAAATAAGCAAATAGAAGAAAATCTGTTATTTGACTACATAGAAATAACTACTGTTAACAATTTAGTGTATATTCTTTTTACTCTTTATTCTGTCTAGTTATCTAGATATCAATCTAGTCATTATATTTAACAAATAAAATTTAGATTACATTATATACATTCAATAAATATACATAGTTATTTTCTTAATATATAGAGAGCATATTCCTATATCAATAAATGTCTCTTAATATTTTAAAATGACTACATATTTTATTTTTAAATGTTCTATTATTGAACATTTAGGTCATTTCCAATTTTTTCCATGATAAAAAACACCCTTTTAGTAAACTTTTGATGCATATCTATTGTTTCCTTAGGATGCCATTTTAAATGTGAAAATTTTGAATTAAAGTATAGGCAAAATTTTAGAACTCGACAATTTCCCAGATGGGTTGTACAATCACACTGCCAGTAAGGACATATATAAATTTGTAGCAGTGGTCAAAAGAAGACATTCCAGGCATAGAGAGTTGTATGAGAAATAGATTGAAACAGTGTCTAGGAAGTTTGGCTGGAGCACAGATTCTGTGCAGCACAGTGGCAGGGATCATGAATGAAAAGGTTGCAAAGTCAGAGAGCGCTCGAGTGCCAAAGATGGGCTTTTTTGTTTTTCCTTTTTCATCAGGCAACTGAGAATCACTGAAATTTTGAAAGAGGACTAGGACATGATTAAAATAAAGTTTTTAGGACATAATTCTTTAAAAACATGCATGGTGATTTTGTCAGAAAGACCATTTAGGAGGTCAAACTTCAGAGGTAGCAGAGAACAGAATATTTCTATGAACAGAACATAAATGAAGGCTATGTGAGACATTCGAAATGTGAGAAAGGCAATGCCAAAGTCACTATGGGGTTTGGGGTCTACTTGAAATGATATTAACTTTAAATGGGCTAGTGGGAGCCACTGGGTTATGAGGTTAGAAGATAGCGCTGCTGGAGGAAGAGGAAGACAGTAAGTTCTGTTTTGAATATAATGTATTTAGAGTGTTGGTGGTCAGTCTAGGTAGAGCCCTCTGAAGAAATAATGGACTTTAACTTGGAAGAGAGATCAGGACTGGAGAAATGAAAGGTTAAAGTGTAATCTTTGAGGTTTTGTTTTTGTCGAGACTGTTGGATTGAGGATATCTGAGGAAGAGCAGGAAACAGTGTTCAGCTGAGTAGCAATCATGGCATGCATGTGCCTCCAGAGGTTGGAGGCAAAAAACACCCCAATGTATTAGAGATATCAGTATGTAGTTCCTGCACGGGAATGAGGATAGTGCCTGTTCCCACCTGCCAGAATTGAAAACCTCATAAGGCAAGGGGCATTGGTTAAAGTACAGAGGCAGGTTTAGCCTTGTAGGAAATAATCCGCTCTTGAGTTAGAACTCTTAGGTTCTGTGTAATAAATCTTAAAAAGAAAAACCTAAAAGAATCAAAGTATATCCATGAAGCCTAACTGCTTTCCAGAACAAAGCTCAAGCACATTTGTAAAAATAAAAAAATATCCAGCACCTACCAAGGTAAAATTACAATGGCTGGAATCCAATAAAAAAGTATGAGGCATTCAAGGAAGCAGGAAAATATAGCCCATATAGGGGAGATAAGTCAATCAACCAAAATAGACCCCAAAGAGACACAGATGATAGAATAGACAAGGACATTAAAAGTTATTCAAAACATTAGGTAGAGACATGGAAGATATTAAAAAAAAAACAAATTGAACTTCTAAAGATGAAAACTGTAGTGTAGGATAAAAAATACTTTGCTTGGGATTAATTGGAGATTAGACATTGCAGAAGAAAAGATTAGTTACTTAGAAGATACAGAAATAGAAACTAGCAAAATGGAATACACAGAGAGAAAAGGAATATAACAAAAATAATGTCAATGAAATGTGGGATAATGACAATTTCAAACTGCCTAATATACATATAATTAGAATCCCCAAAGCAGAGAAGATAGAGGCGATTCGAAGAAATAATGGCCAAGATTTTTCCAAATTTGTTAACTATAAACTCAGAGATCCAAGAAGCTCAATGAAATTAAGCATAATAAACATGAATAAAAACACGTCAAGTCACAACATATTTAAATTGCCCAAAATCATTGCTAAAGAGAAAATCTTAACAACAGCCGGAAGAAAAAGACATATTACATACACAGGGACAAATATAACGTTATAGCAGTTTCTCACAGGAAGTAACTAGCAAGAAGGCAATGGAGCAACTTTTTAAAGTACTGGGGCATAAAGCTGTCAATGATGAATTTCATGTCCAGTGAAAATATCTTTCAAAAAATGAAGGCAAAATTGAGATTTCTAAAAACATATACAAAAACAGATAGAATTCATCCAGAAGACCTGTACTTTAAGAAGTGTTAAAGCAAGTTTTCAGGTAGAAGGAAAAAATACTTTTTGGAAATATAGATCTACACAAAGGAATAAAGAGCACCAGAAATGGTAATAACATGGTACATATATGAGATTTTTTTTCTCATTACTTAAACCTTTGAAAATGATACTAGACTGTTTATAAGATTTTTTTTTATTACTTCATCTTTTAAAATAACTCACTGTTTAAACAAAAATATCTTGTAGTGTGAAATTGGTAACATATGTAAAATAAAATGTGTAACAAAATAGCACGAATGTTGTGAGGGGAGAAATTGAAGTAGGCTGTTATAAGGTTCATAGTCTGTATATGATATGATATAAAATAGCTTTGTATTCTACAAATCCTAAAGCAACCAGTAAAAAATTATCCCAGAAAGGAGCTCTTATAGAATCATAAAATAATTAACTCCAAAGAAGCAGATAAAGAGGAAAAGGACACAAAGCACAGATGGGACAAATGAAAAACAAATAGCAACATGATAATTTAAACTTAACTACATTAATGATTGCATTAAGTGTAAATGGTCTAAATATCCTGATGAAAAAGTAAATATTGCCAAATTGGATGAAGGAGCAAGACCAACCATATCCTGCATATGAGAAACACAAATAGGTTAAAAGATGGAAAAATGTTTCTGTGCTAATAGCCAAAAGAAAGTTGGAGCGGCTGTACTAATATTAGACAAAATAGACATTAGAGCAAAGAATATTACCAGGGTAAAAGAAGCTCATTTCTTAAACATAAAGGGGTCAGCTCATCAAGAGGAGATGATAATCCTAACTTATCTGGCTTAAACGATGAGGACACATTTTCTCACATGACAGGAAATGCAGAGGTATCTGGTTTTAGGGTCGGCCAGTTTAGCAGCTCAAAGACATTGCCAAAAACTCGGATTCTATTTCCATATTTCTGCTCAACCATCCTCAGGATGTCAGTTTGGTCCTCAGACTGGCCTCCCTCATGAATGCAAGATGGCTGCCGTTATTCTAGGGATCACATCCAGTAGAAAAAAAGGAATGTCTTTTTTTCCCAATTACCCCTAGCAGATTTCAACTTGAATGTCATTTATCAACACTGGGTCACTTGCCCTTTTGCATACTAAACCAGATGCTGGCAAGGGGAATGGTATTACTATTATTAGCTTAGATCAGTGGTCAGCAAACTTTTTCTGATAGCAGGCTCAAATGGTAACTATAGTTTTGCAGGCCATATGGTTTCTTTCACAACTACTCAGTTCTGCTATTGTAGCCCTAAAACATTCATAGGCAATGATTAAATGAAAGATATGGTTGTACACATTCTTATTTACAGAAATAGCCAATGGGATGGATTTGGCTTTTGAGCCATAGTTTGCTGACTCCTGCCTTAGACTAATCAGCTGGTGTGGAGGCAGGGCTACCTTCTTTGAGGGTTGGATCTTTAAAATTAATGTTCTCTAAGCAAGGAATTTGGAAAAAATGGCTGTTGATAAATAATCAGCAGTATCTTGCATATTGTATCCCTATCTCCCCCTTAGTACCTAGCAGTTATTAGGTGCTCAATAAACATCGGGCCGAATGAATGGTGAATGACACACATGCTAATATGGTGAACTAGCACCTCTGCAGACAGACCTAAGCTTTGGTAGTTTGAGATCGAGGGAATTGTTTCCACATTCTCACCTCTTTGCCTCAGGGCCTTGCAAACCCTTGAGATAAAATTCCTTCTCTTTTACAATTCTTGCAGGATATAAGTTGGGTAAACTGGAGAAAAACCAGGTGAGGGAGAGACATCATGGTGCTGAAGCAACATGCTTGCTTCCCTCAGGTTCCTTACATCAAAGCTTCCAGCGGCAGCAGCACAAATAATAAATTAAAAGGGAAAAGATCAAACATGGCAGCACATGGCTGAAAGGCTGAATTACGATGTTATGAAGAAAGAGAATGGGAGGCTGCCTACCCTCTTTTAACCTAGGGCTAGATTTTTTCTTCCCTTGGCTAGTGAATATAGTTCTGTTATTTCTGCAAATGCGTTCTTTCTAAACTAAATGTATACATACTGTGAAAATATGTAGGTGCCTGCTAGGAAGATTTATTTCCCCAAAACACCCAGTAATTGGAGGAGTCATGTTACCCCATCTAATTGCAGGTTTGGGGCACCTTTCCCTACAGCTAGCCAGTTATCATATTCATGACCCATTTGTTGTTCATCCAGCCAGGATCCTAGGGAATTCTGAGCCAGGAAGGCACTTTTCTCAAGAAATGACAAATCAGTAATTGGCTTTTAAGTGATTTTATTACTGAGATGAATTCTAGGAAAGAAAACCTCAGGGTCGATTATAAAAATAGTTTGTTTTTGTACGTACGTACTAAAGACGCTGAGCCCAGCTTCATGTCCCTTTACCCTCAGTGCAAGGACATTTGTAGTAAGGTGCAGTTAAGACATGGGCACACAGTGGCCTGTGGGGTCAGCCTTCTGTTTTCAGGTCTCAGCTCTGTTTACTAACTTTATGGACTTTGGTCCAGTTGATCAAGCTCTCTGAGCCCCTATTTACTTACCTTTTAAATGGGTATGATAATAGCACCTATCTTGTAGCGGTACATTTGAAAGATTCCACCTATGTGAATTGCAAAAGAAGAGAAAGTGACCGAGAGGATAGAGAGAGAGAGGTACAGGGATCATCCCGTTGCGATAAGAGCTTGCAGAGCCGGAAACGGTGGCATACCTCTTGTTCTCGTTCTGCTCCCACCCCGCCAGACCCTATTCCATAGCACTGCACCACCCCCTCACCCTTTCCCACCAGACATGGAATTTTTCTATACAGAGAACAAACAAAGAGTATTTCCTGGGTGTCCTGCCCCAGGAAGTAAACAGAGGTGCGAGCCATTTGTCTCATCTGGCCCCTTATTTGGTGAGGGCAGTGGAAATGGGATTCCACTCCTGTCTGTCTCAGCTAAGGTCTTCTGTGTTAGGCTTTTAAAGATTTTGTTTGTTTTTCCATTCTCTCTTTTCAAAGCTGAGCCAGTTCAGAAAAAAAACAAATTTCTGAATTTGTGTTTTGACCTAGTGTAAATATTGGTTTTCCTGGAAGCTTGCTGGCTTCCAAGCTAACTTAGATTATTTGCAGGGGCTCATATTGAACAAGATACCCTCCCTGATCCTGTCCTGTAGAAAATGCCAGTCTGGGCAGCAGTAGGGATTTCTCATGTCAATGGTTTTATGATTGATATGAGCCAGTCTGGGGGAAGCTCTGAGGAACAGCATAAACATTATTGCGAGATATTTTACAGAATGTTAAATTTTATGAATATGATAAATAATAAATATTCATATTCTACTTGAGCCTTTTAATTGGAACTACTTTAATTTATGTAAACATGTATTTAGTTTCCTGAACACATGGCTTTCTTTAGTCCGGAAGACTATTTGGCCCCTTTTCTCATATTAGATTGATGTATTTACCACGGTCCATGCTTTCAGGATGTTGCATGTGGTTTTCTTTCTAAAATATGGTTCTCACAGCCTCTTGAAATAGTATTGCTTCAGTTCATAGTAGCCATAGTTCATAGAGTCCCTGTCTCCGAAGCTGCTGAGATATCGTTATTCTCTGTTCTTTCTGAAAATGTTAACAAAGGAGTTTAGTGTGGTTCCTGGTACCAGCAGATGTTCTCTGTGTCATCTTCTGTGAATTACCTTTAGTTTCCTCTTTTTCTTTTTGTTTACTGATGGAAGATTGAAGTAAGTTTTATATATGAGTTTTCATCACTTTAAACATGGCTTAAATAGGAGGGCCTAACATGCAGGACACGTGACAGAGAGAAGAGATGGAATCCTTAGAGGAGCATGCCTGAGCGCCGAGGCCAAGCCCCACCATCCACTGATGGTCTAATCTTGAGAAAGTCACTTTGTGTCTCTCAGTTTTATCTGTAAAATGAGAATAATTTTAACACCATATTGTGGATTAGTTGAGAGAATCAAGTTAAAATCTTTACATGAAACTGTTAATATTCGTCTAGCTATTCTGGGTTTAATTTCTTAGTGATCGTCACTTGTGATCTATCTAGTACCCAAAACACCCATTGCTTAACTCAGTATTTCCTCACAACAATAAGAAAACAGTTTCTTCTCAAAGGAATTGGGTTTCCTGCCTCCAAGGCTGTGATGAGTTTTCATCACTTTAAATATGGCTCCGATATTAATTTAAACCATGAATTTTACTTAGATTCTCTCTTTCTACTCTCTTTTTCCTAGTTTTACAATTATAATTTTTTTTTTGCTTTCCTGTAACAACTTCAGGATGGCTTTTGCAATATCATTAAATACCAGAATTAAAATAACAATCCCCTCCCCCTTTTTTTTCATGGAGTATTTTTCTTGAGTCCAAATCCAGAATAAGCTTTATTTTATCAATTTCCATGTGTCACTTTGTTCCTGATGTAACAGTGATAACTCGTTTGAACTGCATAAGTGACTGTGCAGAAGAGGAAATTGTGAAAGGAACACGAAGCGCTATCATGCCTCTCACTAATTTATGCATGTGGGGTTCATTTCCTCTAGAGGAGCTCAGGATTAAAAGTGATGGATGCCTCCCAGGGGCCCAATCCATCATCAGGTGAATACTTTGCCACCTTCACAAAGAATAGCCTCATTCTTTGAGAAGCTTTCTCATTTTATTTATTTATCTATTTTTTACTGTTTCCTGCTTGCAGAGATTATCTTTCTTCAATAACTTGAACTTTACTGTGACCCTGAAGAAGAAAATCATCCATTCAAGAATGCATTTATTCATTCATTTATTTACTCAGTAAAAATGCACCAAGAGTCTCCTTTGTGCTAGACACTCTACTATGCATGGAAAATAGACATAGGAAGAAAAATTAGTTCTAGCCCTTAGAGTTTCCAGTTTTAGAGATGTAATGGTCAGATAAATCAGCCAGTGCTTATAATGGGCCGAAGGCCTGAAGAGAAGGCTGCCTCTATATTACTGGTATAGGAGCATAATAGTAGATACTCTTTTAGAGTTTTTACCATGTGCTGGACACTGTTTTAAGCTCTTGATGTGTATTAACTCATTTAGTTCATATAACTTTATGAGGCAGATACAGTTTTTTTTCTACTTTAGAAGTTGAGAAAATTACGTGCAAAGTATTTAAGCAATTTGCCCAGGTCACAGAGCCGATGAATCTATCTATCTATCTATCTATCTATCTATCTATCTATCTATCTATCTATCTATTTATTTATATTTGTTTTTAAGGAAAGGGGAGTAGAAGAAAATGAGCCCCTGCTACTGGTGTTGGTGAATGTGTTAATGGTGATCAGGTAGACAACACTGTTACGGTGTGGGCACAGAGCTGCCATTAAAAGCCATGGGTATTTATCCAGGTGCTCACAGGCCTGGAAGCTTTGACTTGGAGGAGGAGTCATTGATGCCTTTCCATGGGCCCCTCTCTTTGGGTCCTGGACTCAT
Source organism: Pteropus medius (assembly GCF_902729225.1). Lineage (NCBI taxonomy): Eukaryota > Metazoa > Chordata > Mammalia > Chiroptera > Pteropodidae > Pteropus > Pteropus medius. The sequence goes on along the minus strand of NW_024352785.1, from coordinate 9,367,371 downwards.
AGATGCCCAGATAGAAGCCAGGGTGCTTGCATGATGGGGCTGCTTTGGTTTTAACCACAGGGCAGACTGGGAGTTCATTAGGGATTTGGCGCTAGGAGGAGCCTGGAACTGTGGGCCAGGGCTTGTGGGTTCCCAGGAGAGCTGTTCTAAAGAACAGTAATCATAACAATCGCCACGATTGGGCCAATAATGGTCATCATCATCGTCATCAGGTTAATAGCTAATATTTATTGAGTGCGTCTCTAGTAGACAGTGTTTTTCCATGCTTTGAATAGATATTAGCTTTAATCTTCTAACCATGCACTGAGATAGATATTATTTGCATTTTATAGATGAGAATACTGAGGAATAGAGAGGTTAAATCCTTCACTCAGGATTGCACTAGTAAGTGAAGCAGCCGCCCCACGTTATTAAGGGAAAGGCTTGTGGTTGTGCTCAGGCCACAAGTATCAATGTGAGGACTAGACTTACTGCCAGGGTGGCCCTAGCAGCAGTGCTCCAGGCCTGCAGTGGTGATCAAAAGCAGTGTGGACATCAGCTCAAGAGAGGCCTTGAGAGCAGGAGCACTAAGGAGCATCTGGGTATTGAACAGTGGCACAGGCATTGGCCTACTTGTGGTGATGAAGGAATTGGAGCAGAGCAGGAGAGACAGGGCAGTTGTGACAAGGATGTAGTCATGTCAGGTACCTGCTGGGACTGACTGAGATTGGAGAGGTCAGGTCCTAAGAGAATGCAGGAGGATGCTGTAAACTCACAAAAGCTGTGTACATATCAATGTTTTTCAAGTTCACCAAGTATCTATTGAGCAGCTATTATGTGCCTGGCATTGATTTAGAAGCTGGGGATTCAAAAACGAAAGAGAGCACACAAGAATTCTTACTCCACCGAGCTTATATTCAAATAGGGAAGAAATCCAGTAAAGAAGATAAGTAAGTAAGTAAAATGCAGTATGTGGCGTGATAAATAGTGACATGTACTACAGGTAAGCAGGAACTGGGGCTATGGAGAGAGCGCGAGCGCGAGCGATTGAGATTACAATTTTAGATCGGAAGTCCAGAGAATGCCTCACTAAAAATGTGACATTTGCTGAAATTCTAAAGTGAAGGAAGTGAGAGATGAGATACACATCTGGTGGGAGAGAATGATAGTGAAGATAGAAAATTCTAAGCCCTGAGTCAGGACAGTTCCTTGCTTGTTTCAGGAATGGCAAGGAGGCCACCCTGGCGCATGAATCAGAGTAAACTGGGGGCAGGATAGCAGGGAAGGAGGTCTGAGAAGTAGGTGCAGGAGGCAGATAAGATAGAGTTAAATAGAGTACTGTAAGAATCTTTAGTTTTGTTCTGAGCATTCTGAGTGATATGGGAAGTTAATGCAAGGCCTTGAGGGCACAGCCTCTGATGTACCTTTTAATAGGATCACTGGCTGCTGCACTGAAAATCAGGGGTCAAGGGAAATTAGCAGGCAGATTCCTGAGGCCATACAATAATCAGGTGAGAGACAATGGTGGCTTGGTGGTAGCAGTGGAAGTGATGAGTAGTGGTCAGATTCTGCATATCGTTGGAAGGTAGGAAAAAAAGGTTTTGCTGCTGGATTAGAAGTAGGGTCTGAAGTGAAGAGAGAAGTCGAGGATGATGATTTCTGTGTTTTGGGACTGAGCATTTTGCAGAATGGAATAGCTATATTCTGTGGTGGGGAAGACTGAGGAGGGTAGGTTTGTGAGTGTAGGATGAGAAGCTCAGGCTTGACCCTGCCAACTTGGGAGGCCTGTTAACATCCAAATGTTGATGTGTGCTCATGTGCACTGAAGACCTGTTGAGACTAGAGAATCAAATCAAAGAAAGTAAAATATATATTGAAAATCCTTAGAGGTAACAGACAGACAAATCAAATTCTCACAATTTCATGTCACTGATGATCATGAGTTCTGGTTAGATAAATTCATGACGGGGAAGGCCTTTTGCAGGGTAAGTCCCTCAGCAGAGTGACAAGTAGGCTCTAACTCCAGAAATATGCTTTTGAGAAGCAATGGCTGGTACTCACAGATCTAAAAAAAGAAATATCAGTATTATATATGTGGATAGTCTTTCTTCTCCTTTCTCTATGGTACCCTTCTGAAACTTGCAACCAGTTAATAGAGAACCTCCTTGATGTTCATCATTTGAAAGTCCAAGTTCAGTCATTGTCTGTTATTCATATCGCACGGATTGAGAAGGTTTGTGGTCAAGACTTCTGATAGGTCTGGTTTTACTGTTAACTCTTCTCTCCACCTTTAAATGGATTGTCAATAAGTTCTCAGAAGGTGAACTGGACGACTCGGTGCTATGCGTTGTGTAATATTTTGAGACCACCGAATCTGACACGATTAACGGTAAAGGTATATAGGATAGAACAAGGCAAAGATTTGGAAATACCTTACCTAGAACATGGATTATGCTCTGACTTAGATCAGATAAATTTCACTACACTTTGGAAACCCAGAGGAGTTCATGCACCTTCACTTGCAAGAGTTACTATTAATTCCATAGCAGAGATATCAATTATGTGGATTTTTGAGGCAGTTAATTTTGATTTATTTCTGATATCGCTATAGCTATAGGCAGAAGAATTTTTTTTTTCTACATGATTGAAGAGTTCCAAGATGTTTGAAAGTCAAAAAATATTTTCTAGACCAAGGCATGAAATTTTAATCATAAAATGAGTTAAGGTATTATTTCTATAAGGTCATTGTACCTCAGTGCATGCTTACTGTATTCAATTAATACCTTGGGCATGCTGCTTTATTAGATTATCTAGCAAGGTCCTAAATATTGCACCTGGAGTAGGTAAGTCCTACTTTATCTAGCAGAAGAGGCAAGCCTTTCTCATGACTTAGCTAAATCTCGCTGTGTAGAACAAATTGGTGGAGGAAGTGTGTCCTTTGATCTTGGAAGAAATCTCTACAATCCCTGCCTGCATAAACAGTTCTAAATGGAGTGAATTAGAATCCTAGGGAAACAACATTTTTAGGTTACGAGGAGGGCAGAAAATTTCATATTGTTTGGCAAGACTCTTCACTACAGAGATGTGGCAAATACTCGATGTTATGGTAGCCACTAGACTCAAGTGTCTATTTGGATCTAAATTAAATTGGCTAAAATAAAACATTCAGTTTCTCAGTCACACTAGCCACATTTTAAGTGATCAATACTCACACTAAGCCGATGGTTATTGTATTGAACAGCACAGATATGGAACATTTCCATCCTTGCAGAAAATTCTGTTGGTCAGAGCTGATCTGGATCATGAAATTGACCACAGCTTTTCTGTTTCTACTAAGGAAAGAACAGACACAGGTGTAAATTATACACATGCCACAGATGAAGTACTTAAACACATTTCCTGGCTCTGGGAGTTGCTGGAGCCTGAGCCGCACAACCGAATAAGTACAGTTCTTTTTCTCCCTCCTCTGTCTCTGAAAACTTAAGGTAAGGGTAACTTATTTCTTTTAAGGGTGGTTCTGCATGGATTTGTAGGATTTTGTATATATCCTTGAACAGAGATTTTCAAACTGTGGGTCCTGACCCATTAGGTTGTGAAATAAATTTAGTGGGTTTTACTGGCATGAAAAACAAAAGAAATAGAACTAAAATGTCGACATGCTTCATGTGCAGCGGCAATCAATCCTATTTTGTAAAATTTTGTTTCAGATATGTACATATTTGGGTGTATCGTTTCACTGTGTAAAAATATGTATTTTTCTCTGAATCATGTACAAAACATGTTTGAAAGTCAGCTTTAAAGTTGAAAAACTGAAATGAACTATCTTAGGCCCCAAAGCAAATGGCAAGCAGCAAGTAAATGCTAAGAGACTCAGTTATTTATTTCAAAGACCCTATATTAAGTCTTACTTTAATGCTTCTGTGGAAGCAAAAGGGAACAGGGCACTTTGCTCCCCTAAGAGGAGATCTTTAAGGCAATACTGTGGTGATTTGGGGGGAGGGCAGGATAGTTGGGGTGAAATAACTGCTGTTATCTAATGTCCTTTAATATCCAATACCAAATGCATTTGCGAATAAAGCATCTTGTAAATGTGAAGTAGATACGTGGTGTTCAATTACATTTGAGTACTTTATTTCCATCTGTTGGAAGTACTTTATTTCCATCTTTTAGCACAAGAGTTATTTGTCCCATTTCCATTGATTCTGCTAAGTCAGGTTGTCTGTATATAGAATTTGTATAATATGATTTTATTTTATTGATTCTCCTTATGTATAATTAGCCCTGGAGTAAGACTGGTAGTGAAAATTTAGTTTTCTGATACAAAAAGGCCTATTATTTTCCTTTCTGGTTCTAAAAAAGTATAACAGTTGTGCTTTCCAGAAGTATAAGTGGGAGAAATAGTCTTCTCTGTATTCTCTGATTGCTGAGTTTTTGGCCTAGGGTTAGTTTTTTGCCTACTTTAAGAAAAAATTTGCTAAAACATAACAGGTAGTTTGATCTGTCATGCTGGCTCCAACCCTATACTGGCCAGAGGAAAAGGACGCAGATGGAGAACAGGTGCCAGCACTTCGTATTTGGAGAGCCAGTTCTCACTCTAGAGAATTTTTAAGAGGGTTTAATGCTTACATTGCCAGAAATTTCGCTCATTTGGTGACTTGCCTGTTGTCTGATGTCTGTTTATTAGCATAGAAGCTCCACGAGAGCAAGAACCTTGTCTGTCTTGTTTACTGCTGTGTCTATGCACCTGTGACAGAACTTAAGCCATAATAGACAAAACAATCATTTGTGCAGTGATTCTCAAAGTCTGGCCCCCAGATCGGCCACATCTACCTCATTGGAGACTTGCTAAGTGAAGCAAATTCTGGGGCCCGGACCTGACTTCCTGAATGGGAATCTCTTGAGGCGGGGCCCAGCTGTCTGTTTAACAAGCTCCTCACAGCCGACTCTGATGGACACTAAGCTCAGAACCATGGGTTTAATGGGTCCTTAAAATTAGAGTTGTGGGAGATTTTTATATGTTTTTCTCAAATACATGTTTTCTTATTTAGGTTTTCACCTAAAGTCTTAGAGAATGGATTAGAAAATGAGAATCAAATTTTTAGGAACGAGCCAGTTAGCTAGTCTCTCAGAACTCTCATTCATCAGTTTTTGAAGGCGTAATTAAAATAATCTGCTATCATTACTGTGAAGAAAGAATACCAAAGGTTAGAATTATACTTGATGGTGCATGATTAATGTTGATTAAAAAAATCATTGAAACTAACTTTGTAATACCCAGATAGAAAATTTAAAAAATTTGAACTATCAATTCTACTTGCAAAAACATATCCTAAGTAGTCAGAAATGCATTAATTGCTGTTATAGCCTTTGTTTTAAATCTTTCATTATACCCTCTAAATGTCTAACTATAGTGGAATAAGTAAAAATAATTCTGATATAGACTGTCTTTAGATTATTATGTAGCCGATAAATATTCTTAAAGAATGCTCAATATCTAAAACTTAAATAACAAAGCAGTTCACAAAATATCACATTTGGTGAAATGTGTATGTACGTAAATGGCAGAAAGGATATACATCATAATAGTAACATCTTTTTTGGATAGTATAATAGACTATTGATTTCCTTAACTTTTCTTTGAAATTTTGACTTGTTTACCATGAGTATAGTTTAAAATTGGAACACAATATTTATATCTGTGTTACAAAATATTAAAAAAAAAACTTAACTATTCTACTGTGCTAGCATAACAATTATGTTCATATGTTGATATTTTCTTCTAGTTTTAGTTTTTATGTATGTATGTTTTTTATGATTGTGTTTGTGATCATATTTGAACATTTTATAAAGAGCCCTAAACATGGAGACTTGAAACTTTGTGTCAATGCCTAATGTTTTCTTTCTCAAACTGATGTTTTAGGATTGCAATTTTTTTGGTGTAGTTAGAACAGTTTCAGAACATTTAGTGCCTTGAAGTTTATTTGAAAAAAGAACACATTGCACAGAACACTGTCAGTTTAAGAGGTCCTTCTAGGGAGCATTTCAGGAGTAGAAAAACAGGGATCTGAATTAGTGAAACCTCCTTTTCCAAATAGAGATAGGAAGGTGGAGATAGTGCATGGGAAGGAAGCAGGAGAGGAAGCCTAGGGAGAGGTTTAGAGAGGGTCCTGAAGCATGAGATGCTCTTCCACGAGAGTGGAATTGGGGCTCAGACCCATAAACAGTGAATACCAGTTATGTTCCAAGAGCCAAGCAAAATCACTGCCTCTGCTCTTAGGAAACAATCTATTGTATATATTATTTCCTTTTTTTGAATGAAATATAACAGAAAAAAGGAAAATAATGGTGTTCTAACCCACAGTTCTGAATAGTGAAAGAAGCAGACTTAGACTATTTTAAGTTAATGAGGACAGATACCTAGGGTAGTAGTCACAGGGAGGTTTTTCCTCAGAGCAGCTAGCATCTGAGACTTTGCCCTCTACCTGGGAAAATATACACATTTTGGACTACCACACAGCACCATGAACCTAATATTTTGCCATCTACTACAAAAATATAGATGGAGATCTTTGATCTATTTGGAATTTTCTGGTGTGGAAAGTCAGCTATAAAAAATTTTTTTCAGGTTGGTTGGGTAGTTATCCTAACATCATTGATTGATTTGGAATGCCAAATTTATTATATACTAAGTTCTTTATGTATTTAGACACATTTGTGAACTCTACTCTGTTCTATTAGTTTCTTTATGCAGGCACCAGTATCAACCATTCCACCTGTGATATGTTGTAATGTTTTATTATCTGGATAGGCTAGTCACCTCTGAGGACTCTTATGTTTTTGTTTTTTTTTTTTTTATGGAGGATTTTGATTATTTTATAGATGATCTTAAGAGTCAACTTGTCCAACTTCTAAACTAGTGAGAAAGTTGATATATTTACAACCTTGAGTTTTATCCAAGAATATGGTGTATCTTTATTTATTCACTATCCTGTATGATATTCTTTGTTGTTTCAAAGTTTATTTTTATCTATAATGGGGACATCTCTTGCAAACTTCAGATCCATGTATTTTATCCTTTTGTATGTACTGTAAATGAGTTTTTCCTTATATTTTGTAATTGCTCATTGTTTTATATAAAAAATCCATTGTTATATTAATATAATCAGATGTGTTACTGGATTCTATTACCATTTCTATTTTCATTTGATTTTCTTGGGGCTTACAGGTATGAAGTCATGTATTTTACAATGGTGTTTAATCTTATTCCAATTGTTATGTCTTATTTTTCTTAGCCAATTAATATATACTTTCACAACAGTGTTAAGTATTAATGGTGATAATGTGTTACTCTTTCTTTTAAAGTAACTGATACTGTGGAAATATTTTTAATGGTTATAATTATTAATAATAGTGAACATGCATGTGATTCTAATTGTTTCAAAAAGTCTTTTGTTTTAAATACATTAATTTATCATTCAGGAGGGCTAGCATTTGACCTGCGATGTGTTTCATCATGCAATGGAGTTTCCATATATTTCATTAAAAATTAAAATTCTTCATTTTGGATTTTAAAAATGAAATGTCATTTTGGCATATATATAGCTGATAATATAGGGTGCTTTTTTCTTTTGACTTGCTGATGGAGTAAATTATTAATATGTCTTAATACTGAATTTTCCTTGCGTGGTTAGTGATATGTCATTGTTTTAGTGTGATTCTGGCTTCTGTTTGCTTCTAGCTTTACATAAGATTTTTTTTGCATTAATATTCATGAGCCAGATTAGACTATAGTTTTCGCTTTTTGCCAAATGTTTACCAGATTTCTATATCACATATCATTCAAGTTTTTGAAAAAAAATTGACAATTTGTGTTCTCTCCATTTGTGTTGGAAAATTTTAAACAATGGAGTTTGTTCCTTGAAGGTTTTTATAGAATTCACCTGTGAGATTATCAGCATATGAGCTCTTTGTGAGGAAATTTTGATAATATTGTTTTTTATTTCCTACTGCTTTTCATTTCTAGTGTCAGTTTTGGTAATGTATATTTTCCTGTCCATTTATTCTTGGTTTTTATTTTTATTTACATAGGCTTTGACAGAGCATTCTCATAATTAAAAACTTTTCTGTCTATCTTCAAGTATGTATAATTATTCTCTGCTCTTCAGCTGCCACTATCCCCATGCTTCTAAAGTAGTTTGATAACTGGTTCATTATATTTCCCTCCCTCTTTTCCAAAACAATTTTACCCTTAGATATGAACTTGAAGTTCTACCTATTTGAGAAATATTACTATATGAATTTTTGGTAGCATGTTTTTATGAAAATCTTTCAAAATATTGACTTTGTTCTTGTCAAGTATTCAGGATCATTAAAGTAGCTTTGTTTTCTAGATGAAAAAGATAATAGAAAAGTGAGGTAAGAGCATTGGCTTCGCTGCCTTACAGTGGAGAGTTTAGAAGCAGTGAGAGCACTAGCAGGCGAAATAGATTTGGCTTTAGAGAGAGTACTGCTCTTGGGACTGGAGGCTTTTAGTTTTTGGTGGCGAGCTGGTCCCTCTCAGTCAGCCAGACTTTACAAACATAAAAGGGCATGTAGCACTCCTGGTTCCATGTTGATCCTGAAAAATTTTGACTTTTATTTCCCATTTAACTTCTCCACCCCATTAAAATCAATAGGATTTGATGACCAACTGGAGATGAGGGACAGGAGGGAGAAAGAATGTTGAAATTTCACTTGATTCTCACTGGAAATATGGATGAAAGAGCCATAAGCAGGATAGGAAAACATGAGAAGGAATAGATTTGGTGGGAAAGGTAATGAGTTTCATTCTGGCTATGTAGAATTTGCAGAGCCTACAAGTCATCGAGGGCAAAATGTCCAGTCTATGGTTTGATACCTGAAGACTTATTAAGTCTCTCACAAATACTTTCTGACCTCTATTTATCCAAACTTCTGCCTTATTTCAGAGTCTAATAATCTCACACATGATTATTGTAATAGTGCTGGTTTTCTTTGCTTGCAGTCTTCACCTTCTATGATCTAATCCAAATTAAAGTCCTTCAAACTCCTTACAGTGCCTGGCAGACTTTTTTTATAGTTTGCTCTCCCCATTTCCTCCTTTCAAGCTTATCCGAGGGCCAGCCTCAGTGAACTATTTTACTCTCTGAATATTTTATCTTATGACTCGAATAAATCTCACACATTCGCTCTTGTAAATTGCTCCTTTGCTTGGAAGATGACTTCTCCCAAACTTCTGCAATCATATTCATCATTCCTTCCAGACCATTCTAATGCTGCATCCTCTGTGAAAGGCTCCAGTTCTTCCCCTGTAGGGTTAACAGCTCTTTCCTTTGGTGGCTCGTAGTGCATTCACTGATCACCCCCAAATAGTCTGTTTTCTTATCAAACTTACTAAATAACAGGCTCTTGGTAGCAGAGATTCACCCCTGTTCCTCCAGTACCTGAGTTGGTTCTGGCATATATTGAGTGCTCTGGATTGTTGGCTAAATGAATGGTTGAACTTTTAATCAGACTGATATACACATAATGAGAATTTCTGGTTGAGTGATCACTAGAGGTGAACATTGAAACTGGCAGCTGAGATGTTTTGGGCCATAATGGGGTACATCCAGTCCTGGGACCTATAAAACAGCCAGATCTACCCATCTGCTGGGATATAGGTGAACCTTAAACTCATCAGACCATGGCAGCCACTCCAAATCCACCTGCTAACTTATCTTTGTGCTCCAATTCTGTCTTCACTGAATTCGAACTCTTGGCATCACATCCTCCACCACAATCCTACCTCTATACCCTCGGGGCATAGAAGTTGCTCTTAATCTCACTTCATTTGAATCTTTCCATTTGCTTACTGGCCCTCAGTATCTTACAATACTGTTCTCACTTCACTTTCTTTGGGGTTGGAATTCTTGCCCCCGCCGCCAAACCTGAAGAACCCACCTGCTGGATAAATAACAAGATCCCTGGTAGTGTCAGGTGTGCTCTACCATAAAGGGGAAATAGACATGAATGATACTTTAAATGACTGTTTTATCTCAGGTTCCTATTTCATCATAATTGGCCATAGACACAAAACAAAAATGGGCATAATGATTTTAAGGTTTTGAGAGAATTACCATTTAGTTTGAAATACCTCAAAGACAAATCTGTTTTCTGCCAGATGGTAAATGATAACATTACTTGCAGCTGGTGTGGTCGCAAAAGGTTTTGAGATAATGGTGATTACCCAAGCAGCATCAGCCACTGTTTGTCCCATTGAGAACTCTTTGGAGAGTGTCCTGAGGATAAGGCCTGGAAACAAAATCAAGACCTGTTGCTATGTGATGAGTTTCAAGAAGTGCTTGGCTTCCCCAGTATTTAACAGCATATGGGTAGTGTTGATATCTATAATTACTAATGGTCCAAGGAAATTCAAAAGCCCCTGTGAAAGGAGCAAAGGAATAACTGTGCTTTGTGCAGCAAGTGTCATGTAAGAAGGGAAGTCCCAACTACTGTAGAAAGCTCTGTGTAAGGAGTTAAAAAAAAATAGTTGCTCAATTGATTTTGTTAGGTCCCATTTTATTGGCATAAATGGCTTTCCTTTTTTACTTTGTGCTTTGATTTTGCCATTAAGTACAAAGGAAAACCATTTAGGGGGAGTAATACACTACTGAGAATTTATTGTACAAAGACATCCTATGGATTAGCTCATTTATCTCACAATAACTCTAAAGAAGGCTACATTATTATCTCTATTTTATATACAAATAAACAGAGGCTCAGAGAGGATTATTGACTTGCATAAGGAAATCACAGAGCCCGCCATTGACTATAGAAAGCTGAACCCTCATACTTGCACTTTGTGCTGTTCTAACAATCCAACTTGAATCCTGCTGAGCTGGCCGGTTTGAAAGGGAAGGTGACCAGAAATAAGCTCTTAGGCTGGACTTTGCTCAGAAAGAGGAGCCAATGTGACAGGCGATGGAAATCCAGGACTTTCACTGTTCCATGGAAGAATAAAAACTAGGATAGGGTGAACAGGAGAGCAGAATGGATTTATACATTGCAGAACCAATCATCTCACTAGTGCCCTGTATCAGGGAGCACACGAGATGAGCCATGGGTGTAAATTATAATGGTGATGGGGAAAGATCAAGAAACCCAGACCAGGGGAAAAGCAAGGGGGAGACAGTGAGAGAGTTGTTAAAGGATAGGTTGCTTGGCCAAGTGGCATAGAAATAAGAAAAAGCTGAGGCATCTTGGAAACATTTTGATTGAGTCCAAGGAGAATGAAAAACTTCTGCATGATTGAGGTTGGAATAAGGCTCTTTGGTGACCTGACAGCAACAGGGTTGGTTTGTCCTATCAGACAGAAGGGAGACACCAGAAAAAGAGAACTTAGAAGAGATTTCTATATGTTTTATTATAAAATTTCTATTTCCTTGGCTATTAGTCAATCTTACAAAATCATTTTGAAGTAGAATCGTAATCCTGAACATTTTTCTCTACCAGAACTTTCGAATACTATTCACTTTGGGGACTCTAATTTCCTCTGATGTCAAGTTCCTGTGGTTTTACAACTAAAGATTGGCACTAGATACATGGGGACTTATCTAGGTCATGTTTCATGATTATATATTCTACCCTCAGGGCATTAATAGCTTCTTTTCAATTATAATCAGATTTTTTTTACTGTTAATGACCTTTTAACCTATTTTCACTTAAAATTAGATTTCTCCCCTTGGAATGGCAATTCCTTAATAGACTTAGGCATTACAGTTCTTTATAGAAAAATATTTTTTCCTGGGTTAGGGAGGCTTGGAGAGCATCTTACACAAAGTTTCCTCATGTTTGGAAAAAATGTATAGTTTGGCCCATTTTCAAGTAATGAGAACTCTAAATAGAACTGTAATCTTTTTTAAAAAAACTTACTGGTTAAAAAATTAGAAAGCTTATCCAGATATAAAAAAATGTAAATGGAAATAAAAATAGGAACGCAAATGAGTCCCAGACTTAGCAAAGATGACAGCCCTCTTTAATGCCGCCATCCTAAGCCACCCTTTGCAAACTCTTTTCTGTTATATGTTTTTAATGGAAAGCAGCTGCCTTGGAAGGCATTGTTTACAATGGATCTCTGTCATAGCTCTGCATTGTAGCTATAAATAATGTCAGTATGTTCTATCCAGCAGCCTGGATGCTGATGCCACCCATCCATACCAGATGAGGTTATGTTATTCTTTCCAAATATATTCATTATTGTCTCATGCTGTCCCCTTCTCTGAGGGTAATGATGACCCTTTGTCACCATTTAACACCATTCATCACTGCCTATGATTGTTTGCAGCTGGGGCTGTTGGCCTGTGGGTCCTTCTCCACCCAATTCCTCTGTTGTCTAGCTACATGTCTGTTCTGCCTTCTTTTTGATCTTTTCCCAAGATGTTTTCATCATTTTCAGTATGGACCTGTAGCTGTAAAAACAAAGCAAATGCAAGGCGAGTCTATCTAAGTATCTAACATAGTTATGCAGTGGTCTTGGCAGTTTAACCTGATAAGGGATGAGTTGGGTGAGTCACTAATGGAAAGCCTAGAAAGACTCTTGAAAGGTGAATAGAAGGTCAGGTTAAAACTATGAGGTAGGGATTTTAAATATATTTTCTGGAAAAAGTTGGAGTGAATAGAGGTCAGTCAGTGGTATGATGTTGTATCCATTCTCCCCAGCAGGTTGGTGACAGTGCAAATGTGTTTTTCTGGGCAGAGGGTTACTTCATTTTGTTGGATTTTTGGGTTGTGAATTATAAATGTGAAAGATAATGAATAAATACATAGCAACAATAAGAAATATAGACAAGAGTCATCAGTGGGACAGAATTTGAAGACTACTTGAAAGAAGGCAAATGAGATTTAATTGGTAGGGAAATAAGCTCAACAAGTTAAAGGAGAAGATGTCTGCTGCTTACAGAGACAGATTTGGAGGTTCTCTAAAATCAGTTTGGGGTATCGGGTGAGATACTTAAGGAGTCCTGAGAGAATCATCAGAGCACTGAGTTTTGGATCAGCAGGTAGACTAGCCTCCACTTACACCTTGGCCAGTGGGAGGTGTGGGTTTTTACCCAGAAGGTTAGCCACATGTATACCATAATCTCTCCCCACAAACCCCAATAACTAGAGAAAGATTATGGCAAAAAATATAATATTAACAAAACAGCTAACAGTAAATCGGGCACAAAGATAAGCCAGCAACCCACATATCCAAATGTTTGAAGAATAAACACCACAAACTCAACAGAGGACCTGATATCTAAGGATATAATGTGTTATAAGGGAAGCATATTTATTGTCTTCCATGAGATGAAAGGATATCATATCTACAAAACAAGGTCAGTTATATGTTACAGTAAAATCCTTAGAGATCCTGGGAATAGGAAATAAGATTATCTAAGTTAAAAACCAAAAGCTCTGCTAACCTGAATAGCAAAGGAACACAATTTATGGGCCAAAATAGTGACCCAAAATATGGAGCAGAAGAATTTTCCCAGAACCGGCACACAAAGGCACAGAAGCAAAAAGTATGGAAAAAAAGCTGAAACAAAAATAGACCCAGAGGTTTCAAAATATATCTAAAGGCGCTCCCAAAGAAGAAAATGGAAAAGAACATATACTTAAAAAAAAAAAAAGATAATTTCTCACCACTTAGAGGTAGAGACACTGAATTCGAATGGGCACACTGAGGCCTGGCAGAATGGAGAAAACAACAGAATCTCCCTCAACACACCAGGGAGAATTTTGAGTGCACCAAGCATAAACAGACACTTCCAAAGAGAAACAAATCAGGAGATACATGTATAGAAAAGATAATTGGATTAATGTCATATTTCTCAATGGCAATATTAGATATAGGGGAAAAAAGATTTAAACCCTAATTTACATTTTCAGTCAAATTCTCATTTATCTGTGAGTACAAAATTAATTTTTTCAGATATATTAAAAAAAGATAAACCCCATTCCCTACAAACCCCAGTGAGAGAATAACCAGCATGTATTCATGTATTCCAGCAAAATAAAAATATATACCTAATGTAAAAGCCATGGATAAGAAATCAAGGTGATCAAGGATCAAAGATAACAGTATTGCAGTTATATCTGTTCATTAGAAAACTGCATTACCTTAATGTGACATTAGAAGAGAACGAAAGTATGAGTTAACACGCATTCCTTGTTCAATGAGATAATGTGATATTAACTAACTCTGCATGTTAGGAAAAAAAGTATAAATGTTTGTATATAAGTAGGATGTTTGAATTCAAGACCAAGAATGGAAAAAAATCTAAACTTGATCACTCTAAATACAAGGGAGGAAAAGAACCAAGAAAATAAATAGAAAATTAAGGTGGCTAGCATAACTCCAAGAATAGCAGTAATTCTGACAAATGTGAACAGATTAATTCTCCCAATTCTGGATAGAAATTCTGAGATTGGGTTAAAAATATCAAACTCCAGGCTATCTTAGGAAACTTATAAAATGAAATAAAATCGAAGTTTGGAAATTAAGACATGGAAAGAGACATCAGTATTTGCCTTACACCAGTAAGTGGGTAAATCAAAATAATGAGAAAAGATAGAATTTAAGGCAAATATTAAGAGGGCCACAATTATCAGATGAATCAATTTAAAAAATATGAATGACAAATCTTTATAAACCTAGTAACATAGACTTATGTATAATGAAAAACATTAAATCATGAAAATGGGCAAATTCATAATCAAGGTGGAAGACTTAAAAAAACCAACACACCAACCAGAGTTCACTCAAATTGGTAGCTCAAGTAGGTATAGTGAATTAGAACAATGATGTAATCTACAAATTTGACCAAATGATTATATATACAAATTTGTAACCCATAGCATACAGTCTTCTCAGATACACATTATACTCATAGAAAAACTGAGAGAAACTTCTCATTTTAGTTTTGATTTTATCAATGATTTAGAATGAAATAATTGATAGAAATTCATACTTTTAAATACATTTATTAGCAAATTAGAAAAACTCAATCTAAACAAATATTTAAAAAATGTATAAAGATAAAAGCACAAATTAGTAAAAATGAAATGTAGAGTTTATCAGGTAAAGATTTTTTCTTTAACTAGAAAATATAAAATTTCTGCAAAATCTGATTAGAGATATAAATAAGAACTAAAACCTTATCAAGAATTAAAAATGGTAAAATTTAAAATTCTAGAAAATTTAACCAGTAGAACATTTTACTAATAAACTTGAAAATCTAGAAGAAATAAATTTCTAAAAAAAATACTAATGTTGGCTCAAAAAACAATTTATTTAAATAGAACAATAAGCACAAAAGTAAAAATATAGTAAAAAAAAAAAAAACAACCCCAAAAAACAAACAAAAAAAACCTCTCCAAAAGATGATCTTTATGTGTATGGATCAAAAACTGTGAGGGAAGAGTAATAATCATTAATTCTAAAAATGAATGTCATGAAAGTGGAAGCAAAGAATGACTTTTTCCTGTGACCTTGCTAGAAATTCTTGAGAAAAAATAAAAGGCGCATATTTTTTTTCCAGCCCTTTTCAGAAAACTCTTGAAGTTCTTACAGATTTGACAATGAAGTTCTTTTCTATCTTTCTACTCCAAAACATTTCTATTCCAAAGCAAGCAGCTAAATCATCAATCAGGAAAAGGAAGTCCTTTCATGTTTTTGTTGTTGTCGTTTGTTTTTAAGTAATATTTGATCCCTGAAGGGAAAAAGCAAAGATTAAAGCAGTGGTGATAATATGAGAAAGATATCCTGTTATCCTGATTCACACAAAAAATGGAAATGAAGTGTTTCTAATTTACTTTTTTATATATATCACAGAATGGAGAACATATGATAACATTTAATGAGTGAATTAATTTGTACAGTGTTCAGTTGATGAAAACAATCTTGGAATGCTAAGGAATGCTGGTAATATAAGATGGTCCTCTAAGCATAAATGATGAAGTGTCAGGTGGCAGTTACATTAAGTTTGGCACACATCATTAAACAGTGTCTGATATGAGCAGATGTTCAATTTTTCACACTGAGAAGGTGGTTCAGGAGATTCTGTTGTAACATAACATGATGTAATGGCATGAATTGCCATAGAAGTAAAATAAGCCATCCATCTTGAATGTGACAGTTGGTATCTGTGAAGTATGTTGGTAATTTTAATGTTTCTGTCTGCAGTGGAAACTAAAGGTGATTCTGAAGGTCCTAAATGCCCCTTATCTACATTTGTTGTTATCCATGTTGTGCCGATACAGTGCCATAGAGGGGTAGCACATTTTAATATCTGATAATGTTATAAATGCTATCTTTAAGGGTAAGGTTTCCTCAAACTTGCCATTGTCTCCACTACCGCACCCTGGCTTGGCCCACTTCCTATGCCTTGGAAGTCATGAGAAGGTTACTACAATATGAGAGTGGAAAATTCCATAGAATTTCAACTTCCCGAAAGGTCTCCTCTTTACACTTGTTTTTCTATCCAAAGGCTGGGTTCTCCAGTCAGCTGTTCTGGAAGATGGTGTTCATCATCGCATTAGTTCTTCATTTTGTTATCAGTATCTCAGAAAATGGAGAGAGCTGATTCAAGGGTGGATATGTAAATTTAACTCTCTCAACTTCTCAAAAAAAAAAAAAGAACAATAAGAACAACGAAACTGTACAAACTCCATTCCTTCAGTATAAGCAGAAGTCAGACTCTTCAAGCCTCGAATTACCAGTAAGCAGAAAAATAAACACAAAATCCCAGCATGTTTTCATGTTCCCCACTGCAAACTTTTGGGGACTACTTGGATAGTTCAAGAAAGTGCACAGAAGAGAGAAAATGGGGAGACTGCAGTGGCGGTGGGGGAACTAAACCTAACAGAAACCACCGATAGAAAAAGATTATAAGGAAATGCAGAAAAAGTGCAGTGGTAAGCCAGAGCACTCACTACAGGGAAGGGACTTGAAAAGATGTGTGGGAAGTGAGTAAAAGTCATTGAGAAGTAACACTCCAGGCAAAGAAGAGGGTTAAAGCAGTGAAGAGCCATCCCTTGGAAAATAGGGAAAAAGAAACAAGATGGGGAAATTCGAGCAGAAGAGAATCAAAAGGAACATGTCACACACTTCCCCAAAATACTCCTGGTAAAGAAATTACTCCTTGCTACAAGACTGTTTTTCTTTTTTTTCTTTTCTTTTCTTTTCTTTTTTTCTTTGCAAGAACAGTTTATGGTATAGAATATATATTTTTTTTCTGCAGCAGCAAAAGTTATCTTGTCATGCAGATAACTTGTTCAGTAGTAGTTAGAAGAACATAGGAAAAGTAAGTGCTGGAATTCCATTAACATTAGTAGAAAAAAAAAATCTAAGGAACTAAAAACTAACATTAAACGAGAGAGGTCAAAATAAGATATTAACAAATGGAATATAAGGCATGTAATGCTTGGTAGCTACAAGTTAAAAAAAAAAAACAACCCAGTAATCTCTAAGATGACTCTTCATTAACTCTCTTCATTTATAACTTTAATTTTTCTCATTTTCAGTTGCCATTCTGTCTGTATTCTGAGAGGCTGGAAGTTTATGTCCCACATACCCGGTTGTATTTTCAGTCATGTAAAATCTCCTTTTTATTGCTTCCCCTGCTGATCTTAACTCTAATGTTGCATTTAAGTTTTATAGTCATTTCGAATTCTCTCCAAGTTCCTTTTCATTTCTGTCTGTCTTGGTTCTAGTTAGCTTTTCTGTAATGTAATCTCTTGAAATTTTTCATCATCTTCCCTAGTATGTATTTTAAGAAGAAAGCTTTTCTTTATTGAGTATTGTGTCCTCATTTATGTTGTACAATCTCTACATAACCTCATGTTGATTATTTCTGAAAAACGATGGGTTTATATACAGAGGTAGTATTTATTAACAGACTAAATGGTTAGTTTTACCTTATCCATTCTGCCTTTTCATCTGTGAATTAACACAGACTAAGATGTTATTCTGAAGGACAGGTAGATATTCTCACCTCCATGCCAAATTCCTGGTAATTTTCCTGGTGTGATTTTGCTAGACTGAGAAGGGATCTTCTCTTCTTCCTGTTTCCTAGCTGTCCATTGCTTTTAGACTACTTATAAGAGAAGATGGTTTACCATTTTCTCCTTGGCGGTATCAGCACACACAACAGCCTCCGAGAAAGCAGTGCTTCCACAGCTCTCTCACTCCTGCCCCTTAAGTACCAACCTCTTACTCAAGACGTGATGTTCTGCCTGCTCATGTCCACAACCAAGTATGTCACATTTCTAAGAGTTATATTCATCAGGTAGGTGCAATAAAAGAGGCACTGATGAGGACAGTAGGGTCAAGAAAATGTCTTTGACTCAACCTGATTCAGCAGTAGTTAGGTAACTCCTTATTTTAGATCAGAGAAATTGTGTATCTCTCTAAGATAAGAAATTGTGTATCTCTCTAAGATAAGGACGTTAGGTAGAAATTTTCCATGTTGTCTTTTTCTGGCTTGTCTATTTGAGATACGTTTTCTCCCTTAGTCAAAATTCCTCAGGATGCATTGCAAGCAGCTGTTTAATATTAACTGTGCTGCTCTGCTTTCCATCTCTTAGGCTTCTATGAATATTTTAATAATTGGGTGAAGGAAAAACAGATTCTTCTTATTATCTGTCTTTTAAATCAAGAAGTCTCAATTTCCCTTCATTTTGGCAAAATGTTCATGATGTTAGGAAGTTATTGGTTCATCTATACATTGAACCAGAACTGAGTGAAGCCCTCAAAGACATATGAAGGCAGCAGTCATTTTATTCAAGACTTGGTCCTATGACACACTATTATACATGTCACATTTGGAGTATCTCACAAAAATCTATAAAACTGCAATAGACAGTGGTTCAAAGCAATCACATTTGAATTGTTTATTTTGCAGAGAAATAGAGTCATTAGAGAATTTTGGTTTCTTGCTGAAAAGAATTACAGGTGTGAAACTGTCTTCAGGGATCAGAAATGGACCTTAATGATATACAAAGTATGAAAATTCACATGGAAAAACTTTGGTGTGGTTTGAAAAAATAAATGCTGATATCTATTGTTTATATAGGTAAAGCACATGGGGCGTAATCAGAGGGTGTAGAAATCTGGAAAACTGTTAGCATTGTAGATGCCATGTCACACCCTTCTGGAACAAATAATAGTAGTAATAGTTGTTTTGCGAAGATCTTGGGTGACTGTTACTATCTTTCTGTCTACTTCCACATCCCCAGTTGTGTGTTTCCTTTCTTGCTCTGGTTTGTCTAGAATCAGGATAAAAAGTAGTTGGTGGAAAAGAAAGAATAGAAATGAGAGAAAATGAGGTGTCTCCTTTTAGTAATGTGATGATAATTTTGAGGCTACTTAATTACCTGAGACCAGTTTACTCAGTAGTGTCATAGTCGTATATGGAAATAGGAGCCTAACTTGTACAGAGGCCCTCAGGAAAGTTGTTGCAAATCCTAGAATATTGGGAAAACTTTTCATGACTACATGCAGCAAACACTTGCTGTGGATTTCCAGAAAAGAACAGTGGCAGAAATTTGCTTTTGTAAACACAATACTGGTGCTGTAAAGAATCTACAGTTCATCTGGTTCTTTCCCTTTATTTTACAAATGAGGAAATTAATTTTAAAATTAAAAAATTACAGTTGGTATTCATTATTATATTAGTTTTAGGTGTACCACATAGTGGTTAGACATTTATGTAACTTACAAAGTGATCCCTCCTGATAACAAATGGAAATTGAAATTGAGGACCAGTAAGGTGACTTCTCCCAGATCAAATGTGAGTTTAAGGATATTTCTGGGCCTAAACCCAACTCTACTGCATTCTAACCCAGTGCCCTTCCATCTCCCCACACTTTACTTCTGCCAGGAAAATTCCCATCAAGAAAGGCAACAAAAAATTGTCTTAAGTGTTAAAAGGTGCCATGTTATTTGGGAAAGTAAACAGAAAGTTAAGGGAAAAGAAATTCCTTATTTAGTTTTAGTAGCAGAAACAAAAAGGAGGCAAACAGAAGAAACTTTGTTCTTATTTCACTTTTCAAATCTCTTTTATTTATAATTAAAAAAATGGGAAATTTTTTTAAAGCAGAAGTTAATCCCAACTCTGCTATAATACCTTTTTTTTTTTTTTTTTTTTTTTAAAAGAGTGGGCCAGTTCTTGGCATGGCAAATGTCAGCAAATGTCAACTTTTGTTTTAAACGGTATAGTAGTTTCAGCTCTTGATTACATTTTCAACTCTTATTTTAGCTTATTATCTGTATTTTTGTAATATTGTTTAAATCATTATTTTTGGAAGGTGAGAGGAATAAATAAATGCATTGTTGTTTTCATCACTAATCAGTGTCATGAGTGGATTTGAAATATTCCCGTAAAGTCTTGGTTTCATCAAGGTAGATGATTAAGCATCTAAACTTGATATATCTTAAATTATTGTCCTAATTAAAAACCAAACAGCTATGGAGAGGGAAAGTTTCTGCTTTAGTTTATTTGATGAGAAAATAAAATATTTATTCTAACTACTTCTAAAGGAAGGAGAAGTAGATATCTTTCCTACTCCTGGCCCGTTCACATGCTTTTGAATTAGTTGTATAATTCAAAGGAGCAGAAGCTTGGAGAATTCTGAATGATGATGGTCTCACCCAATGCCTTTCTCTTCTCTGAGAAAGAACTCTGGAGGCTGAGCCTCAGGCCCATGGACTCAATGCCAGAGTCTCCTGGGAAGAGCACAGGCTCAAAGATGAAATTCAAGTCCAAGATTGGCAGAATTCCAAATCTGTTGGGCTTTAGCATCTAAAGTGAATTTAACTGAAGACAGAAAATTGTCTTTAGGTTATTTCCTGTGAGCTAAGAGAGCCTGAGTTCCAATTGTGTTTCTGTATGAAATTTGGCAAGTTAATGACTCTCTCTGGTGCTGTATTTTTTAACCTGACGAGTTAACAGTGCTGTTCTACCTGCTTTATGAGGAAAATGAGGTATTATTTGTGGAAGTACGTTTTAAAAAAAGACTTTATGAAGCATTGCTATTCATTAATTTGTGCTCTGAAGTCATTCTCTTTGTTAAAGAGAGCTGGCCTTTCATACCTGATAGGTTTTCTTACACCATCTCTTCCCTGTGTACCTCATTTCTGATTTTTTTAAAAATATGGGTTTTATGGTGTTGGTTAATTGGACATGGCTAATAAAACTGAGAAGCAGATGTTCTGAGCTTACCATTGCATGAGTTCTCAAACTGCCCCAGCATTCGGAGGGAAGCAAACGTCGATGATTGTATTTTCAAACTGAACATTCAGGAAGGCTTGAATATTTCCCATGAATTGTTGTCTTAAATTAGGCACAGACTCTTAGCTAAAGGATTACATCCTGGATTCCAGAGGTTTTCATGAAGGAATCCTAATAAGTATTCTCTACTCGCCTGGCATGTGTAGGAATCCTTGAATTAGCATTATTGTAAGAATGTGTGGTAGTAAGTGGGTCTAGGGCAATGTTGGTAAATAGTGATGACTGTTTTTCCTCTGACAGAAGTGGAAGAGTGGAAGATTGAAAGCACAGATAGGGGATTCAGGGAGAGGAGGGCTCTTGAATGCTCAGTGGGAGTATTACTGGGCAGGGGAAGCACACACTGGTCACCCAAGGCAAGAAAAAAGAAAGTGACTTTTGGCTTTAGTGTGTGGGGGAAGCTAGGAGGTATTCTCCCAAAGCTATATATTTCAGGACTCTTGCATTTTTGTGTAGAACTTGACTCATGAAAGCCAAATGGGGTGACGTGAAGTCTCTAATCCTCTCAAAGGCAATGTAGTGAAATGACCGAGTTACATGTTTTATGCATCTGCAGTCTCTTCTCTCGCACCTGAAAGAGCTTTGGAACTACAAACAGCAGGTTGAGTATCTTCAGAAAGACTGATAGATATATCGGAAGTTAAAATTCAAGTTAGAGGCTTGGGTTATTTCAATTTTGAGTTCTTAAATGTCTGGAGACAAAATAAATTTGAGGGGTAAAAGGAGGTGGGGTTTAGCTTGTTTTCTCAGTGATGAATGTCTCAGGGCACTTCGTGGGCTCTGGTGACATAGCATTCTGGGAAAGATCAGTATGAAGGGAGCTGCCTGTGAGTTTTGTTACCTGAAATAAGAACTAAATTGAAAGGAAGCCTCTTCTGCGTTCCAAGAAAGACAATACACTTAAATCAACTAGTAGCCTCTCTCTTTAATAGCTGTCAAGGATAGGTTCGTCTCATTTAGGGCTCACTTCAATAGCCTGTAATCACAACTGTTCTTTTTTCTCTCTGACTTTCAATCTAGTTAGGGTTTCTCATTCTTAGACTAGGCTTCTGTCAGCCGGATGCAAGATCTTCCCATATAAACACAGAGATTAAATTTGCCAGGTTTTGATTCGTCAACTTGTTAAGTGGTGAGTAGTTTCACCTGCTCTTATTTGATCAGTGTTGACTCCTGCAGATCGCAAATGTATTTTGTCTTCACGAAATCATTATGTTGCATGGAAAAGAATGCTGAACTAGGAGTGAGGGGCCTGAATTTTGTCCTTTGTTTTTAATATGTTTTTGAATTATTTAACATGTTTGAATTATTTAACCTCTTTAAAGTTTAGTTTCTCATCTTTAAAATGGATAAATAGGAATGATAATGATAATAGATGGTCTTAGCATCTTATTTATATTAATCTGCTTAATCCTCACAACTCTATGATGTGGGTACTATTATTATCTCTATGTCACAGATAGTAAGTAGTCACAACTTATCTCCAAGGTAACTCAGCTACTACGTGGCTGAGTAGGGATCTGAATTCAGGCTGACTGACATTTAGTTGAGCTGAAGGAAATGTTAAAGCTGTCTTTGTCATCATAATAGGGGGCCTAATGACTATATTTAGACCAATTACTGGAAAAGTATAATGAAGTTCTTCTCTCTTCTATGCAAAGAGTGGTATTTATTGTCCTGGGATACCCGGTGTCCACCAATTCAGCTTCTTGTTGAGTTCTGGGTTTGTAAAGATGATCCCTTGTTCAAACAAATTCTACCCACTTATACTTGACGGAGAGTACCAGGACATTTTCTTTCCAAATCTAACATTTAACACAGGGCAAGATACTACCGTTACTTTGCCTGAATTCCCTTTAGTATGTCATCATCAACATCTTTCCTTTGAAGCCTAACTCCATACTCCATGTTTATTTAATGAGGCTTTACAATGCATTATTTACATACACTATATATTTAAAATATACGATTTGATAAATTTTGGCATATGTATTACGCCCATGAAATTATCATTGTAATCAAGATAATGAAAATACCACATCCCCACAAAGTTGCCATATACCCTTTTAATCTCAAAACCTATTCTCATTCTTGAGCAAACTTGATTGGCTTTCTGTCTCTTTAGATTAGCTTACATATTCTACAGTATTTTGTAAGTGGAATCAAATGGTAAGATTCGTTTCTCTGGCTGCTTTTACCCATACTCAGCATGATTGTTCTGAGTTTCATCTATGTTTTTGAGTGTAATGGTAGCTCTTTTCTATTGCTAAAAAGTTTTCCATTATATGGATATACCACAATTTGCTTATTCACTTGCTGATAGACATAGGCATTGGTTACTCTTGTCTTTTTGCTATTACAAAACTGTTATGAATATTCATGAACAAGTTATGCATTCCTTACATAATTTGGATGTTAACACCTTATTGGATATAGAATTTGAAATTATTTTCTCCCATTTTATAGGTTGCCTTTTCATTTTGTTGATGGTTTCCTTTGCCGTGCAGTAACTTTTTAGTTTGATGTAGGCCTATTTGTTTTTCATTTTATTGTCTTTGCTTTTGGTATCAAATCCAAAAAAAAAATCATTGCCAAGAACAACATCAAGGAGCTTATTCCCTATGTTGTTTTTCTTCTAGGAGTTTTACAGTTTCAGGTCTTAACATTTTATTCTTCAATCCATTTTGATTTGATTTTTGTGTAAGATGTGAGAGAGGGGTCCAATTTTATTCTTCTGCATGTGGCTCTCCAGTTTTCCCAGCAGCATTTATTGGAGAGACTATCCTTTCCTCATTGTGTTTTCTTGGCAGTTTTGTCATAAATTAATTGACCATGCATGAATGGGTTTACTTCTGCACTCTCCTGTTCCATTGATCTGTGTGTCTGCTTTTATGCCGATACCACATTGTTTTGATTATTATAGCTGCATCATATAGTTTAAAATCAGAAAGTGTGATGCCTCCAGCTTTATTCTTCTTTCTCAAGATTTCTCAAGTTGTTCAGGGTCTTTTGTAGTTCCATAAGAATTTTAGAATGTTTTTCTATTTCTGTGAAAAATGCCATTGGAATTTTGATTGGGCTAACTTCTTTTTTGATAAATGGTTTTCTTAATTTCTATTTCAGATAATTTATCATTAATGTATAGAAACACAGCTGAGTTTTGTATGTTGATTTTTGTATCCTGCAACTTTTCTGAATTCATTTATTGGTTCTAACAGTTATTTTGGTGGAAAATTTAGGGTTTACTATATATATAAGCTCATGCCATCTGTAAACAGAGATAATTTTACCTTTTCCTTTCTGATGTGGATGCCTAATTTTTTTTTTCTTTCCCAAGTGCTTTGGGTAGAACTTTCAGTATTTTGTTGCAAAGAAGTGGCAAGAGTGGGCACTGATCTTTTTCCAAATCTTAGAGGGAAAGCTCTGAGCTTTTCACCATTGAGTATGTTAGCTGTTGGCTTGTCATATATGGCTTTTATTATGTTGAGGTAAGTCCCTTCTATATCTAATTTATTGAGAATTTTTTTTTACCATGAAATAATGTCAAATTTTGCCAAATGCTTTTTTGCATCTATTATAATTATTCGATTGTTATTTTTCATTTCATTAATGTGGTGTATCACAATTATTGACATATATATCGAATCATCTTTGCATCCAAAGGATAAATCCCACGTGATTGTGGTTTGATCCTTTTAATGTGCTGCTGAATTGGGTTTGCTAATATTTTTGTTGAGGATTTTTGCTTCCCTCTTCATCAGAGATATTGGCCTGTAATTTTATTGTCGTATCTTTTTCTGGCTCTTGTATCAGGGTAATGACAGCCACCTGACATGAGTTTGGGAGTATTTCTTTCTCTTCAATTTTTTGGAAGGGTTTGAAAAAATTAGAGTTAATGCTTCTTTAAGTGTTTGGCAGAATTCACTGGTGAAACCATCTGGTCCTGGACTTTCTTGTTGGGAGGTTTCGGATTACTCATTTAATCTCCTTACTCAGCATTGTTTTCAGGTTTCATATTTCATCATGATTTATTCTTGGTAGGTTGTATGTCTCTAGACATTTTTTCATTATTTCTAAGTTTATAAATGGACTCACTCTTCTCTGAGGAAAAATAATTTATAAAAATAATATTCCCAGGCAGAGACCACTTTTCCCTTCATTATTTTTTGGATTTATAATAATTTTAGAGAGGTGTTTTTTGTTTCCTACTTTAACCTAAGAAGTTATCGATGTATGGCGACATCACCTATATTGCTTAATCTACAAACCATAGGTCATCTCAGTGGTCTAAAAATCAGTAAAATGGTGAAAGAAATTCTAAAACTTCTTAGATCTTGCAGTTAGAAGAAGGGTAGTGGAAAGAGGGAAGCAGAAAAGGAAAATATGCTGATTGAACAGGAAGAAAGTAATTTCTCAGAAATCCTGATACTTTCTTTATGCCTTACTCCAGAAAAAGGAATACATTAGTATTTAAAAGTGGATCAGGGGCTTGAGCAGGAGTGGCCAGTGTGGTAGGACAAGGGCCAGGAGAGTGTGGCCTCATGAATACCCAGAGAAGATGGTTCACTGAAGAAAGTGTGAGTGATGGTCAAAGACTGTTGAGAGTTGAGTAAATGAAAGACACATGAGCACTGGATTTGCAACATGGAAGCAACTGGTGATCTTGTGAAGTCTTAGTGGCATGGAGGAGGGTGGCAGCACAATGAGAAGGAACTGAGGAGAGGATGAAGGAGGAGGAGCAGGTGATGACCAGAACTACAGCCAGATATTTGGAAACGCTTCACTGCAAATCAGAGCAGAGAGCAGCTACAGTAGCCCAAAGCAGTTTCCCTGCTCCCTGGTTACCATGCTCTAAGAGGAATCACATCAACTACAGTCTCAAACACTAGATTAGTATCTCTTCCATAGGATAGAACAAATGAGGAGAGAAGGTTTGGAAAATTTTCCAATCTTCTTATTCCTGGAGATTATAGGAAATATTAAAGTCCACAAATAAACCCTGTCCCCAATGAAATCCTTTTTTAAAAACTCTCCTATAGATAACTAGCCCTTTTCTAATAGTATAGTCATAGCAGACTAAGAAAAACATGACAGAAATTCTTATTCTAATGCTTAGCTTTAGTGAATAATTAAAACAATTTTTTAAAGAAAGAATACTTTTTTTTTCTTAAAAAGAAACATCCACTGGAACAAACATCATCACCCTTTAGGCTTGTGGGATAATTTGTTATTTTCATTACGTTAGCAATTTGGTGCCAAACTAGAAACACTCCTCTTGTAAAAAGAGAACATTTCAGGGCCAAATGGCAGAATCATTTGCGTTTTCTTCAGTGTCTGCCTTCATTTTTTTATCCTCATTTTTCTAATAGTGATAGGATTCTGGCTAAATTTATTTTTAGTCAGTTTTGGTGTCATCTAATGAAATATTGCTTGAAACTTTGAGTATTTATCTTCTATCTGAAAGATGAGACAATTTTGAGAAGGCTTTTGATTTTGTTGAGAGTTGAACAATTGTGTATGTGATACCAGACGATCCAAGGAAGAGGCTACAAAAAGGCAGGAGCAAGGACCACCCAGAGGGTTTCACACCCTGTGCCCTGTAAGCAGGTGGTCTTCAAGTCATGGAGAAGAAAGTCATCTTTTCATTGAGGAAGAGAGCAATGTTATCTTTTATTTACAAATTACAGTGTTATGTAACACTGTAGACAAAAATTCTTTTTTTTTGACTAAATAAATATCTCTTTATGGTTTTCAAATTATATTTCAAGGAAAAATGGTGGGCAGAATCTGCTCCTGGATTTGTTTTTTGTAACCACAACGCTGTTGACAGAGAGTTTATCTTGGGTCCTGTGGTAATCCCCACATCTTTTATTTTAAAGTATGAGAAGACTGTGGTTTCTGTCTTCATTAAATCATTCTGTATTTGTCTCCACTGACATCTATTCTTTTTTAACATAGCTTACGTATTTTCTATTTTTTAAAATTCTAAGTGGTAAATATGTGAATTGATAATTTCTGTCAAATCCAGTCTTTTAAATTTTAAAAATATTATTTGTAAACAAATATTTAAACCTGGATGGATCTAAAGAAATGTTGAATAAAATTATACAGAGACTGATTTATCAAATTAAAAACTTTTCTTTAAACACAACTTTTAAAAGACAAGAAATACGCTATCTTCAACTGTTCTAAATACTAAAAAATATTTATCTGTTACTAAAGAGTTTATTTTTTCCTGGCTAAAATTTTGAAAACTGAAGATATAGCCAGTGCAGTATCTTGTAATGTTCTGCTCTTAAACACATTTTGTTATCGAATGTGATATTTTGGAAAGCTGACTTCTCTTGTTTTGACTGACTTTTAAGTTGCTTAATAGCAATGTGTTTGTCTCACAGTGATTCTCAATAGAATGCTCCTTAAAAAGAGATACTTTTCTTTGCAAAAAGCAAAACTTTAAAAAATCTTTTGGAAATTTTCAAATCTACATGAAATATAAAGAATAAAATAATGATTCTCCACTTGCCTATCACTCAGTACCATCACTTATCAAGATTTTGCCCTGTTTGAAATATTGACCCATTCTTTGTATTTCTTTGCTGAAATATTGAAAAGCAAACCTCATACATTGTTGTTTCACTACTGTATGCATCGATATCCTTCTCTAAAACTATGGACCACAATAAAGCCACAATCTTGTTATCATACTTATGCTTTCTTGGCATCATATCTATTACACAATCAGATTTCTCCAAATGTCACCAAAGGTCATTTCAGTAGTTGCTCTGGTTGTATCAGGATCCAAACAAGACCCATATGTTAGTTTGGTTGTTCCTTTTCTTAAATCTCTCTTAATCTGTAGTAGTCCTCTTCCCTTTTTTTCACCTTCTGCAGATGACTTGTTGCAGAAACCGAGTTTATTCTTTAGAATGCTTTCCCTTTGAATTTGTCTGTCTGCTTTTTTTGGGGTGATGTTTAACTTGCTCTTCTATTCCTTTCCTTCCAGTAAGTGAGAGATGTCTACCGGCTTGATTCAATTCTGGTTTACCTGTTTTGCAAGAAAACTTTATAGAAAGGATGATATGCCTTCATATTCCATCCTATTCTGATCCACACAGCATCTGGTTTTCTCACTTCTAAGGATGCTGACATTGAGTGTTGGCTTAGGTGGTAACAAGTGGTCCTTTCATTGGACTGCTCCATCTCATTCTTTTATCAAATGCCTTTATCCATTGGTGACTGTTTCATGGGATTATAAAATGGTAATTTTTTAGTTCTGTTTTTCCTTTCACATCAATTAGCTTGAATTCTTTAATAAAGAATAAGTTTTCTCTTGTTAAACAGACTATATGGTAACCCAAACATATATTTCTTCTAGGAAAGGTAGAGTTAATGGTTAATTCTTTAATTGCCAACAATTGCTCCTTCAGCCCTAAGGCCAACTTGTTGCAGTTCCCTGCAGAACTCATAGTTAGCTATTAGGCAGAGTAACTGGCCAATCTTCCTTTGTCTGCCAGACCCAGCCAGTGGGCACATGATTAGACCATCGCTAAAAGCCTTACCGATTAAGACCAGCCCTGTCTGAAAGGTTTCTGAAATTAAACTCCAGCTCAGATTGCAAAACCGAAAGGGTTTGCAGATTGCTCAGCCATTGATTTAAAGTTTGTTTTCAAGTTTTCTGATGACCATGCTATGCGAAGTGTTAAAGTCTGTGTCACATTCCTTCACAGTACTTCCACAGCTTGAAATCACAGATTTACTTATCATTTGATTATTGTTCTTTCTTCCTAGACTGTAATGTCAGAAGATAGACTGGGTATGTTTGGCCTCCTAGTTTAAGTAGAGCTTTTCTGCTTTGAAGAGACAGAAACTCAAACTATCTGTAATACAAGGAGAAATTGTTTGAAAGGCTATGGGGGTAGTTTGCAAGACTAAAGAAAAAAGTTACAGGAAGTTCCGATGCTCTAGGGATTTCAAGGACTTCAGTTCGACTTGAATGTCATCAACATTATCTGTCTTCTTACCTCTAATTGATGGCTTTGTTCACTCTAACACTTCCATGTGATGGTGGCCATGGCAACCGGTTACACAAGTTTTTTCCCTGTAACATCAGGACTTCGATTGGCTCTTCCTGAGACATGTGCTCATCTCCAGACCAATTAATGTTTCCAGGAGAGGTAGGTACTCTGGTTGGCCTTCTTTGGGTCAGGTGATCATCTTTATATATGAGAGGGGACAACAGTGATGAGCCCTACCACTCTTGATGATTAGTGTAGGAGTAAACTAGTTCCCATAGAAACGGGGAGTGCTATTATCCAGAAAAGGAAAAATGTTTGCTGCATAGGCAGAATACTAGATAGCTACTACACATTTGTATCTCCAGTACCCCAAAATTATTTGCATATAGCAAATGCTTAACACAATTTTGTTGAAGAATGAGGAGAATCAAGGTATACTGATTGCTTTCATGTAATGCATTCGATTTGTAGAAAGAAGCTATTTTGATGCAACATACTATATAAAGTTATCCTGACTTTTACTTGCTATATAAGTTCTCCAGTCCTCAAAAAATTTTACTTATAATTGCTGTTTTTATTTTTCTTTAAAAACCACCTGCTCTAGCCTTTACGAATTCTCAAAGGTAATATTTAAGCTTTTATAATGACATAAATTTTTCTAGTACTAAAAACAGTGAGTCATCAGGACCTACAAATCTCAACATATCTCAATGTGTATTCAAAAACTCAGTCCTTTCCTGTTGGCTCTAGTGCCTGGCCACTTGTTTATGCTTCAATGTGAGAGAAAACATACTCGAAGACTAAGCCAAACAAAACTTTTTTCAATTTTGTTCATTAAGTGATTTTTTTATTCCAACAAATGTTTCCTTTTTGGGGGGCAATAAAAGACCACTACACAGAGTTTTCATCATCATTGTTTTCTGACTTTGTATATAACTTAACATAGACTGATGGTTATAACTTTCTGCAACCTAATGTTGCAGAGTTGACCTAAATTTATCAAATAAGAAATTGTGACCCCAAATTTATTCATGCGTGGATTCATTCTGATAACTTAAAATTATGGGACTCACTAGGAAGAAACAGTGCTTTCCATCAGTGGCAGAAATGTATAATGTCTTTCTGTTTCTTAATCTAATAAAATCTTCATACAACTGAATACTGAATATGATCTTTTTTTTTTTTTTTTTTTTTTTTTTTTTTTTAGTAAATGTGCAATAAAATTTTTCATATAAAGTTTGGAGCCTGTTTGCCTTGAACAATTTTTCTTCAGTTTTTAAATTTTATTGGGACTTCTTATATCACTATAAAATATAAATTTGGAATTAAATAGTCAAATGTCTTATTTTATTCTCTTAACTATTTGATGTGTATTGTCAAAGGGAATTTCACATTTAAAAGGTAACAAAGTGTTGAATTTATTGTCCCTTCTCTTCCATCAAGGGAAATGTTCATCAAGTTGATAATGAAATCTGTAGCAACATCACGTTGTTTTGATGGCTTTAGATGTAGGAGAATTTGGAAGCCAATATGCAGTTCATTTAATTTGTGCCCAAGCCATCTGCTTATCTGCATCACTCAGCCAGCCAGCCTGCTTCTTTCTCTTAGAGTCTACAGAGATGATAAACCTGGATGAAGGTTCCTGGCAGCTTTAATTCACTTCCTGAGTCTTCTACACCATCCAGAATTCCCTAGTGGAGCCTGGCAGGATATTTGGAAAGGCAAAGAGGTTCTTTTGGCCCGGGGGAGACTAGACATAAATGTCAGCCGCTGAACCATCATGGGAGAGAATACGTCCAGGTTCAAGGCTTGTTAGAAATAAATTTTAAGTCACCAGCTAACTATAATATAGAACCACCAAGAAGGGGAATATTCTGGTCTTGACCATCTTATTTCTTCTGTAGCAATAAGAGTAGTGTAGTTCAACTAAGTTTAATATGCCAACAAATGATTTGTTATTAAAGTCACTTGGAGGATAAGACAGGTGATTTTTTTTTTCTCCTCCTTTTCTGACTCACATTAGAGAGACCTGGCACTAGAAGTTTGGTTCCACTGAATGAGGGGAGAGGGGATGGAGTGGGGTGTTGTGCTCTTTAATATGCCCTGGGATATCACTGTATTAAGATCCATTATATGGGGTCAGCCAGGGCAGCACCGGTAATTTGGTCTGAGTAATAGCGAATCTTCTCTGAGTAAACTACACAGTGTCTGGCCTTCAATTTGCACCACCAACATAAGTCAGAGACCTGCCCTGCTATTGTCCCCCATGAATGTGGTTTTAGCCATCATGTCTATTTGACCATTGGACTGTGCAGCTGCCAGTAACTATCCAGTTGTCCAAGTCAGAAGCAAGGTTGAAAATGAAAATTAATGTAGAATGCAGGCTCTAGAAAACTGATGATAGAATGGAAATCAGAGAAGAAAAGTCCCTTATTAGCAGCCCTTAGGCTGTGGACCCTTCTCTCTTGACCTGTTGTTGTGCCAGTGCTGAGCATTCCACAGTGCACACCAATTCATCACTGGGACAGCAGAATTATTCATGGCAGTCATATGTGGCCGGTGTGTAGTCCAGCAGTGTTTGTTACATTGGGCACTGGAGTTTCTTCTTTAATGGCACCTGTGAAAAATATATTTTTTTCTGATGAAGGTTTCCAATGTAAACAGGAAAGAAGGAAGAAAAAAAGGAAAATAAAAAAAGGCAGATCTAAAATTATCATGCATTAAGAAACAACAAGTGGTTTTATGACAAAAGCCCAAAATCTTAGGATGAAGGCATCCCATTGGACATGATTAGGACTAGACTGTGTAAAGTTAATTGACATTTCTTCATACCATCACCCTTAGCTGGCCCTTCTCAAAACTCTGAAGTCAGTCAAACTTGTTTTCAGTGCCTCCCAACTTGCCCATTTTAGCACCATGTCTGTCTCATGACCCCCTTGTGGGCGCTCAGAGCCCTCCAACCACAGGGCCACTCAGAGTATTTCTCAAGGGCTGATCTTTTTATTGCAGCCCAAACCTCCCTCGGTCCCTCCTTAGTCCTATGCCTTGTTCTAAAAGCACTACTGCACCTGTCTGGCTAACTATTAACAGCTGAGGTGTTAGGGATAGGTTTATTGATTTACTTTCCTCTTTACGGAGAACCCCAGGATGTCAAAGGTATTAGCACTAAGAAAGGGCACATAAATGATAGGGTATCGTAATTTCCAGTCCTCTTCAATCCAAGATATTAGCCCCAAATTTTGATGTCAATTGAAGTTAATTAAGTATCCTCTTCTGCTTCTCAAAGTGTAGTTCACTGACCAGTGGCATTGACATTACCTAGGAGCTTATTAAGAATGCTGAAACTCGGGCCCCTGAGTCAGAATCTGTGTTTTAACATGATCCCCAAGTAGTTATTTATATTAATGGGTGAGAAAGATTGATCTATTCCATACCAAGTATCAGTGAAAACAAATGTTTTTTGTGTCAGGCTTTAGATGAAAATAGAAAAAAGGACCTTGACATACATAAGCATTGAGAAGCTTCATATGGAGTAATGGCTCTCATAAGTTTCATGTATGTAAGAATCATCTGTAAGGCTCATTAACACTTAGATTGCTGGGCCCTGTTCTAATTTGGGAGGTCTGAAGGGAGTCTGAAAATGTACATTTCCCAGGTCCCCAGGTGATGCTGATCCTGCTGGTCCAGGGATCCCTCTTTGAGAAACACTCACATAGACATGTGTAATGGAAACAGTCTATGTTGGTTGAGGCCCATAGTGGCAAGAACTTTGTTGGACCCTTGCATATACATCAAGAACACTTTACTTAGAGGCCTTAGGGTTTAAAAACAGTCTTTACCTATGCTTAACTGGGTGACATTGCACAGGCCACACAGCTTCTCTGGACATCAGTGTTTGCACATGAAAATATAAAGAATTGCCTGGATATGCTCTATCATATCTGCTTTTTCTAAAAAATCTGTGCTGTGCCTTTTTTCCCCCATAACTTCTTGAGGCCTAACTGAAACAAGTAATTCCAATTGGAGGCTCTCAGACGCAGGAAATGGGAAGGAGCTGAGCCATGATGAGAGTTGAGAATTAAGAGGCAATTAAGAGGTTATTTGTTTCTCTCAAAGTTGGCCACCATTGTGCCTGCAGGTGAACTCAGTCCTATCCTATTCTTAACAATTGATTACCCCTGAAGTTCTTACTTTGCTGGGAAATTAGAAAAATTCAAAACCTAACTTTCCAGCCTTATGATGTATCTTGGAACCAAAGGATAGGAGGAGTCCCAATGTGTTTGGAACTCAGCCTTACCATTTAAATCTTTGGATTTCTATTAAATGGGAAAATATATATTTCTCAGTGCACATGCAGCTATAATTAACAAATGACTACTCTTTTCCTAGTTAGGTGTTAATGTGTAAGAATAACCATACTTAGGAGTGTGTGTGTGTGTGTGTGTGTGTGTGTGTGTGTGTGTAGCTATGTTTGGCAGTATTAAAAGCTGAATCTGTTCTAATGAAATTTTACTTCTGTTGTGTGACTGAATGGATCAGGTATCAGGCATAATGGTAGAATCTGATCATTGGTGTCAAGGCTCATGTTTGGGTACCTTCAACATGTCAGCCTGAAATGTTACCAATTCTCTTGATAACACTTAAGAGAAAGGAAGACCTAAAGGGTCAGGTCAAATGTTCCAGAGTCATAGCTGAGGGTAGAGGTGGTCCGTGTTACATTAGAATAGCTAAGAAGTGAGCGGAGAACTCTGCGTTTGTCAAGATGAGCATGAAGAGTCACCATAGATTATGCTGCAAGTACAAGGAACAACAGTGAGAAACAAAGGAACAAAATATGTGATCTGTAGTTGTTGAATAGATTGAAGGGAATATAAGGTCACTTGAGTGTCTGATACCTGCCTCCCAATGTGTGTGCCTTGAATTCTCTTCCCTTCCTCCTACCTCTTAGTGTAGTTCCATATGGGAAAGAATTTCTCTGCAGGGAGATTTAAAAAAACTAAATAAAAATATCCTAGAACATGGGAAAATCCTTTGTTTCCTAAATTTATTTTATATTTTAAAACATATAAGAGATGAGATGTGAGGGCTGGCAGTTGCCACTTTCTGAAGTGTGGAGGATAAGAAACTGGGATGATCTCACACAACTCCGGCGAGTTAACCCTTTTGCCTGCCTTCTCAGCCCTCTCGCAAAACTCTGCTGCTTTACTTCTCAATGAAAAATAGCAATCCTCTGCCTACATTTTTGTTAATATTTATTAATTTGTAAGGACTTTTCTCATCTCCTGGCATCTTCTAAGAGCTTTAGTTATCCTGGTTTTAGCTACTGTGTATCTAAGTGAATCATGTAGTGAAAGTTGCCTTATCTAATATGTAGTAATCCTGTGGATGTCAACGTTTTGAATGTGCATCTTAAATAATGCTTTGGTCTATTCATGCAAATTCTTTTGGAAAAAAGATTTAGACTATGGCGAAGTTGTGTAAAGTTTAGAGGAAGCAGGATGTTTTATTTCACAAAACTTCTACAGATAGCGTTGATGTCTGGGTTTTCTTTTTGTTGGTTTAATGTTCAGAAATAAAAGGGTGACAGTCTGGCACAATGTAAATGGACTTTTACTTATGTATATTTTTACTAATTGGACAAGCATGCCAAATCCATAAAGATTTTATAGAAGTTACACACACACACAAAAACACACACACACCTTTTTGAAAACTTGAAACATGCAGAATATGTTAAAAAGATAGGAAAAAATTCATCATGACCCCACAACTCAGATAGCACCATTAACTTGTTCAATGTAAAGCATTTAATGTATTACAATCTTTTGTAGACCTGTTTTGGTATTTCTTCATGCATTCATTTAGTGACTACAGTGAGGGTATAAGGATATGGCAGCAGTACTGCCCCTGTTGATGATGAGATGCATCAGATATGGCCAAAGCCAAGGCTTCATTCAAAACAAAAGCAGGGAGGTGGCAGCTTTTAGAGCAAAGGCCTACATGCTTCGCTCTACAATCAAGCAACCTGTTCTCAATAGAGATCAAGTTTGAGTTGTTAAAACTGATGACTTTTCTTGGTCTCATATTTAGTGTTGCCAGACGTAACCTGCACCTGCTTCTTGAAATTCTCTTTTGGTCCCATGGACACCATCTTGGACCTTGTTCTTCCCTCCAGTCCCACTTCTCTGTCTTGTCCACCGACTCCTTCCACTTTGCGCTTACTGATGGAGGTGTTCCAGGCTCAGTTTTAGCCGTCTACTTCCTGAATTCTTCACCTAGATGATACCATTTATTCTCCTGGCTTCAACCATCACCTCTGTGTGTGTTGGGTTCTAAATTTATGTATCCAGCCAAGAGCCACTTACAAATCTTTGCCCCAGGCACTTACCAGGCATCCCCTGTGTGAGGCCCCAGGCCAGGCGCTGGGTGTGGATTGGCCAGGAGATAGGCAAAGTCCCTTCTCTCATGGAACTTTGATTCTAGAAGGAGTAGGCAGACAGTAGTCAAGTGATTAACTAATCCTACAGTTTAGGATGGTGGCAAGTGTTCATAAAGACTAATAAAACGGAGTGATCTGAAGAAGAGTGATGGAAGTAGGAAATACTATTTTAATATGGTGGTCTTTTGACATTTGACTTGAGACTTATAATGAGAAGAGGCTGACCATGGCAGAATCTTGGAGCCACACATTCAGACAAATGAAAACAGGGCAATGGTAGAAGTCCGAAATGAAAAAGGCCTTTGCACGTTCAAAGAATCAAAAGATCACTTATAGAGTTAAGAGCAAAAACACTTTATTCCAAATAACAGTAATTCCCATGACAGCAGTATGGAATACTATGAGAACATCCAACAGGGGAACCTCACATTAATAATATGTTGTAAAACTTTTTCAGTATCAGTACATATTATTTTTCAGTATTATTTATAATGTTTATAACTGTATTCCATTTTATGATTATACCGTAATATGTTTCACCAATAGTCTTTTAAACAATTAAATTCCACAGAATCATTTTTTTAATTACAGGAATTCCCAGTGTCTCAAAAGGAAATTATAACCACCAGGCAAGCATATATAAGAAAGCAGCATAAAGAATGCTGACAGCAAACTTATGTGGGTGGGAAATCACCAGTAAGGGCCACTCTGCTCCTCCTCTGGTAAGCCTGTAATTGTTTCAGGGGTGTTATTCCTGCTGCTCCAACTATGCTGTAGGTTTATTTTTTAAATAAAATTTTTATTTTGGAGTAACTTCAGATTTACAGAAAAGTTGCGAACACAGTACAGAGAGTTCCCACCCAGCTTCCCCTATTGTGAACATCTTACGTAACCATGGTGTATTTGTCAAACTCAGAAACTAACATTTGTACATTACTACTAACTAAACACTGAATTAGGATTTCACTAGTATTTCCACTGACATCCTTCTCCTAGTCTAGGATCCAGTCCAGGAGACACGTTGTATTATGTCATCTCCTTAAGTCTCTTTTCTTTTTTTCATGATCTTGACAATTTGGGAAAATACTGGTCAGATATTTTTCAGACATTTTGTAGAATGTTTCTTAATTTGGGTCTGTCCTTTGTTTTTCATGATTATACTGGACTATGGGCTTGGAGAAGAATAACACAGGATTGAAGCGTCCTCACATCCTACTGAGTGTGGTATCCGCATGCCTTATCACTGGCAATGCTGAACTTCATAGTCTAGCCAGAGTGAGGTTTACCAGGTTCTCCACTGTAAAGTTACCTTTCCTCACTGTTTCATTCTCTATTCATTAGTAGCAAGTCACAGAGTCCAACATACCTTTCACATGGCGAAGAGGATGAGAAAGGCCACCGTCAGGCAAAAGAGCCCCATGGCCTCTGAGAGCACAAAGCCCAGAATGGCGTAGGAGAAGAGCTGTTGCTTCAGAGAAGTGTAGTGGGGTAAAGCTAGGGTGGAGTGGAGGGGTTAGGAATAGTGAGGTCTATCTCCCGAAGCGGGTTATTTGCATAAATTATTTGGAATTCTTCTGTAAGAAAGATTTCTCTTTCTTACTCTTTATTCTATCAGGTACTTCTACCAGCGGGGACTCATGCATATTTTATCCTCTATACTTGTAATCTATTACTACATTATTATATTTATCACTATAACATATAAAAAATATTCCAGCTTTGGCCATTGGGAGATCTTTTGGGTCAGCTCCTATGTCCCTTTGATATTCCCTCATCCTTTCGTTTTTTGAGTACTTACTTTCAGCGCCACGCTCATCTTGTATTTTTTCTGCCCGAAACCCAGAATCAGCCATTTCTCCAAGCAGCCCTAGTTCCTTTTATAGGAAAATCATATTTAGAAACCAAGATCTGGGCAACAATCTTTTGATAATTTTCAACCTTATTTATAACATTATTGCTTTAAATATCCCTTGAGCTAACTCTTTGCACATATCCATGATTATTCCTTGTGATAAATGCCTAGAGGTGGAATTGCTGAGTTAAAGAGAATTTTAAGGCTTTCAATATATTGCCAAGATGTGTTCTAGAAAGGTTATACCCATTTATATGGTTATGAGTGGTATGGAAATTTGTAGTTTTGGGTTTTGAATACCCAGTAAATGTCAAATATATCTTAACTCATCTATAATGCCAGCACACTAGCCCGAGCCATACTTGCCTCTCACCGGGTTTTCCTCTGTGCACTTGTAACTGGTCTCCTCCTCCTCTTCCTCATCTCCATCCTTTAAAGTTAGAACAATGTTTGGAAATACAAATAAATGAGATCATGTTGTGCTCCTGCTTAAAAATCTTCTGCCAGTGCTTGATATACAAAGAATTCTTACAAAACCAAAGGAAAATACTTCAGTTCTTTAAAACCTTCCAAGAGTGCTTGATGCACAGATAATAAAATATAAAATATTTAATATGAATAGAAGGCCATGGGTGGTCTAGGTGCTTCTACCTCTCTGGTTTCCTCTTGCGCCTTTGTTCTCTTCACTCAGAAAGTACATCAGACCAACTTTAGCCACCTTTATGTTTATC
Organism: Pteropus medius; assembly: GCF_902729225.1. Classification (NCBI taxonomy): domain Eukaryota; kingdom Metazoa; phylum Chordata; class Mammalia; order Chiroptera; family Pteropodidae; genus Pteropus; species Pteropus medius. The sequence goes on along the minus strand of NW_024352785.1, from coordinate 9,329,026 downwards.
TAACGTGCCAACCTGTCTCTTGCTTCTCAACGTTTACGTGAATTCTCCCCACCCCCAAACAGTAAATTTCTAGTAATTCTTCAGGTCTCAGTTTAGTACTGATTCTTTTATGCCAAATACGATTTGCCCTGAAATCCTCTCATAGTTTCCTGCACTATTTTAAAAGCACTTCTCACAGGTTCTAATTATAATTATCTAATTATCTAATATCCACCTCTCCAGTAGATTCTGATGCTCTGACAGCAGGGATGGTGTCTAGTTTGATCAATGTCTAGCAGAGCTCCTGACACTTAGTAGGAACTCAGTACTTATTTGTTAAATGAATGTGTAAAAATTCATTTATTAAAACATATTCCAGGAGAAAAAAATCTGCATTAAATGAGGTACTATGAAACCAATTCTTTACATGTAGAAGATTGTAATTTATATATTCGAGTAGTGAAATGGATCTATTCATTTCCCATTTAGAATATGATTTAGGAAGAAAACTTACTTTGCAAGTAAGTGTTAGAACTATTACAATACCTCTGGTTTACATTGCCAGTTAAGCATTCAGAAAGATACCAGGTTACATTTGGCATTTTATGAGTATGCATTTTCTTGTTTTCTGTGGCAGATTATAACTTCTAAATATAGCAACAACAAAATCTCCCTTCTCATGTGGTCTTTATACAAAATGACTGATACACCTCCCATTGAGAGAGGGAGTCTGTTCCCTTCCCTTGAATCTGGGCAGGTTTGTGACTTCAGTAGATTTGATACTATACGACTTTAAGGCTAGGTCATAGGAGGTGACAAGCTTCTACCTGCTTGCCTTGGGACCCTTGTCTTTGGAGGCCTGAGCTATCATATAAGAAGAATAAGGCCTTCATGCCAGCCACAGGGAGAGGACACAGGCTGGCATTCTGGCCCACAGCCCCAGAGGAGATCCTAGTTGACAGTGGCATAAACTGCCAGCCATGGGAGTGAGGGTACCTCCGAATGATTCCTGCTCCCTGCCATCTTGTTACCTCTAGCTTTTGAGTCTTGCCAGCTGAGGCCACAGATATCATGGAGAGGAATCAAAATGTTCCACTGTATCTTTTCTGAATTCTTGACCCACAGAATCTGCGAACAGAATTAAATGGTTGTTTTAAGTTGCTAAATATTTGTTAGGCAATAATAGGAATGGAAAGAAATTTCAACATTGATATATTTTTTTTTACCTTGCTCGATCTGAGAATAAAACCTATAATTTAAATTTATATTTCATTGATTATTAGTAAGATTGAATACTCTTTTTTTATCTGAGCATTAACCAGTAATATCTCTTTTTGCCTTGTTATTCTTTTCCTATTTTTCATAGATTCTTTTTTCTTCTGGATTTGTAAGAATTACTTGTGTATCAAGGGTATTAAACTTCTATTATGTGTGCCAAATATTTTGCTGTTATCTGTTGTTGTTATTTATGGTGTTATTTACTTGTGTTTATTCTTTTAAGTCATGCTTGAATATTTTCTAGTTCTTAGTAGTGAACTTATGACCTTTGAGTCATTGTCTCTCTCGTCCCAAGGCAATTATATTTATTTTCTGCTTTTGTGTTGAAGTGCACAGTGTTCCCTCAACTAAGAAAATGGTCTGCCAGCACTTCTAATTTTTCTTAAAACTTTACCATGCTTCAGTTAAATGTATTTTCAAAAGTTACATTTCAGTAAAGCTTACATTTGTGATATTGAATCTCAACAGAAAAGTGATTTAGTATACTCTTAAGACTCACTTGTAAATGGATGTAAGCCACAGACTAATAAGAGTGATATAGGAGTGAAGGATCTTATAGATCAAGGTAAATAGAATTTTTAAAACATTTAGAAATAAGCTATGAGGAAATTATTGGCAAGAAAACAATAACTATGTGCTACCAGAGGAGGTGTGGCTGATCTGTTGCTTAAAAATTATAAAAATGGGGGGAAATCCAGGTGCAAGCTAGGTAGAATAAGCATAGTAGAAATTGGGAAATCAGAAAAGGCCAAATATAAAAGGCTATCTCTATCAATAGCTAACATTTCAAGAAAGTAATTGGATAACTGAAGTAAGCCATGGGCAGATATGAAAAGTACCTACTTTGGATATCAAGCTTTCTGAGGCCCTGAATTGTAGAATTATGTAGTTCAATTCTGGTTTTGAAATTTGTGTGTATATTCTATAGTGAATATTGGTAGTTAAGATTAAAGCCATCTTAAGTACCTTATGAATTTTTATTTCTTTAAATTATGTTCAAGTGAATCATTTTTAATGATATTCTCTGAGTCTGACTGATTTACTTTCAGTCATATAGACAACCAGATATAATTGAGAAGAAACACAGCATATTCTCTGCCCATAGATAATGTTACAGTAAATGTAAGTGGTTAGACCTTCCAGTTATAACAGCTAAGGATCCACCCACTTACCTATTGTCAACTTATTCTAACTGCACAACAGATTCTTGGAGAAACTAACTATGTTAACAAACCCACAAAGAGACAGCAAGTATTACACTCTAAGACAACCAGTAGTAGCAGCATCAATTGCTGCTCAGAAGTCCATCCAAAGTCAAAGGGTGATCCATCAGCATATCACATTTTACTTGCATGGTTATAAAGAAATGTGATTGATTGACAGTGTTTACGTAATTTAAAAATCTCTTTACACATAATGCACCATTCATTGATTTAAGAATGTTTTTGAAAAGATTCAAAGAGAATAATTTCTGTTACATTTAAGGATTTTAAACATGTAGTTTTCTGAGGAACAGAATTCTCGATGCTTCCCATTTTAATAAAGGAGCTTCTTCTGTGAGGCATGATTCTTCTTAAATAAAAAATTTTCTCAATTCTGTTACTGGTTCCTAGTAGGTGTGAAATGGTATCTCTTTGTGGTTGCTTTACATTTTTCTGATGGTTAATGATGATGAGCATATTTTCATATGGTTATTGGCCATTTATACATCACTGAAGAAATGCCTATTCAGATCATTTTCCTATTTCAAAAATTTGGGTTGTCTTTTTATTATTGAGTTGTGAGCATTTTTTATTTTTCCTAGATACAATTTGCAACTATTTCTTCCATTTGGGGGGCTGTCTTTTCTCTTTCTTGATGATATCCTTTGAAGCACAAACATTTTGAATATTGAGGAAGCCCAGTTTATCTTTTTCCTTATTGTTGCTTATGCTTTTGGTTTCACATTTAAGAAGGCTTTGACTAACCCCAAATCCTGAAGATTTAGTTCTATATTTTCTTTATAACTTGGTAGCAAAGTTTTTGGGGGAATAGCTAACCTGCATCCACCTCAAACTTTTGGGAGACTACCATTATCTGCCAAAAATAATCTGAAAATTGTGCTTGATCAAATTACCTAAGGTCATTTTGGAACACCCCTTTGAGCCTAATGGAAGCTTAATGAATAGCGTAAATAGGAACACAAGATACGGATGAAATCAGCAACAGTTCTGAAAAGAAATGATAGCTCAGAACATCCAGCTCACTTAGGTTGCTATTGAGTTACTAAGTAATACCCACTGTAATACATAGACCATAATGCTATATTCTCTGTACAAACTCCCATAGACCCTTTCTGCATATTTAGCTGAACGAAAAGTGAAACGAAGGAAAATGTCAATGGCTACCTAGGGCTTCACTTGAAAAGGTCCTTGGTAACCCAGACCTCTTGTTAATCAAAAGTACTGTGGCTTTAATAAGCACAACAGGGGTTTTCAAATGAGTCCAATGAGTCCGAATCTCTTCTATTCCATGTGAATTTAAGAGACTTATGAGGTGAGGTTACTCCCCTGCATAATTGATTATAATTGATGCATTCTTGTAGTGCCATTCTAATTTCCTTGATCTTAATCTTTCCCAAGTGTCATACTTGGGGGAGTTATGAATATTAACAATTATTAAACATGTTAAGCCTGCTGAACACCATAAAGTCAACTCAGGAGAGGCTGCAGCAGTAACCCCAATAAGTTTGAATCCTACATCAGTCTTTTCCTACAGCTTGCGCTAGCTGTTGTGTGGGAATCATGCTGCAGGAATTCCTATCAAGTAGAATGAGGTCAAAGTCACCTACTCATTTGCTACATTAGAGACCATTTAGCTGCATCTTCTGACTCTAGAGGAGATTAAGAATCTAGGGGAATGGGGAAGGACAATATAGGCATAGAACAATACACTCTAAAACTATTGCCTAATAGCTAATTCCCTACCTTTTAAAAGTCATCTGATCTTATGATTCTCAAGCATCAGTTTGGTTAGGAGTATCCTAGGGAGGTAGATTGAAGTGGGAGTAGATTGAAATGGAGATAGGCTGGCTGTCCATACTTGATTTAAAATGTTAAGAAAAGAGTAAGGTATATGAGAGGTTCTAACCAGGGCAATTAGGCAAGAAGATGATGTCCCAATTCACATCTTTTTTTTTTTTATTGTGCATAATAAATGATCATAGCTGTATTTTTCTACTTTTGTCCTTTAACCTTTATACTAGAATTAAGTGGTTAACGTGACCATATTTCAGTATTAGAGTATTGTAAATTTGATCATATACTCACCTTTACCAGTTGCTTTATATTTTTATGTGTTTTCTTTTACTAAGCGTCCTTTCATTTCACCTTTAATAACTTCTATCTGTATTTCCCGTAAGGCAGGTCTAGTGAGGATGAACTCCCTCAGCTTTTGTTTGTCTTGAAGTCTATTTGTCCTTTAATTCTAAAAGACTTTACCAGGCGAAGTATTCCTACTTGGATGTTTTCTTCTTTCAGCACTTTGAATATTTTATCTCACTCTTTCCTGGCCCGTAGGGTTTCTGCCTCATTGGGGTTTCCTTGTATGTGAAGAATTTTCTCTTGCTGCTTTTAAAATTCTCTTTTGATCTTTTATTTAAGATGGCTTGATTATAATGTGCCTTGGAAAAGATCTTCTTGGGTTGAAATTTTGGGGGGACTTAGGAGCTTCATGAATGTAGATGTCCAGTTATCTGCCCAGATTCGGAAAGTTCTCAATGTTACTTGGTTAAATAACCTTTCTGCACTTTTTTCCCTCTCTTCTCTCAGACTCCAGTAAGGCATAGGTTGTTTCTCTTAATGTTATTACATGGCTCATGTAATCTAGACTCTTCTTCATTCTTTTTTTCTTAGTTATCCTCTGACTGGATAATTTCAAATGAACTGTCTTCTATGTCACTGATTATTCTGCTTAATTCAAAGTGTGCTATTGATGATTTCTATTGCATTTTTTTCCCTTCATTTCATTTCATTTGTTGTATTCTTCAGCTCCAGAATTTGGTTCTTTTTTTTATGATTTCTATTTCTCTGATAAACTTTTTTTAGTTCATACATTTTCCCTGATTTTGTTAAATTGTTTTTCTGTGTTTTCTTGTAGCTCACTAAGATTCCTTAAAACAATTGTTTTTAATTCTTTATCAGGCACATCACAGATTTCCATTTGTTTGGGGTTGGTTACTGGAAAATTGTGTTCCTTTGCTGATATCATGTTTCCTTGAATTTTTTATGTTCCTTGAAGTCTTGCTTTGCTGTTGTGCATTTGAAGAAACAATCACTTCCTTCATTCTTTCCTGTTGGGCTTTGAGAAAGAAATACCTTCCATCAGCCCTGTTAGATATTTTGAGGCTTTCTCAGACCTTTTCTATAGATACTCCTGCTCCACACTTTTTGTCCCCTTCTGGCACAAAATTCTTAAGATTGTATGCCTTTTCTTGATCCTGCAAAGCCAGGCCAGCTGTTGAGAGCCTCCTGTTTGTTTTCCCTGGGGCGATGCTGAATGCTCAAGTTTGTGTACTTTCTTCTAAACCCACAGAGTTGGGCCAGCTTTCTGCCCAGGCTCACAAGCTGTCTGCTCAAACTCTCATTGTTCTGGGGGATGTGCACGGGATGCTGGCCATAGGTAAGGATGTATGTGGGAGTGAGTTGTGTGGAGTGTTGTGGGTGCTTGTGGGCCAGTTGGTGGGATCTGCCGCTGAGGCATCCCCTGTAGCTCATGGATGGGCTCTCTAATGGAAACTTAGAAGTGGTTACTAGTATCTGTATCCCTCTGATGCTCTCCAAGAGTCCTGGTTGCTGTTCTCTCAGCCACTCTCTGCCACTCCCCTCCCTTCCGCGTGCCACCCCCACCCCCTCCACTGTCACACTGCAAAAAAACGCCTCAGTATTCTGGGTAGGGTGAGAGAAAAATGGAACTCTTTGGCAGCATCCTGCACAGCTGGGGAAGCTCAATGACATGCTCTCATGTTCCCTATAGGAGAAATCGTGGGCTGAGGAGGTATCTCTTGGCACTGAATTGCTGCCTTGGGGGAAGGATGACATGAGTAAAGTGAAACCTTACTGTTCTTCTTACCCTCTTCAATGTATCCAAACTTTTTTTTTTTTTTTTGCTCCAATGTGGTGTGCTGGAACTTCTCTACTAGACTCTTGGACTTCCACAGAGTCACTCTCACCCACAGGCGATGGTCGAAATTGCTGTTCTTTGGAGGAGGGAGAAAGATGGTAGAAAACTTTCATTCTGCCATTTTGATGACATCACCTCACGTCTTAATATCACTCTTTTCATCAATATAAATGTAATAATGAAGTTGCTTATGCAAATGAGAAAAGCCTCTGGCGTTGACCAAGATATGGATGGAGAGCTACCTCTGGAATATAGCCTCTCAGCTTAAATGTATTCATTCTCTGCCAGAGTGTGAGTTTGTGATTAGGGAAGCTGTGTGTTTTTGGAGTGTTGCTTTAACTCTCAATACACCTTGTATAACTCTATAATAATTTTAAAGTGATTTATAAACATCATTACTGGATAGGGTAGGGGCTGTAAAAGATCGAAAATACTGTTCTTTCTCAAACAGCTTATGGAGATGGGAGAAATACATGAAATTAACATTTATCATATGCATCCTATGAAATAGGCTGCATTAGGCATTGGGGATGTGGAGATGAATAAGATGCCAGCCATGCTTTCAAGGACATCTCCCAGAGGAGAAGGGCAAGTGACCAGATAATTACCATATCATGTGAAAAGTCCAAAGCTAGAAAAGAATATATACATGGGTAGTTAGAGGAGTTCAAATCACCATAGAGTGGATTGGGCTGGGGAAGATTTGTCAGGAAAAGAGATGCTTAATTTCAGTTCTGGTGGCTGGGCAGGAGGAGAGGATAGTCCAGGCATGGAGGGTCAGCACACTGAAGTCAGAGTCACAAGACAGCATGTGGTGTAGCGGGGAGACTGGTGTTAGTGCGGGTCACTAGGTCCTGAAGCACCATAGTACTTGTGGCTGGAAATTGAATAGGTAGGGGCTAGGTTTTAAATGGCTTTGAGGCTCCACTAGTGAACACAAGTAACTAGGAAAAATATTCCATTATGTCACTTAGATGCTGAGCAAGTTGTTACATATACTGGCTTTCTAGTGAGTGGTAGTTTTCCCTTCTATAAAGCCAAAGTGCAAAAATGACAAAATATTTTCTAAGAAAGTTAAGGATTGTGATTTGGACCATCCAAAGGGAAAACTGAGAAGCAGGTGGGATTTGGCTTCAAGTGATTTGCCATCAGTATTTTCAGGACCTTATTTAGCTTCTCTAGGCTCTGGGTGAGTGGTTTTACTCAGCTCTCTCTGCTATAAAAGCTCAGGTTCCTATTCTCTTCAATTCTCTTCCTCTTTACTGATTTTATCAACCAGGTGTCAGTATCAGTTGCTTTATCACATCAGACTGCAAAGGCGAAGAGGTGAACAAAATATTGACTAAAATTCCTGCTAGAAAACCCTGACTTTGGAAGAAATACCGAGATATCCTTCTTGGAAACAGCATAACCACAGGGGCGTGCTCAAGCAACACAGAGTACTCAGAACACAGTTATTACTAGGAAAAGAGAAGCAATTTGTTTTGTTCCAGAGAGAGAGAAAGTTGAGAGAGAGGGAGAGGGAGAGGGAGAGGTGTTGAGGCAGTGGGAAGAAAGACTGGAGTTGGAGAGAAAACATGCTTCATGATGTCATCAAAATCTTCAAATGAAAATTGACTGAGGTCCCAAAGTATATGGTAAATGGATCGTGTGTGGACCTGTTTGTAAATCGTTGAAAAAGTTGAGGGTCACATGAAAACTGATGGTGTGGGGTGGGGGCGGGGAGGGAAGTTCAGCTAGTTTCCACAAGGCGGATAAGCCAGAAGGACACAAGTCCTTTGAGTATCAGTAGAAATAGTAGAAGAACATTACCTTTCTTCTGGCTTATTAAAGCCAATCCCATCCAAGTTTAAGGAGAGTCGGGATGGAGAGGATTCTCATCTGGATTGCAGTTGCATTGTAAACATGGCTTCCTGGAAATAACATGTCAAACACAAGAATAACTATAACGTTGAGAATTTCAGGTTATCATCTACGGAGATGTTCGGGGGCAGCCAGGCCTTATAAAACTCCTCTGTTTAAAACTTAGCTCACATCAGCAGACGGAACATGTATTTTCCATTCATTAAAGCCAACCTAAAGCAAAGTACTTGACCTGGACCCTCAGATTAACTTTGCTGCTAGGGACTGTGTCTTTTGGTAATGTTATCTCTGTAGTCTACAAGAAACCTACTAAGACAGCCCTCTCCTTTTCCTGTGTTACTCAAATAGCGTGACCTTGAACCTCTGCCTTCCCAGGGCAGATGTGTCACAAGACAAATGGAAACTACCTGCTAAGGTATCTCCTCCTCTGCCCTCTCTCTCCTGCTGGAGAGGTGGGGGTGGGAGTGGGGGTGGGAAGAGAATGATCAACCAGCAGCGTATACCAACAACAATTAACTGTGCCTGCTAGGAACTCTGAAAAGGCTACTTCTTTAAGAATGAAGAAATTCTCATTTTATGCTCCCCCACCCCACCCCACCACAATAAGTCTCATTGGAGAAAGAGGTAAGGACAAAATAGACAATCCTTTTGGATTCTCTCTGTCATACCTATTGCTTTCAAATGATGAATTTTGAAACTAGAGAGTAAAAGAAGAGAACTGAGACTCTCAGATCCGGAGAGATATCAAAAATACACATCCATTCTTGCCTTCTGTCTGGGGAATCTTGTTAGCTGACTTAAAATTTTGAGAAGAGATTTCTTTTAGGCTTTCCTTGGGAGGTTTGCTAGGTTTTCTTGTACTTATGTATGACATGGTCACTTACATGGTGGCAAGTCGAGCGTTTAAATTCAAATTCCATGGGGGTAAAGGAGTACACAATCATTAGGCTGATAGTTGTTAAAAATATAGTTCATAAAGTAGCTTACTTTTTGACCATCTTTCTTTAATATTGTAAGTATTATACGAGCTTTGACAAGTTTGTCCAAAACATTCCTAATGAAATTGTATTTATCATCATGGAATTTGGCATGTGTAATAGTCAAAAATGAGGAAAAAAAAATAACTAAAATTTATAGAGAACTTACTGAGTGCTCACCATTATGCCAAAACTTTTTCTTTTATGAAGAAATAGTGGATATTGGATCCTGTGTTCACGGAATTTTTATTTTAGTTATAGAGAAGATGTGAAATGTAATTCAAATAGTGTGGTGCCTCCTCTGAAAGGGATTTTGTTATAGAAGAATCAGTGAAGGCTGGGATTATCAGGGAAAGAGGGTATTTGTGATGACCTGAATTTGGAAAAAGGATGTTCTAGATGAAAAAAGAGTGTGGGATGAGGAAATAAATTGAAGAGTTTGTAGGACAAAGGTGGCCTGCCATCCTGGAGTGGAAGGCACGTCTGCAGGAGCAGAGGGTGATGAATCAGATTGTAGGAGCATGAAGATTAGAGGGTCCTTGAAAGACAGATTTGATTGTTGCAGGATGTTGGTGTCGTTGAAAATTTTTGAATAGAAAAATAAATTGATGGAAATGTCCTTTTCTTTTCATACACTCAGTGAATTCTGATGTTTGATAATTTTAGTGATAGGTATCACATGTTCAGATAACCTGGCCTCTGCTGCTGCTAAAAACAGTCGTAACTTGGAGGAGTTAGAAAATCTGGGTTTATGTAATCTCTCACCCCAAACGGTCTCTCATACACTTTCAGACTCACTCTAGTTCTGCCAGGATATTTCTCCATGTCCACATGGAATTATGATAAGTAGGTTTCGGTGTGCTGAGGAAGGATCTGGCAGAGAGTGGTTACCTGGCTGAGTCCAGGATGCTTGGTGTACGTTTTGTCTGAAGCTGTGACTAGAAGACTTTCCTTCTTGTTAAATAAAATATTGAGAAATAGAAATATCAGAGCTGATTTCTCCAGCTAACAGCCTCATTGGCTTAGTTGGTTTACAGTCCAAGATGAGAGATTTTCATGTCCTAAAAATTGTGTTGTCCCCTGACTCCAAATCAGGAACACCAAGTAATGTTCCTGAAGGTTACTTTTCATTTTGCCTTGACCTCATAGCTGCCACCTCTGTGAGGTCGACTCCCTTGGAGCAGGTTCACGGAAAGTCAGGGCTTCAGGAGGAGCATCACACCCTGAGTCTTCTGAGTGGACACGCTCCTCCTCGTCTACTTACTCTTCTCCATTCTCCGCCTGAACCGAAAACAGAAAATGTGGATGTGGGATTAGTTTAACAGTTAAAATTTCACGTAGGCTCAGAGAATTACTGTACTGTAAAGGCTCTTGGTTAGTCAGCCTCTCTTCCAGGCTCCTACTGTGTTGGAAGCATGACAGGCAGTGAGGAGGCTGATGGTTCTCTTCCCAGGAGACCCTTATTTTTCTGCTTGAGTTTGAGATTGCAAACCCTTTCCAGCCCTGTGAGTCTTTAGCCCTTTTCTCGTTTGCCTTGAGAATGCTCACCGGTGGTGCTTATGGCTGAACTTACCCAGAGATAACTCGCAGGTTACAGTCCTAACCTTACCCCCAAAGTTTGCCATAAATATCTCCCTTTTATTATTATTTTCGCATTGCCCTAGTATATCAATAGTCTTTGGAAACAAATGACATCATTCTATTTATAGCATTCTGTTTTTAGTAGTGGTATTTCCATTTACGAAATATAGTAATTCTTGATCGCTGAAAATGTCAAATCCTAGAAAATGTAGCATTCCTACGCATGATGTTAAATGAATGCTGGCAGCGAGCTGCACTTTTTTTTAAATGGGTAAAGGGTTAGGCTGTTGCTTTGTTCTAGGAAATGAATTGTCTCAAACTGGATGCAACACCTGCCCCACCCCACCCCCCCGTTTTTTAAAGATGAATCTCTCTAGAAGGGGAAACAGTTTCCTTTTTAGTGGACTTTTTTGTAGCTCTGGTAAGAAGAAACTTTGATATTTGCTTCACTGAGATAACTTAATTTTTAAAACAACAAAACTAAACAAAACTTTTTTTCCCCCTTTGTACGCTATGCAGGTGAGCTACTATGCCATAGTTCTCAGCTCTAAATACGGCTCTGAGTTTTTGTCAAAAGGAAGACTCATACCCAGCTTACAGGGATTCATCTGGCCCTAGAGTCATTCAGGAGTAATTTACTCAATTAGCAACCCTGGCAGTTAATTGTTTATTTGTTGGAGTCTGATAAAGAAAATTTAAACTCACTAGCAATTCGATTTCTTAGGAGGACAAAGAAATTATATACATTTAACTTTAATAGTTTTATTATTGCCCTGTTATGAGTCTTATTACTATAAGTGGTTGAAGAACCATGTGGAATAGTAAATAATAGCATAGTATGGCATTCTTTGAAAATAAGTATTAATACAAACATAGATAATATTGCATTCAGTTATCATGGTAAATGAACTGAAATTAAATGACTATGTTGATTAGACTACTTCCAAATAATTCTTATGAAATTTAATGAAATTGGTGGGCAGCCTTTAGAAAATATCAGTACATTTTCTTCGAAAAGACTTTATCACCAAATATAAAAAAAATACATATATATATATATATAAAAATATGGTATAGTCTTACAAAATAAAAATTTTATTAAGATTGATAAAATAAAATTGGCCCACAATATCCATCTTTATTTTTTATTTTCTTTTAACTATTCCCTTTTGCTAAACTAAGGGATTATGAAGTTTCTGGATTATTTCAGGAGGTGTAGATTTTATGATATCTACCTCTGATGAGCTCTGTGTCTTTGCGTGAACCATTATCCCTCTCTAAGTCCCATGACGTCACCTTATAAGATTCAGTCATTCAACCAATGAGCTGAGGATATAGCAGTAAAGAAAGAAGACATGGTCCTTGTTCTCAAGAAGAAAATATTACTAGAGGACGAGACAGACAAGTAAATGAGGAAGCTAATTTCAGATGGTAATAAATACTATGTGAAGATCATGTGTCAGATAGTGACCAAGAGATACTTTTAGATAGATTGATCAGGGAGGACTTCTGTGGCACTGACATTTGAGGCCCAAATGTCAAGGAGGAGCCAAGCTATGAGAAAGCAGGAGGAGAGGCACATGGAACAGCAAATGAGAAGGCTCCATGGCCACAGCACATGTGGTTTGTTCAGGAATAACAGGAAGAAGGTCAGTGTGAAAGGTGCACAGAGAGGAAAGGAAAAAGACCCAGAAGTCAGAGTGGTTGATTATGTAAGGCCTTGAAGTCCGTGCCAAGGATTTTATTCTAAGTGCGTGAGAAGCCATTGGAAGGTTTTGAATAGATGAACATTAGTGGATAATATTTTTAAAGAATACCTTGCCTGCCCAATGGGAGACTGGACCCCAGAAGGGCAAGAATGGAGGCAGGGAGACTGCTAAGGAGTCTTGTACCCTAATCCCACTGGGAAGTGATGGGGTCAAAGTCTGATCAGCATTCCTTTGTCTTCGAGGGTGCAGATCTTCTCTGAAAAAAAAAGAAAATGCTCACATCTACTTGTGTAGTATTATAAATTCTCAGGGGATTATTGTATACCTTGAACACGATGCATAGGCTTTGTCCAGCTGGGAATGGACAGTCTTTATGAGTTTCCTTCACCTCTGATACTATGTTTAAGTGTTTTCTAAAAAGTAGCTATTTACATTTTTTTTTTGCATATTCAGATTACCATGAAAACTAAAGAAAAATGAAACAAAGGAAAATAGGTTGGTTTAAAATTTCTTTATGTTCTGTTGTTTGATTCTTCCATTAATACATGGACAACTACTAATTTTTTTGTGTGTGATACCATAGTACTTCATTTTGGGGTGCTTAAAGCATTTTTCAACAATTTCATCATTTCTAATACTCAAATATTTTGAAAGTAGAAGATATCGAAAAGGCAAATAAAGACTTCACATATTTATGATGAAATAAAAACATTTTTACTGTAGTCTCCCTTTAAATACACTGAATAATAAAAAGAGGAATGACAAATAGAAAAAGTGACTCCAAAAAGTTTAAATAAAAAATAAAGAAAATCCACCTTGAGAAAGAAGGAAAAAATAGAATATAGCCAGAAACCCCAAACATAAGGCATAAAAATGATCTGCCAAATGGAAGGCAATGTGGACTCAGGGAAAGGTGATTAGAGCAATACCACGTAGCGCCTCTAAAATCAGGGGTCAAGTGGCCAATGAACTCTGAAGAGAGCTGAATTTAAGGCAGTAAGGAATAGGGAGAAGTCAGTGGCACGCCCATTTATAGAGGACAGCCTAAGCTCAGACCCAGCCACTTTTTGCCACGCAGAATTGCCATTGAAGATTGCCAGATTGTCTGATTTTTTAAAAAGAAGCTAGGAAGATGGATTTTTATGTGAAATGTTCCCATCTTTCAAAAACTGTGTGGGCCAAATGAAATTATCTGCCAGCTGGATTCTATCTGTGGGCTGCCAGTCTATGGTCCCTGCTCAAAAAGTAAGTGAAATAATTCTCCAACGCCCATCTAATGATCTTTGATTAGATGGATGACATCTAGGAGTGGAAGAAAAGTGTTCGTGGAGATACCTAATTCTACATTACAACAAGGTGAGGAAGCAGGGCTCTTTATGGCAGAGTGTCTAGGCAAGGACATTGCCTTAGGTGAGGAGGGAGAGAGGGAACTGTAGCATTGATAAAGTTTCTGGAACTTTCAAGGGCTTCAGTGTGAGCTTCCCTGATTCCCCAAAGTGTGAACACTGCAGGGAGATGTGTCTCATGGCAGAAGACACATCCGATTTAGTTGAGTGTAACAAACCCAAATCAAAACTGGCACTGCTTTAGCTCCTTCGCTTCACCCTTCCCCTCCTGCTCTTCAGCAGTAGTTGGCCTGGATGGAGCTACCGCAGAGATGATGAATAACCAGGAGGAAGCAGAACGGCATCTACGCATTGACACAGCGAATATGAGCAGTAAACCCATACACATTTATGCCTACCATAAATAAAAGAATAGTGGCAAACAGAGGAACTTAGACTGGAATCCTCCTAGAAAATAAGAAAATTCAGACAGATGCCTTTCTATAGTTTCAAAGTAATGAAAGACAAGTAGTCGTCATAACAAAGCTTGAAGAACTAAAAAAAAGAAAAGAAAAATACAATAACATAGGAAAGATATGGAGCTATTTATCCTCTTCAAAAAATCACTAAATCAAGGATCCGTTTTTTGATTATAATGCTCTTTACTTGTAGCTAATTCGTTCACTCTTTTCCACAGTGACTGTTCTTCAGTCTCACAAACACCTCAGTCCAATGGTGCAACTACTTTCATCTCTTCTTTCTTTCCAACTTAGTCAGCTTAGATTTCACAGGCTATTATTTCAATAACACTCTCTTTTCTGGGATTAAGTTCACTTTCCTTAATTGTGCTTTGAATATTAACCTCACTCATTTTCTCAGAAAACATACACGTATTTTCTCTACTTTCTGTATTGAGTGTTCAACCTCTCCCTCTCAACAGGAGTTCATCATCTTTAAAAATACTCAAATTTCTGTCATTAAAACAAAAATATAATGACCCCCACCAAAAAAAAAAAATGCTTGCATTCACATCCATGTCTACCTATGAATCTCTTTCCTTTTTACCATTATGCAATTTGTGGTCTCCTTTTCCTCAACTTCCAGATTGCCTCACCTCTCTACCAAATTGCTTCAGCTAAGCCAGCCATGACCCCTATACCACTCTATCCAGGTGACATTTTTCAGTCAGCTTGTCCTCTCGGTTGCATTCAACAGGGCTGACCACTCCAACCACTGAAACCCTCTCTTCTCTTGGTTTCTAAGGGCCCACACATTGTCCCTTAGCCTGTCTGGCTTATTCTCCTTTGTCTCCCTAATGGGCTCAGACCATCACACACTGGAACTCTTGAAGGCTTGGTCACAGGCCTTCTCTTCTGTTTGGCTTTCATCCTCTTGTCTTAGTTGGTTGCAATAATAATCACCACTTCCATCATCATGTGTAAGCTGATACTTTCAGAATCCCCACCACGCACCCAACTCTGGGGTGACTCACATGGTCTCCCAGAGCCATGATTCGTCCCAGCACAGGCCCTTCACACGTGTTTTCCTCCTGACGGCAGCAATGCTCCTCCAACTATCTGTGATGAAAGACCAGTTGTTTTTTAATTGTCTAATCCATCACAGACTGATACTTTTATAAGGACAATAAAAGTGAAATACTAGAGAAATAAAATAAGACACAAAATACAAACCTCACTTTTATTAGATTCGAGAGATATAAAATAACTCTGTCAAATTGCTCTAAAAACTTGTAAACACTTACCCTCAATTATGGTCCTAATGTTGCTGCAGATTGGTAACAAATAGTCCCTCAACCAGAACGGGTCTGAAGACCCTCGTTTGAGTAGAATTCTTGTCCCCCTTTGCCTGGGGGACAAGAATTTCAACTCAAAAATCTGTAAAATAGGAAAGCCTTCCCTGATCTCCCTAAGTCACTTACATCTATCATTTATTCTCAAAGCCCAGCTCTCCACTGCACGACCTTTAGCAATGCTCATGTTCTTAGCCTTTGTATCCTCCACGTAAGCTCTCTGATGGCAGGAACTGGGTTTCTTCTTTCTCTACTTAATTATTGTAGTCTTGGCACATAGCGGTGCTCAGAATTACTTATCTTTATCAAAGATCATTTCCTCTAAGTAACAATAGATAATGGAGAAAATAGTCTCTTATGCCTGGATGATAATCAGATAATTTCACATCAATCTGTGGTTCTACAGCTTCTAAAATGTCAGCATTAGAGTTGTAACATCACACTTCCCAGATTTTGGAGTTGTGTCATATCTCACCAGATCACATCTCAGCCTGGTCAGTCATTCTATGTTGCTTGAGGAGAGCTGGTGGTGATTTTCACCAGCAATGGGTCCCCAGATGAGAGCCAGGATGTCACTGAGAAAGGCAAACTGTGAGGAAGCCAAGGTGGAGTGAAAAAATTTTAACCTCTCAGTGTTGCATTCTTGAGCTCTCACATGTGGTTAATAATGCCTACTTCCAGCCCAAGTTTCAAGATGTTATCACCACCTTTTGATTTCCTATTTCAGCTGCCTTATTATCAAATATGTATGTTTTATTAACAGTTGCCTCATGTTCTCTTCAGATGTTTGTCGGTTGTACTTTATATATAAATATCTTCACCATCGTAATGTTCATGGACATTATGTGTAAATAACACTATGTCCTTTGACATAATCTGATGTACCAGTTTTTTAAAGAATTGGTATTATTCTAACTCCCATATTTGATAGCTTTCATGAGAGCTGGGAGAAATGTGCTAACGCTAAGACAGAAGCATTTTTAGCCTCAAAGGAAATTGTTTTGCAAAATTTGACAGAGACAGGTGAGCTGGATCAGCTTGATGTGGCAAGGAGACATTTACTGTGCCTTTCCTAAGTGATGCTCACTGCTTCCTTATGGACCACTCTCTCCTGGTAGAACCAGACTTGTTTGTCCCCCTAAACAAGAACTGCCAGATATTAAGATAACGAGCTGAAGGTGGGGAGAGTTGAGGGAGAAAGCGTAGGAGTTCTAAAGGAAAATTAGGATCTCTAACTTTTTCTTTCACTACTTGGAGTTTTGTTTCCTGGGAGAAGCTTATACTCTGGGATTCTTCCTTCTCTTGCCCCACTGGACCCCTCAGTTGTTTTTCTGATTTCCCTAGCAGCTAAATAAGGCCTTTGTTTTGATGACCCACTGCTTCCAGATGGAAAACCCTGAAGAGTAAATCAAGCAGCTTCTCTAGCATTGAGCGGCAGCAGAGTTCTCCTTAGTTTGACCACACGGAAGAGAGTCAGCAGATTGAGAACTGCTGGCTTTGCCGTGGACCCTCACTCTTGTCTGGGAAAAATCCAGGGTAGAGGGCAGAAAGGTGGAGGGCCCTCCCCATTCTCTGTAGCAGCAGCTACACTGGTGGGTTTTTGTCAGCTGGAGTATAGGGGTCTTGGAATAAAGGCAGGTCACATTCACAAAGTATGTAAACAAAGTCACAGCCGCCTCCATTTACACAGCAGGGAAGTCTTCCAACTTATCATCCAGCTAATCAAATTAAATCATCCTACTAGTACGGTAGTATTTCACACTCAGATTTAGACAAAGAACACCGTGGGGAATTTAGACTTAATAAAAAAGTCAGACTTGCTGGTCTTGGGATAGTCTGTCCAAAGCAAACATCATTAAATATATCAGGAATAGCTAAGAGTCAACTTCTCCATCTCTAGTCATTCTCCTTTGGAACCAGATCGTTATCTCAGAACACAATGCAGGAGTAAACAATCTCTTCCTCTGAGGTCTCATGATACTTGGCCATTGTGTTCATGTGACACTTATCAGATTGTGTGGTTATATCTCCTTTTCCAGCTGGAGCTCCTTGGGCTGCTGCTTAGTCATCTTTATGTACTCACAGGGAAGAAGGTCCAAAGTCTATTTGATAAGAATTTGTGGAATTAGTTTAATGGTGCTAATTGCTCTTGAAAGCCCCATAAGGGATCTCAAGATACCTGTGTTGATAGCCCTGCTGCGGCTCTGTAGGAGGTGGTCATTAAAACTATTTGGAAGTGGGGCCATTCATCCCTGATGACTCATCTTGAGCTGAAATGAATCATACTTAAAGTGCTCTGTCTTGAAATATCTATGAGGTTCTCTCCTAGCCACTTAGAATTCAAAGCAATGTGAATTTGCATGCTTAGGAAAATATGAGTTTATCAAAGTTTTGTGGCTGGCCTAACTAACTTGCTGATAATGGAACCCAGGAACTATGACACAGCTAATACTCCTCTGGTGCTCTTTGCATCTAGAGGTACTGCAACTGGCAATGGTGGATGATCATATTAGTCTTCATTCATTAGCTTATTGGTGTGATTATTTTATTAATGTTAATCTCCTGCAACAAGAGGTATACTCAATGAGAGTAGAAGCCATGCACTTTTTGCTCATCATTGTTTCACCACGTCTCACATAATGCCTACAGATAGTAGTCACTCAATAACTTTTTGGGGAGAAAGTAAAGAATGGAAGGAAAGACATGATAGCTTACTTTGGCTCAAATCTTTGTTTTCACCCACTGCCTCTCTTCCAAATCCAACCACTTGATGTCCTCCTACGTTGCATAATTCCATAGATATTACTTGTACTTAAAGAGATATTTTCTCCTGTTATTCTTTGTTCACTAGATATTCATATCACTTAAGTAATCCCTTTAATTTCTTTCAATGGGACAGGGTAGAGTTGAATTACAGTCTTTCCTCTTAATTAAAAATGAGATGGAAATTATGACTTTCCAACGTGGTGATTTAATTTGTTCATCCAGATAAGTAGACAGTAGGTTTGGAGACTGGAGGCTCTGAGAGATGACGTGGCAACTGTGTAATATAATGTTCCATAAAAATTCTCTTGGTGCTATTTCGGTTAGGAAATTCTCCACTATACAGCATTCTATAGGACATTGCAGGACATTTAGCATCACTGGCTGATGATCATTAAATGCCAGCAGTCCTCTCAATTATAGTGAGCACTCATGAAAGTTCCTCATGTATTTTCAATCTCCTCTTAACTGGAAGAAGGATAGTGCCGTGCAGGGTTTGGAACCACTAGGGGGAGACTCTGTAGGAGATGGAGATGCTTTTGCTTACTCTGGGTGAATTGTATCTTCAGTGTTACCTTTTGGAAACACTTCTTATTCCTAATGTGTGATTTGCTTCAATTAACTTGGCCATATCGTAGGGCAGGAAGTGCTCTCACTGAATTTTAAATGCTGAATACTACAGTTCCATTCCAGTAAGCAAGCCTCCTAATCCTATGACTGGGTGCTTTCAAGCATTAACAATTTACTGAGAGAGATTTATGATGGTACATTGTGATACTCTTGTCTTCTCTGGATATAACGTAATTTTGATTTCTATTAAATTAGGTGGCTAGATCTAATGGTGGAAATCTATTAAAGTAATTGCACTTGCAGTTTTAAGATCTTCTCTCACCTGAACGAAATGATTCAATGCCTTCACCATTTGAGGAGAATGTATGTGTGTGGTTGGTCAGTTGGTCAGGAGAAGAAAGGGAGAGAAGTAGTAGAGAACAAGATAGATGATGATTAAACATCTCTGGCATTTATACTTGACTAAGTAGCTAACCAACAAGAAATATAGAGAGGTATGTTTTCAGAGCTGGTCCTTGCAGAGAGGTCTCCTCACACACTGGACAGGGTCAGACTGGTCAGAATTCCACCCCCTGATATGCACTGGGGTGTCTTAAGTATGTCTAGGCACCAGGGAGCTTGACATCATGACACAACCTTTGGTTTAAGGAAATAATGCTTCTCAGAGATGGAGATTTGTTTTTCTGGCAGTTTTTCATTATTGTCTGACCAAAAATTTTGGGTTACTTTAAATAAATATTAGAAAAATAGTTTTCATAGTTTTTGAAGAAAATATTTTAATACTTTTTTAATTCTATAAATGTTAAGCACAAACAATAAAAATTCTAACAATAACATTAGTAATTCAATAAGAAATAACTAACTCCAGATTCAAAATTTTCTTTCTCTGAGGGCAGAACTGAAAACGGTTCCTTATCCATTTAGCTTGTACTTGGGTCTGTAATGGTCCCTGGTAAGCACACAGTGTAGTCATCAAGGGTGGAGGCTCTGAGTTCTAGTTCAGACTGCCTGAGTTCACATTCTGGCTTTCCTATTTACTAGCTGTGAGACCCTGACAAGTCAATTTGCTTTCCTAGCCTCAGTTTCCCCATCTCTAAACTGGGAATAATAAGAGCACCTGCATCACAGGACTTTTGTGATGGCCAATGAACTAATATATGTAAAATTCTCAGAATATTATCCAAATCATAGAAAGTACAATATAAGTATTAGCTATAGCTATTTTTGGTTTACAATCTTTTCTGTACCTTTCCAGAGTGGGTAAAGGCTTAATTCAAAAATTCCTCTTTTAACTCTCTTTGCTATGCACATTGATTCCTTAATGCCTTTTCATCATGGTCTTAACAATAGTTATGAAAAATATTGATTTAAAAATTCTTGAAAGGTAACTTTGGGAGATTGTACTAGAAATGTATTCTTTTGCTTTTCTCTCTCTCCTTCTATTGTGCCTTCTCTTTCTCTCCTATAAACAACCTTCATAACGTTATGAAATTAGAAAGGTGTGTCCTGTTTCTTCATCCTTCTCTTCTACCCTTCGGGTGCCCCCGGGACTCCAGAGACATTCAGCCTGTCTACAGGAGACATACCCACCTTTCTGGCCCTCATAGACCCCCAACTCTTCTTCATTTTTCCTCACTGTTCAGAGGCCCCGATTTAGTGGTTGACTCCACGTTGGGAAGCTAATGTATGAGGATGATGCTACGTATTCCCATATCCTAAGATCTTTGCATTCTGTCCTTGGATCCCAGGAACGTCAATACCATAACTGAATGAAATGAATCTCTGTGGTGAAATTTCAGCACCATGTCATGGCAGCTGTGATGATTATTTCTGGGCAGGACTCTTTCTTCATATCCCTCATAAGGTACCCAGAGGCAGTTCCCAGCCCATTCATCTTTTCTTTATGCTTCAAATGGTAAATGAGACAAAAAGATGAGCTAGCTTTTTAAAGAGAAGGTGATAATATTGTTAAGTATTTAGCTTTTCTCCCCTGGATATGGCTAAACCCAACCTCAGAGATCAGTTGGACTGTTGATAAGGAGAATATTTGCTCATTCCTTGAGAAGGAGTGTAAATGAGGAATGAAAACACAAACTGAATTAGAAGTTTAATTTATAATTTACTGAGTAGCCAGGGAATACAATTTGTCCATAAAAGAACTTACTGTTAATCCAGGATAGATATTCCAGTCACCTCCTAAAGAGTTAACCTTTGAAATTGAGAGAGTAGAATGAGTTAGGTGCTAGCTTAGTCTTTCCTGTAGGCCAGTAGCAGTCAGTAATGGTTTTTTTTCCCCTATCTTTCTAAAGGATCATATAGGTCTAGATAGAAAGGACAAAATTTTGAATGTGCTTTAAAAGGGCCCTGTTTGTAGAAGTGATATTGACTTTTTTTCCTGTTTACTACCAGCTGAAGCTGTAGAATGCCAAGTGTTGACTGTTTTGGTAGATGGTCTGCAAAAGTAACCATCCATGACCCTCCTATCTCTCTATGTGGATGCTTCTCTCACCTCAAGAAATCTGGACCCTTGAATCTGGATTGGGCTTGCAATTTGCCTGGACCAACAGAATATATCATGTGATGTTTTGAGATTTCTGAGCTGAGGCCATAAAAGAACTGTAAGCTCCCCCTCTTCTTCTCTTGGAGCCCAGTTGCCTGGCTGTATGGAAGTCCAGACTGGTTGGAAAATGGTGTGAGAGACCTGGAGGGTAAGAGGGTACCTGAAATATTCCAGCCCTAGGCGAGCCCCCAGTTGAATGCAGCCACATGAATGGCCTCAACTACACAACAAGGAGCAAAAGAATTACACCGCTAAGACCAGCCAGATCACAAAATTATGAGCCGTAATCATTGATTTACACTTCTAAGTGCTGGGTAGTTTTTAATTTAGTAATAGCTAACTGAAACAGGGGTTGCTCTTCCCTGATTCCCTGTATTTCCCTTGCACTTCACCCCAAGGACAGATCTTTCAGACCCAAGGGCTGGAAGGGCACTATTGAAAGGTAATCTGAGAAGGTGGCGATGGGCCAGTGATCCTCCAGGAAAGGACTGCTGCAGAAATCACCTTCAAGCAAGTCAGAACAGAGTATTTCCAATGGGCCTGAGGGATGTGAAAAAGGATTTGTCCTCTCACATAACGGGATTAGATGAAAAGTGATTATAAATCAGGGCAGCCTGCTTCAGCTAGGTATAATATTGCTGCAGCCTACTCATTTCTGTCATGTTTGGCTTCTTAACCATAAATATAGTAATTCATACATGGTAGCAATAAATTTAACCACTCAGATGTGCCTATAGGAAAGGTCCTTCATTTCTCTTCCCTTCCTCTCCCTGTCCCCTTTCTTATCTCATCAGCATTTGAGACAGGAAATGAGCCAAGTCACCCACATACACTTCTAATCTCTTTATGCTTATAAAGCTACAGGACAGTTTTCTGATATATGCTGCTCTGAATGTCAGTTCTGTGATACGGGATGCTAATAGCCGTTATATGGAAAAGAAAGATTTGTGGGCATTCAGGTTTGGGGAAACATTAAGTTAAAAAAAAATGTTAATCAGAGAGTTGGGAGTTTTATTGTTGGATTTTTAGACATACTAACAAGTTAGAGCCTTGTGAATCTTCAGGAGGGGTTTGTTATTTTGCTCTTTAAAATTACATTTGACCACTGCAAGCTCTCCCTTCACCTCAAAAAGAAAATAAAGCATCTCTAGATACTAGTATTTCATAGAAGATTCTTTGGGCCCTGCCCATTTGTAACAGGAGATTGTTGACGATGCAGAGTCATACTGTTGGAAACCCAGTCACAAATCTGCATGAAGGATGTGCAGATGTTAGGATCTATTATCTCTTGAACTAAGACAAAAGTAGAATTGATATTCTGTCAGAAAATCAGAAGAACACCTTTTATGGAAATCAGTTCTTTTTCCATATGGAGAGGGGGAGAGTAAAAGATCCTGAAACACATGCTTATCCTCATTCTCTTTTTTGAATATCCTGCTCTATAGTAAAATGTCAAGAAAATGTTTTCACGGTCTGTCTTGCTACTTAAAATGTTTGGTGTCACTTGACAGCAGTAGTCATACTGACCTTAGGCCCAGGATTATCCTTTTAGACTTTTTTTCTGGGGTAAGAGGCAGAGAAACTTCTGACCATGGTCTCCATGCTCTACCCCCATGCTCACTGAGTTCTTCTTGCTCCTGTCACCTAGAATTATTTGACTTGGCAATCCCTTATGATTTGTGGTATTAGGTCAGAGGTTATTCCCTAGCTGGCCAATCGTAGCTATTGCCTGATTTCTGACCCTGATATTGAATTTTGTCTTGTGATTCTGGCTTCTGACCCAAACTGGTTAAGTGTCATCATATTCCCAGATTTTCTCAGAATGGGATATTGTAGGCTGCTAGGGAAGGCCAATCATCCTCAGCTATAGGCTATAGCATCTGGAAGGTACATCTACTGATGATAACTGAAAACTGGCATTAACTTTTTCTGCAAGTGATACTTCTAGAAGACTCCTGAATTTGATGAAATCCCATTTTGCATCATCCAAGCACACTATCCAGTGCAAGGTGGGATTGATTTAGCAGTGTAGGCTGCACGAGCCTGCCCTTTTACCTCAGAATTACAGGGTACATACACTCATGACCCTAAATGAAAAAAGGCTGTAAAACGGCTTTGTAGAGATCCGTCTGATGAGAACATTCATAGAATTTCTACACTAATGGAAAACAAGTACCCTATAACTTTATGTCTGATAAAACTGGACTGGAGTCAAGGCAAAGGAATGAGGCTGAATTACAATATTACATTTTCTCTTCTGCCAAATTGAAGGAAACCAGGCCTACAATGTTGGCCTGAAGTGAGTTATTCATCGAATTTCATTGATTTAGACCATGCCTCATGTAGCAGCATAAAAACAGATGAAATGGCCGAAGTAGTGACCATGCCCACTAGTGAAATGTGTTACTCTGAAAAATCAGTTTAATGCCTCCTCATCTCTTGGTAAAGATTAAGTTAAAAAGCAGAAAGAGAGGAAAAGAATGGGCCCCAGCATTCCTATCTTCTGAGAGAGGGAGCTTGAGCTGAAAGCCAGTAGACACATGAGATGGGAGATACAGTTTTTAAAAAAATGTAAATAGCTCCAAATTAGATGAAACAGGAAATATCAAACTGCCAATGGTAAATGCTGTGTTTCCCTGTAAGGAAAAACTAATAAAGTTTGTCAGTTTTACTGAAATGATGTTCCAAAGCATGCAGTCTGGCACAGGCTATGGCATGGCTTTAGGACTGGGAAGTTTCCCTTACTTATGGTTCATAATCATCTCTGTTCAAAACCTTGAACCTTTCTGATACCATCCTGGTGAATGGCATGACTCAAGAATGTCTGGTTAACTCATTTTTTGAGAGGTGTCTATCGGCTGGTGATCTGCTTATAAATGGCACATATTCATTTCAACCATAAGACAGCATTTCAGACACATCAAAACTGAAAAGAAAAGCTCAGAAATGCAAAAGCTCAAATATCTTGACACTTCACAGTGTGTTATGAGGATATTAAACAGCCTGTTGAGAAGATGTGAAAAGAAGTAGAAGAAATGAAATCAACATGTAATGACTACCGAGCATATAGGGAAAAGAACAAAACCTAACTTAAGCAGTGTGTTCCAGGCTTTGCGTTAGTAGCTGAGCCAATGATAGGCATTTTTTTTTTTACTGCCTTATGCCCATGTAACATTCTTAATGTTTCACAGCATGAGAACCACATAAAGCTCTAGAAGGAGAGAGGCATTATTACCTTGTTCATTTTGCAGAGAGGAAAAGGGACTCGGAAAGGTTAAAAGGAGTTGTTTATGGTTGCTCAGCCCAGCAAATCAGAATTATAATATAGAGCTTCTAACGTGTAACCCCATTGTTTTATTTACTATATCATACCTACCTCCATATGGTTGATTTGCCACCACACCCCCTTGGATTCATCTTTGATATTTTCCCATCTCCCTTCTCTTTGAGCCCAGAGCTAGGAGGGAACTGGAATCAGTGGCGATCAGGAACAGCTTTACAGAGAGCTTACTCATAGAGCCTGTCACAGGTTGGACGAAGCCTCTCGGGCTGGTTTGTATCTGTTGAAAGCTATTAAGTTGGTTCTGTCCTGGACCATGGTGGATCTTCTACTCTCAGAGATGATATGGGGAAGGGTGGAAGATTTCCAGCCAGTCTATTTCTACTGTAAGAGGAAGCCATTTCATAAATAGAGGTGAACAGAAAGCTAACTGAAGTGTAATGGAAAGACCGAGCATTTCTGGTAGTTTCTTATAAAACTGAGCTTAAAAGGCAAAAGGAAGAGTGAAAATAAACTCTTTCAGCTTTGTATGTGCAGTTGAAGGTCTCTCACACAGAAGGCCTCATGAGTGTAAAGTTAATCTTTTTATTATCTTTTCTATGATTTGCGATCAGTGAGAGGCGAACAGAACTTGAAATTTGTTTTTCAAGGAACATCAGACTTTGATGGAGACACAAAGGAGCAGGATATTCTTTTTGAAGCTTCAATTTTAAAACCTGTAATATTAAAGGAAAGCTAAAACAAGCTCTCCTCATTTTGCATGATTTTCTCGAACAAAATTGAAGGGCTTGTTGCAAATATCATATTTTGCCTTGGCATGGAGCAGAATGAGAAGTCTACTGGGGAAGGCAGAGACTGACAGCATTTTGCAAGAGGTGTTGATAATTATGTGGGTTGAACTGTCCTCTTGGTGGATCAGATCCCAGCTCCAGATAACTCACATTGGTTTTTATAAAAAGTATGAAACATTTGAAAGAAAATCACAGAGTGAAACAATGAACTCTGTGCTCACCAATATCAGATTCTACCATTTTGCCATATTTGTTTCAGTAGTATAATTTAAAATAGATGAAACATTACAGATACAGGGGAAGACCGCTGGTGCCCCTCCCCCACTCCAGTCCCATCTTCCTTTTCTTCAGCATATCAGTATCCAGAAGTTCATTTTCCAGTGCTTATTGACATTTTTTGCGGGGAGGTGTAAGGTTTTTAATTGAATCACACATAGAGAAGTGAGCAAATCATAAGTGACATATAATGATATATACATATAATGGTCTTATGCATCTCAATTGATGTTTACCAAATGAACATACCCATGGAATTGCCCCCTGATCAGGATACTGAATTTTACCAGGACTCCAGGAGCCTCCCTCCTTTGCATACCTTCATAATTAATATCCCTTCCAAAAGTAATCATTCTTCTGATCAGTATCAAAATTGATTAGTTTTGCCTGGTTTGAACTTTATATGATTAGAATCACATACCATTTTGTGACAGGCTTCTTATGCTTCACATTATGTTTATAATATGTGGTGTTGCACATTACTCGTTCATTGTTCTCACTGCTATATAAGCGAATTTTATAAATATAACAATTTGCTTATCTATTCCACAGTTGATGAATATTTGAGTGTTTTGTCTATTATGAATACTGCTTCCCAGACCAGAGCGGAAACTAGGGTGAAGTGAGAGGGGCGCAAAATCTAAAAAAACACTCACTCTCAGAATCACACTGGCACTTTCATGATCCTGAGAGTTAGCGCCTCTTTAAATTTGAACAATACTCATCTCTCTTCCCTCATCCTATTCCTATTGTTGGCAAGGAACACCTTGCCTATGTCTTTATGTGCCTGCATTTCTGTTAGTAAATACCTAGGAATGAAATTGATAGATTATAGGACCTGTGAATATTTAGTTTTTAAATGTACTGTCAAACAATTTTTCATAGTGATTATACCAATTCTACATTCCACAGTTCATGAGAGTTCTACGTGCTCCACATCTTTATAACACTTAATATTGTCAGGAATTTTTGTTATTAATTGGTCATTTGGATATTCTCTTTTTTGAAGTAACTGTTTACCTCTTTCTCCCATCTTTAATTGGGTAATCTGTTACTTTTTCGGTTTTAAAACTTTATATATATCTATATCTATCTATATCTATATCGATATCGATATAGATATAGATATTTTGGTCGTATATGCATTTTAATGTCTGCTTTCTCTCCATTGCTTGACTTTTTATTTTAATGGCTCATTTCGATGAACATAAATTGTATATTTTAAATAAATTCCAACTTATCAATCTTTCATTTATGGTTAGTGTTATTTTCTCTTGTTTAGGAAATCTTTGCATAACTCAAGGTCATGAGGATATGATCCTATGTTACCTTCCGTGACCTTATTCTTTTATCTTTAATACTTATATCTAGAATCCACATAAGTTAACTTTTGTGTATGGAGTAGAAAGGGATCAAAGCTATTTTTTTGATGTTAGGCAATTGATTTAGCATCACCTATTGAAAAGGTTAACCTGTGATAACTTTGTTATAAATTAGGATCTGTTTTGTAGATATTATATTTAATCTAATTGGTCTATTTGTTTATATTTGCACAAATTAAAGGAAATTTGACTTTTTCTATCCAATATTTATGACTTTTTATTTCTCTTGCCTAATTTCAATGTCTAGGCCCTCCAGTGCAATAGTGAATAGAAGTAGTAAGAATGAATATCTTTGCATTACTCTGATTTTAGGGAGAAAGTGTTCAATATTTAAAAGTCAGTTATCTTCTAGCTGTAGGTCTTCCTTAGATGCTCTATATCATGTTGAGAAATTTGCATCTAACTTTGTGAGTATTTTCATCATGAATGGGTAAATTCTGTCAAAGACTTTCTCTATGCCTATTTAAGTGATCATATAATTGTTCTCTTGTCATACATTATTCTGGTGAATTATATTGAGTTTCATAAATTAAGTCAATTTTGTATTCTTGAGATAAAATCCCTGCTTGTTCATGACATATTATCCATTTTACATATTTTTATATTCTATTTGCTAATATCATTAATATTGACTTGATGTTCACAAGGGATGCTATTCTCTAATATGCTTTTCTTACTGTTCTTTTGTGGTCTTGATGTCAGCATTATGCATGCCTCATAAAATAAGTCAGAGAGTTGTTTCTCCTCCTTTTTTGAAGAATGATATAAAGTTGACATTTCTTTCTCAAATGTTTGATATAATGCAATGGTGAATCCATCTTGGAGTAGAGTTTTTTGTGGGAATATTTTTTATTACTAATTTAATTTATTTAATAGAAATATAAATATTTAACATTTTCTATTGTGCCATTTTATCAGTTTTTAAAGGAATATGCATTTCATATGTTGACAAATGTACTGGCATAAAATAGTGTATGGCATTTACTTGTTATTCTTTTAGTTCCAAGGTATATGGGGTGATATTCTCTCCTTAATTCTTGATATTCAGAATTTGTCTTCTCTCTGCTTTTCAATCAATCTTGATAGAGATTTTTCAGTTTTATTCTTTTAAAAAAACCTGACTTTATTCATTTCTCTATTTGTTTTCTATTTTATTGCTCTCTGTTGTCATGTTGCTCTTCTCCTTTAGGGTTCAATTTACTCTTCTTTCTGCAGCTCATTAAAGTAGAAGCAGAGATCATTGATTGTGCCCTTCTTCTCTACTAACATAGGCCTCTAATTTATACATTTCCTTGTAAGTATACTGCTTTAGTTGCATCCTACAAACTTTGACATTCTTATTATCCTTTAGTTCAAAATATACTTTAACCTTTTCCTCGCGGTGTCATCTTTAATTCCTGAGTTCTTTATAAGTGTTTAGTTTAATTTATAAATATTTAGAGTGATTCTAGATAGCTCATAGTTACAGAGTTTTAATTTAATATTGTCATGATCAGATAACATGTTTTCTATATGAATGAGATACTTTATATATATATACACACACACATATATATAGACCAGCAATGGCTCTAAAATCAAACTTTCCATGACTATTCCCAACTTTCACTAGGTTAATTTACTGACATATATATGTGTATATGTGTGTGTGTGTGTGTATGTGTGTGTGTGTGTGTGTGTGTGTGTGTATATATATATATATATTTTTTTTTTTTTTAACCAAGTCTTTGTCATCTTCTCATATTTTACACTTATGGCGTATCTCAATTCTGACTAGGTACATTTCAAGTGTTGAATAGCTAGCTACATGGTAATTAAAGTAGTTACCATATTGGATAGTACAGTGTTTGAGATCGCAAATGCATCTTTATCACAAACTATCGTCAGCAAATATTTTCCTGCTTTATGAACAATGTAAAGACTTTACATCAGTGTACTCCAATAACACTTTCCTGATTTTTGTGCTTTTATTGCCATATAGTTTACTTCTATGTATGTTATACTTCACTTTCTCTTATTTTTTAAATCTTTTAAAGAAATTTAAAATCTATATGTTTATATATTGCATATTTATATATACATATGTACACACAATAAGAATAATTTTTACATGTAAAGTCATAATGAACATTTTAACCTCTTCTGGTGTTCTTTATTCATTTTTTTGTAACTTCCTTTCAGCCTAAAAAACTTTTAACATTTCTTGTGTGTGTGTGTGTATGCATGTGTGAGCGTGTGTGTTTATGTATGTAATTTATTATGAGGAATTGGCTTCTACAATTATGGGTCCTACCATGTGCTTTCTGCAAAGTGGAGACCCAAGAAAGCTAGTGGTGTAATTTAAGTACAAAGTTTTGGCAATTACAAATAAAAGCTGCCGTAAACATCCACATGCAGGTTTTTGTGTGGGCATAAGTTTTTCATTTCAGTTAAGTAAATGCCAAGGAACATGATTGCTGGATTTTATAGTAAGAAACTGTCAAATTGTCTTTCAAGGAGGCTGTATCATTTTGCATTCCCACCAGCAATGAATGAGAGTTTCTGTTGTTCCACATTTTTGCCAGCATTTGGTATTGTCAGTGTTCTGAGATTTGGCCATTCTAAAAGATGTTTTCTTGTTGTCGAGTTTTAAGAGTTCTTTGTATGTTTTGATAACAGATCTTTATATAAGATGTATATTTTGCAAATATTTTCTCCCAGTTTGTAGCTTGTTGTCTCATTCTCTTGACATTGTCTTTCACAGACCAGAATTTAAAAATTTTTATTGTCTAGCTTATCAATTATATTTCTCATAGATCATGACTTTGGTATTGTATATAAAAAATTATAGCTATACCCAAGTTTATCTGGGTTTTAGAGAGCCCAGACATAGATTACATAAAATAGTCAACTGATCTTTGACAAAAGAGCAAAGACAATACAATAGAGCAACGATAGTCTTTTCAACAGATGGTACTGGGACAACTGGACATCCAAATGCAAAAACATGAACCTAGACCTTATACTCTTCTTGAAATTCACTCAAAATAGATCTTAGACATAAATGTAAATGCATATTTTTCTTGGAATAAAAATTCCAATCACTTATTTTCTCAGAGTTATTGCCTTGGATCCTTTTAGTGCCAATATTAGGTCCAAGTAACACAGAGAAGTTGCTATTTTTACTAAAAATCCTTTACTCAGAGTTGACTTCCCATTTAGGTCTCTGTGACCTTGTCTGTCATTCTGGAAACCAATTACACACATATTCTAGTCCTGACTATGAAAATTCCACTCTTGCAGGGACTCAGTATCAACGACAAAATAGAGAAGGTGTTTGTGCCATCTGAAATCAACCTCACAAACCTACAGATTTTGGCAGATTACTTAGAATTTGTCGAAAGTAAGAAGTTAATAGGAATTTTTAAAAGGCACGTATTTTATAAAGTCACACCCAACAAAAACAAGTTGAGTGGCTTATGGGTAATGGCACTGGTGATACCAAGAACAAAACAAGTTCCCATCTTGGAATAGCTTCAGTTTTGTGGGAGACTGACTTGTAAAGAGAGAACTTCAACGAGTGAGGTAAGTGCTGTAACAGAGTGGTGTGTAACATTCTAAGAAATCACAGAGGAGGGTCAGTAAGTTAACCTAGTGAAAGTTGGGAATAGTCATGGAAAGTTTGATTTTAGAGCCATTGCTGGTCTATCACGGTAAAACCAGACATAGAGAAGAAACTTTTGACCCTGTCATCAATAAGCCATTCAACCAAGCAATAAACCAAATAATAATAATCTAAAAAAATAATAATAATAACTCACAAAACATTTTGAAGTTAGATATTTTCAGGAGGGCAGATTTGTATGTCCTTTCTAGCTATAATCAATATGTGTCAAAGACCCAGATCTGTGAACACCCAGAACAAAGGATAAAGCAGCAGAGAGTAGAAAACCCTTCCTAAACAGAGGTTTTCTGCCCCTGCTCAGTTTAGCTTCTCTTATTTGCTTTGTGGCCTTACTGATTTGGGATATTCTGTCCATATGGCTTGTAATAACTTCCTGCTTCTCTTTGCCTTAGCTGATTGGATTTGACCCTCTGGTTATTCCTGAATGCCAATCCTGGCTCAACAGGCTCTGCTTGTCTCATTACCACTCATATCTAGGTTCAACATCTGTTATTCTATACTTTTAGCCCTTCTTTCATTAATACATTCTAATATCATCTTGGGGTTATGTGTTTGCATGTTCATGTATATGAACAAAAGGATTTTGGAGTATGTAGAGTGATCATAAATATACTTTTTAATACGTTCTCCCAGCCTTTAGAATATATATCCTCAGAAACATCCTAGTTGTCAGGTAATAGTTACATAGCTATGCCTCACTTGTGGACAGAGTGGCAATGAAGCCATAGCTCTCTCAGGGGTGATTTTTCCTGGCAGTAAGTTTCTGCTGAAAGTTTCTTTGCATTACTAAGAATGAAGTATTTCTCCTTCATTCTTCTAAATGCACTGACCTTTCAATTAGCTCAGGATTCTTGAGTTTCTGCTTTTATGGCTTAAAGTTGGTACAAATCCCGTTTGTATCTACTATTAACCTTTAACTAGCATTTATTTTCATGATATTTCTCAGAGGCTTGTCAGTAAGATCCATGACTAAGCTACTAGTATAAAAGCCCCTCAGATCCAAGATTTGTTGCTAATTACATCAATTAATCTTCCAGTGGAAGAGAATGCCACAGCTTTGACAGGAAGCTATAGACTTCTGAGAATCATTTAGACAAACTTGCTAGCCAATGAATACTCTTTTCAAATTCATAGTTATCATTGATTTGGGTAGGAGTGAGTTTTTGAGCAGTAACAGCTAAAAATGAGAAATGAATTAGCTACTATCATTAAGACGGTGTCTACTATGGCCAGAGGAGACTGACCATTAAAGAATTAAAAACTTCCTCAAAGACCTAAAATTTTTATCCAATAAGAAATTTGCTGAGACTTCCTGCCCAAGAAATTCTCAGCAATAGTCACACCCAACAAAATATTAGTAATTCCTACTGCATGCTGGATAATATGTCAAGTGCTAGGGATAGAAAGGTGAACAAGACCATAATAATCATGGAGTTCATGCAGTTTCCAGTGTATAGGGGATATAAAGTTCACAAATAATTATATATTTAATTATAGTTTATATATTAGGTTTTAAAAGGGAAAACTTTGCAAGCATAAAACAGATTCTTCTGTCCATTTGGAGAGAGAAGATTGTCCATTAGTTGGAGGATGTTGCATGTTAGTCTGAGGAGAAAGATGGGAATGTTTCAGGCCAAAATAGTATGAGGAAAGACCACAGAGTGGAATTGGGCTTGGTACATTCTGGAAACTGAAAGACAAACAGTCTTTGCACACAGTGGGGTAAGAGAAAAGGGGGTATAACATGATTGGGGAAAATGTTCAGGGTCCATTTATGTCTAAGTCATTACACACAGAGTTATTAATGTTAATAATAGCCAAGTAAGACTTTCTGGAGCTGGCTGAATTGGGAGAAGGAGTTGTACATTTTATATGGCCATGGAAACTCTAAGTTATCTGAATTACTTTGTGCTTTGATTCATTAAATAGATTTTTTAAAAATGTTCTAATTAAGCATTTTTATCTAAAACAAGTTGTATGTTAGTGTTGTTAACTTTTAAGGTTACTTTTTGCTGGTGTTGAGACAGGGGCTCTCTTGGGTAATGAGCTAGGGGTTAATGCCTTTGGTCGATAATGGCCTTGGCATGACGTTAACTTTCAATGAGAAAGTGACTTGACACATTTCTAACATACTTCTTGATATGGTAAAGTACCCAGGGAGGACAAGCCTTTTCAGAATGGGCTTTCTG
Organism: Pteropus medius; assembly: GCF_902729225.1. Classification (NCBI taxonomy): domain Eukaryota; kingdom Metazoa; phylum Chordata; class Mammalia; order Chiroptera; family Pteropodidae; genus Pteropus; species Pteropus medius. The sequence goes on along the minus strand of NW_024352785.1, from coordinate 9,295,869 downwards.
GGCAGTCATTTATTCTGAGACTCAGAATATACACAATTTTTAGTGGTTTTCACACAGAGAAGTGTTTGTTTCGACCCAGCAGGTTAAGCTCTGGTCCTCATTATAAAAATTTATCAATTGTTTTTAGAATATAAAATAGACTAAAATTTTCCACTGGAGAAAAGGCTCTGACCCCAGCCTCATCTGTTGGTTCAAGTCAACCTATTTTGTCATTAGAGATCAACAGGCCAACTGGAAAAGGCTTGAAATGTTGGGCCCAGCAGTGTTATCAATACCTGTTCGGATGCATTTCTTTGAAGTGTTATAATTCTATGTATGTTCTCTCAGTGCTTCTCAGGTTGCTAGAAAGAGATCTCAAATGGGGAAAGAAATCTCAAATTGCCCAGGCTCTGCATAAGACAGAAGTATGCTGGGAATGCATTTCTGTGTCTTTCAGATTCTCCACTCTTAGCCAGCAGTCATCAGAGTCAGCATCTTTTTAATGGCTTTTCTGCTTTTTTTAATTGTCTTTATTGTTTGTTTTTGCTTGGATGTCTGAAATAATTACAAATGCCATAATGATTATAGAAAAGTGCTTCCAAAAACTCCATCTGCTTTTATATTTGCCTGGATAGCCATTTTAATATTGCTTCCACTTAAAAAGGGTGGGAGGGAGAAAGGCAGATAATTAATAAAGTATATTCAGAAAGAGGCAAGATGAGATATGATGTGATATATGAAGAGAGGGATTTGCTTTGAGGAAGTGGGAGGGGACAGATGTGAGGATGTTTGTGTTAAAAGCAAATAATTAGGGGGTGTCTGTAATCGGAAGGTAGAAAACAGAGCCAATAATCTCTATTTTCTCAGTGAACTGTGATCATCTAAGTGTAAGGTGAGTTTTAGGAATGATCAGAAATCTTGAAGAAAGCAAATATTTGCTAGGTGCTTTGGTTTAGAGTCATTATAATTTGTATATTTTGATATGTATCAATCTAATATGTAAGTATTTATATTTCTAGAAGATATTAGCTGAATTAAATTGTAGTTTAGATACTTTTGATTCATTGTAAAAGAGCTCTAATGAAAGAATCCTTTATTATTACCCTAGAAAATGTATATGTATATTAGAAATTTTGCATGGAAACTTTTATTTACATTATAATTTCTTAATACATTTTACCTGCTTGATCTTTATTTGACAGTGATTTCTAACACATTAGTTTAATTTCACTTTTCATGGCTTCCACTCAGCATTTCTATTACATATTTATCTATAACTAAACAATAAAATAGTTTAAAAGTGCAAAGACCTCAATTCTGTCAATAATCTGAATAAGTTTGAAGGAGAGCCTCAGATGGAATTACAGCTTTGGTCAACACTTTGATTTCAGCCTGGAGAAATCCTGAGCCAGAAAACCCAGCTAACCCTTGCTTGGACCTCTGACCTACAGAATCTGTGAGATAAGAAATACATATTGTTGTAAGTCTTTAAGTTTGTTGTAATTCTTACACAGCAATAGAAAACTAATACAGTACTTAAGCTTAAGAAGTTAAGCTTCTTAGTTCATATTTTAATTAAGTCCATATGGAGTGAGATTGTAGGAACTTTTGTTTTACTCTTCGAGAATAAAATACTGAATGAAGACAGGGTCTTCTGTGGGTAGACTTAAATTTCGTCAGAGTAGGAAGTGCCTATAGGGTAGAGCGAAGGTAGACATGGGGGCTATCATCAACACTGCATTTCACTGTGAATTTCTTTATTGGGTTGATGTTCTTCACAGCTCTCTGAGAACTTACTGTCATGGATTGGGCTCAAAGAGACTCTCCTGAGAGAACTGATCCTGCGCAAGGTCCTTTTATACTGCTATTTCTGAATAGCTGTGGGCCACCAAAGGGTTATGCTTCTTTTAGGAAGTCTGTGAAAGATAACCACTACTTTAGTGGTGGTTTTTAAAAATATACATCTTGTAGTGATTAGGGCATGGAATGATTAGATTCATTCTTATTGTGCTAAACTTAGAAGTGGAAAAAGGAAACATACTCTTTAAAAATTTTAAAAATATTTTAAGGCCCAGAAGAGCTTCCTGAGAAGATGATTTTCCATTTTAGTGAAAAAAAAAGTCAGTTAAAAAATTCATAAAGGCTGCATTATGCTCAATGGAAACATTTCTTAGAAAAAGAGAAGAGGTTGATACTTAAAGATATAGTCATAAGCGTTTCATAGAGCTCTTCCAAGACACAAGACCAAGCCTCTCTCCAAATGGTAGGACTTTTAAAGAAACAGGAAGTGATTGATTTTATAATATGTATGTGAACATAGCGAGTACCATTAGGACATCAAAAGCAGGGATGTTTTAGATAAAAGGATATATATTGCCAATTCATGTATATTGATGGTTATTTAGGAGCATTCTGCAGACATAATGAACAATTCAATCCGTATGGGCTGAGGTTTATTCTTGTGGTCCTGTGCATAGTCAAATCAGAATTTCTTGGTTCCTGCTTCTCAACAGTTGTGCAAAAACATTGTAGGGCATTGGAATGTATTTTGGCTGAACAAATAACTACATGTATGGGTACCACTTGTGTGTCATTGACTCAAGCTAAAACTGAGGTACCAATGCTCAATATAACCAAATAAGAACAAAGCAGGTAGAACTGAGTGATCAACTCTTTCTTGATTCCATGTCTTTCATTGAAAACAAAACAAAATAAAACAAGTGCTTCTTGGCAACCCTCTGTCACCCAAATTTCTTTCTTTGTCTGTAGATGAGCTTTTCTCAGACCATGACGTAGCCCGAGGTCCTGTCTCACAGATTTTGCTTGAGAGCTTTGTTAGTTATTACAGCATTGTCTTGGGTGTTGAATGTACGTAAATCTCTACCAAATCCAGAGTTGAACATATCCTAGGGATAATTTGTGACATTTCCCTTTTTGTGAAGATGAGAGATTTGAGATTCAGGGAGGGAAAAATGACTTATCCTAGGTCACACACACTAACCAGTAGAATTGGTAATTTGAGTTAGACCTTTATAGATTATTTTTGCTATTTTGTCTTATGTGTTAAATCTCAAACTCTTTGATACCACTTTTTATCTGGGATCTGAAATTGCTTTAGAACAAGTAGGCCCTTTGTTATTAATTTAAAGAATGATATGGGATTGGAGTGAGGCAAGGCTGTTCTAAAATAATATTTTGATGATTGTTTATATTATTACATATCAAACAAGAAGAGCTACTAATAGCTAATGATTTGGTCTTTGAAGAGCTTTATACAGTGGAAAATTACAAGCAACATCATAATTTTGTAATTACATGTCCAGAAGTAGCACCTTTCCCTGCTTTTATGCAATGTGCCTTATAAGGGAACTTTCTAGTAAGTAATTTTGAAGGGGCTTCCTTTTTATAGCTAACATTTAAAACAATAAAAAAAGAAAAACACTATTTTTCTATCCTTTCATCCTAAATCAAATATACTTATTGAGAAGGTAATTACATTAACCTTTAGAATACATTAATATTTCTCTCTTAAGCTCCCATCTACGTTAAAGATATTTGTTCCTTGTAAAATTTCATAGCATTGAAATGTAGTTATGGTGTTGGGATCCTAACTATCAACTAGAAATATCTTCTTTTTAAAAATGTTATTAAATTTATTGGAATGACATTGGTTAATAAAATTATATAGGTTTCAAGAGTACAATTCTATACTACATCATCTGTATATTGTGCTGTGTGTTCACCGCCCAAAGTCAAATCTTTCGTCACCATATATCTGGTTTTCTACTTCCCCCCACCCCACACTCCTTTTTCTCTGGTAACCACCATACTGTTGTCTGTGTCTATGAGTTTTTGTCTTGTTCGTTTGTTGCTTTCAGTTCTATATCCCATGTATGAGTGAAATCATGTGGTTCTCAGCTTTTTCTGACTTATTTTGCTTAGCACGATAATCTCAAGATCCATCTATGTCACAAATGGCAGTATTTCATCTTTTCTTATGACTGAGTAGTATTCCATTGTATCCGTGTACCACATCTTCTTTATCCAATCATCTACTGAAGAACACTTTGGTTGTTTTCATGTCCTGGCCACTGTGAATAATGCTGCAATAAACATAGTGTTATTGTGTGTGTATTAATGATATAGTATTGATGATGATAATGATGTGTGTGTGTGTGTGTGTGTGTGTGTGTGTGTCTTTATGAATACATATTTTTAAATTTTGGGGGTAGATACTCAGAAGAGGGATTGCTGGGTCATATGGTAATTTTATTCTTCATTTTTTGAGGAACTATATACTGTTTTCCATAGTGGCTGTGCCAATTTGCATTCCTACCAGCAATGTATGAGGGTTTCTTTTTCTCTACAACCTCTTCAACACTTATTACTTGTCTTGTTGATAATAGTCATTCTAACAGGTATGAAGTGGTTTCTCACTGTGGTTTTAATTTGCATTTCCCTAATAGCTAGTGAAGTTGACCATCTTTTCATATGTCTGTTTGTGTGTCTTCTTGGGAGAAATGTCTGTTTAGGTCGTTGGCCCTTTTTGTAAAATTAGATTTTGTCATTGTTGTTATTGAGTTGAATAAATTTTTAAAATATATTTTGGATATTAGCTCATTATTGGAGATGTTTTTGTAGGTATCTTCTCCCATTCATTTGCTTGCCTTTTGTTTTGATCATGGTCTTTTTTTGCTGCACAGAAGCTTTTTAGTTTGACATAGTTCCACTCATTTATTTTTGCTTTTACTTCTCTTGGCTTTGAGGTCAAATTCATAAAATTCTCTTCAAGACCAAGGTCCATATGTTTAGTTCCTATGCTTTCTTCTTTGTATTTTATTGTTCCAGGTATTATATTTAGGTCTTTGATCCATTTTGAGTTAATTTTGGTGTATGTTGACAAATAACAATCTAGTTTCATTTTTTTGCATGTAGCTTTCCAATTTTTCTGGCACCATTTATTGAAGAGGCTTTCTTTTCTCCATCGTATCTTTTTGGTTTCTTTGTCAAACATTATTTGCCCATATATCTGTGAGTTTATTTCTGGGTTCTCAATTCTGTTTCATTGGTTTGTATGTCTGTTTTTCTTTCATTACCATTCTGTTTTTAGTATTATTGCTTTGTGGTATAATTGGAAGTCAGGGAGTGTGACACCACTGGCTTTGTTCTGTTTTCTCAGGATTGCTTTTCCTATTTGGGTTTTTTTGTGTGTGTGATTCTACACAAATCTAGTGATTTTTTTGTTTCTCTAAAAAATATCATTGGGATTTCAATGAAGATTACATGAAGACTGTATATTGCTTTGGGTAATATGGCCATTTTAACTATGTTGATTCTTCCAATCCATGAATGTCAAATATCTTTCCATTTCTAAAGAATAGAAATCATATGATTATATCAATAGATGCAGAAAAAGCATTTGACAAGATACAACATCTATTTATGATGAAAACATTTAATATAATAGCTATAGAAGGAAATACTTCAGCATAAGATAGGCCACACATGACACACCCTTAGCTAATATCATACTCAATGGTGAAAAACTGAAAGCTTTTCCTCTAAAATCAGGAACACAGCAAGAATTCCCACTCTCACAACTATTATTCAGCATGGTACTAGAAGTCCCAGCTATAGCAATCGGACAAGAAAAAGAAATAAAAGACATCCAAATTGGAAAGGAAGATGTAAACTCTCATTATTTGCAAATGACATGATACTACACATAGAAAATCCTAAAGACTCCAGCATAAACTATTAGAACTAATAAATGAATCCAGTAAAGTGAAAGTATATAGAATCGATATACAGAAACCTGTTGCATTTCTATACACCAATAATGAATGATCAGGAGAAATTAACAAAACAATCCCATTAACAATTGCGACAAAAAGAAAAAATACCTTGGAATAAACTTAAAGAATGTGATGGACCTATACACTGAAAACTACAAGGCATTATTAAAAAAATTGAAGAAGATACATAGAAATATCTTTTCATTTTTAGCTTCATATTTCTCTATGATACAATCCCGCCTAATCCTGACACAGCCTAAGCATCCGTGTGCTTTTTCATGAGTGGCATTTCCTTTCTTCGGGCTTTGCCTAAAGATATTTTTGTGTGTTTTCTCAGTGCCAACCTCTCTCTCCTCCCTTTGCCCACCTTCGTTGATTTATTTATCAAACATTTATGGTGAACCTACGCTGTTTATATTGCTTTTCAACCTTATCTGCCCCACTCTTGTAACTTCTTGAGAGAATGAATTCTGTGCCAGACATCAAGGATATAGTAGAGACCAAAGACAAGTAAGATTCCTACTGTCATTTTAATGAGAAGAGACTCATGATAAATAGACAAGTAAATAGATAAACGAGATAGTTTTGATAGTTATAAGAGATAGAAGAAAATAAAAGAGTGGCTCTGGGAGGAGATGACATTTACACTGAGACACGAATGAAAAGAAAGACCTTGCCTGAACAAATCTGGGGAATGAGGATTCGGGGCAGAGGAGACAGCAAATACAGAGATCCCTGCATTGGAATGCCTTCCTAAGTTCTGGTTATTGAGAGAGTCACGGAGCACAGGGGAGTATAATATGAGAATAGGTCAGAGGAATAAGGAACAGCCAGGTCACACTGGCTTTGTAGGCCATGGTAAAAATTTTAAACTTTATTCTGAGACAGTGAGAATCTGTCAGGGGAAATGGGAATTTTGGCATGCTAGAAAGTAAAGGCATATATTCCTCAGGGGCACTTGGGTGTTGACCCTGTTATTTCCCTTGTTTGTGAGTTTTGCTTTGCTGATGCAGAGTTTGGTTCAAGAACTAGGCAACCTTGGTGTCTGTCTACACCTTAAGTAGAAACCTGTGGATGGGGCATTTAGTTATGTTAAAAAAAAAAAAGTATTCTGACTGCTATGTAGAGTGGATTGTAAGAGAAAAATAATGGAAATACTTAAAAGGGTATCTTAGATTTTAGAGTGAGAAATGATGCTTAAATCACCAGGGTAGTATTGAAGAGAGAGAGAAATAGGTGGGTTTATAACATAATTTACAGATTGAATCAAAAGGACTTGCTGGAGATTGAATGTGGGGAGTCAGGGAAAGAGAAGAATGATATTTGACTCTTAGTTGTTTTGTATTACCATTGGCTAGAGTAGGGAAGAATTGGAAAGGAGCAAGTTTGGGGAGGAAATCATCACTTCTGTTTGATATAGTAAGACTGAGATGCCTGTGAGAGATGCTACTGTTCCTTTACTTTTGAGACAAGTTTGGCTTGTGCTGAATTCTCTTGAGGCCTGTTTATGAAGCGCTGATTCTTGTTCCTGCCTGTCTCCACATACACCCCTTAATTTCAGGAATTCAAATATGTCAGATCTCTATTTCTTATGAGCAAGAGCCACTGTTCTCAAAGAGCTTATCAGCTAATGTGTGTACCTGAAAAGATTATGTGGTAATAAGGAAAGTTAAGTCCTTATATTTAGCAGCCAAACAAATATCACAGATAACCCTTGAGCTGTGGTATTTGATAGGAATTTAAAAATTACAGAAGGTAATGTAATGGGTGAGAAAAACTTGTGTGCACTCATGAATGATTGTATGTATTCATTTGAGGAGCATATGGGAGGAGATTGAGTACTGTCTAGAAAATAAAATTTTTAATACTTAGTGTGAATATTTACTGCAGATACCAGAGGCATGTGATAAAAAGCTTTCATTGTAATGAACAGTATGGGTCAGAAGGAGTTGAAGTAAAATGTTTAAAATAAGAAATTTTGAAGGAACTAACACAAGCCACTATAACCTTATGGAGAAATAGGTAAAAGCAAGGTTCTGTTTGCTCACAAAGACCAAAAACAGGTGAGCCTAGAATACATTTTCAGTTTGACCAACTGAAGACCAAATTATTCCTAGTTGCCTATTAAATGGAGCTCTCTTCTCATTACAGTGACATAATGAGAAAAACCACATGTAAATGAAATAAATTATAATTAGAGGCATAGCTTTTACTTTGGTGGAAATTCTAGGGAGGATTTTGGGAGGACTGAATCTATGAGGTAATCATTTGAGCTAAGACTTTCTGTATAGAATATATGATGTGTAAATGACACATCATTCAGGTGCATATCCACGTTGTCTCACCTTCTCTACTTGTCAACCCCATTGCTTGGGAGGAACTTTGTACTGGGAAATGTAGAGAGTTGACTCTTCTGTCTTGGTGACTGGGCAGCCTACTTCATAAATGGCTATTCTTGCCTATTATAGCCTAGGAGGAGTAGGGAAGGCCAGAGTGGGTAGTTGATGAATAAGAGAGGGGGTCAGAGTAATGATTATTATAATTTTATCAAAAGAAAGATAGTCTCTTAATTACCATGCTTCAAAGAGTTGTGAATTTTACAACTTTGCCAAAAAACAACAAGGTCTGCTTTGCCAAACCTTGTTGTTTTTTTCCATTTTAGCAGGCCCAGGGAAGGACAGCTTCAGCAGGGAACAACACAATCATGTAGTTCAGAACTTGAAAAGTGTCAGAACTACATGATGCTGTAGTTCTGGCTGTTCCAGGTGTCCTGTAGGTCAACAAGGTGTTAAACTGATATCTTTGTGTTTCTTCCTGATTTTTGTTCAAAAGAAAAGACATAAACAAGGAGATACCTAATTAACCTTGACCCCTATTTAGAGTTTTTCCATAGTTAAGAAAAAGACATAGAAATTCAGTCTTCTCACACTCATTACAAATAAAATTATTAAAGATGTGAGTTCAACTGAAAATACTAGATCCTTGGGATCTGCTATAATAATAGTTGGAGTGACAGTGGGAAAATTGCCACCATCTTAGTGCTTCTGGTCCTTTTAGGATCTTTAGAGTGAGATTACTAGAAAGTCATACTATCTAAGATTTACAAATAGAAATAATGTAAAGTCATTATTAATTCCTAACCAAACAAGTATTTTTCAACATATGTATTAGCACTAAACATGAAATACAGAGATGTGGAACAGCTAAAATACCCAGGGATGTATAAGCTCAGAAACCAGTACAACCAATTAGTATATACAGTGGTCAGCAAGTTGCAGCCTGTGGACCAAATTCAGCCCTGCACTGTTTCGTATGCTCCACAAGCGGAGTGCTTTTTACATTTCAAATGGTTGAAAGCAAAATAGAAAAAAGGATGCTATTTTGTGACACATTAAAATTACCTAAAATTCACATTTCAGTGTGCATAAATAAAGTTTTATTGGAACACAGCCATGTTCTTTCATCTCTGTATCGTCTGTGGCTACTTTCACACTGTAGTAGTAGAACTGAGTAGTTGTGACAGAGACCATCTGGTCTACAAAACCAAAAATACTATTTGGCCCTTTTCTGAAAAATTAGTTTGCTGATCTCAGCTCTAAGAGCAAGACAAACTGAAAACATATCCAACCTGAAGCAGAATTATTGGAACAGAACTTAAAATAAGTATAATAAATATACTTAAGAGATAAAGCTACAAACTATATAAAAAACAAGAAGTTATATTTAAAAAAACAATTGGAAATATCAGGTATAGAAAAACTAATAGTTAATATAAAGAGCAATAGGTGAGATAATTACCAATGTAGACAGTGCTGAAGAATGAATCAGTAAGTAATGCTCACTACTATTAGGTTAACCAAGATAAATGCTTGATTGTTTTTCTTTATTCATTTTCTAGATAATAAATTGGTTTCATGTCTTCTAAAGTTAAGTTGTCATTATGAACTTGTGGGTATAAATATACTTGGTGCTTATCTCAGTTATCTTTATTAAAACTCAAATTTTCCAATATTTAGCCAGTAGAAGCCTGTTGGCTCTTGAGTCTTTTGACATACTGGAACAGTTTTTAGGAGAGCTTCCTCCCTAAGTGCTCTGACAAGATTTTCCAAGATAATCTTGTCCATTTTCTGTTATAGATTTGGAATCAGCCATTGTCCAAGAAGCCCTGGTTTCTTGTGATTGGAGCTAGGATTTCAAGACTACAATCTGTACACTAGAGATGTTCAGTACTATGGCCTTGTTCATTGTTTCTAGGCTGTTCCAGTGGTCAGAACTATGTGAGTCTCCTTGTCTGAGTGCATGTGCATGCGTAAAAACAGATTATGAAATAATGCTGATTCTTCCAGTGCAGGACTACAGAAATTTTACTTTACATCTTTTATCTTATGTATCTCTTTGTTTCACACTAAGAATGTCCTAGAAATGCTTAACTGTTTCATTTCATATTAATACATACAGTAGTCTCAGAATAACAATACAAATACTTCTACCGTCAATATGGTTAATGTTAATATAAGCATATGCTTTTCGTAGTCTCCCTCTACACTATATAGTTGTATTTAATCTGTACTACCAGAGCATATAGCCATTAGTTACTATACTTTCATTTTTAACCCTCATTTAGAATTATATTTTAATATATTTAATGTTCACCGCCAGCCTTGATATTAATGTCTCTCTGGATATTTTGTTGTTCGAAACTTTCTCTGATTCCTCATAAAGTATTCATGGGAATAATAGTCCCTGAGTTCACGATGTCGATGTTTATTTGTGCCCTTTATACTTGAAAGTAATTTTGCAGAAAATAAAAATCTTGGCTTACATTTTAGTTTTCTGTTTTTTTAGAATCTTAAATATGTTATGCCATTATCGTCTGAGATAAAGGATTGCTATCAAAGTCTAATCATAATCCAATTTCATTTTCATTTTCCTTATTGGTCATTTGCCCTTTTGGCCCAGTTAACAGAAAAATTTTAAATTTTTAAAAATTTAAATTCTAGTAATTTTACCAGAGTAAAATTCTGTTGGTCATGCTATGTCTATATTCTCTACTAGAGTGCTCTATCAATGTATATTTTCAAAATGTTTATATATGTGTGTGTATACACATATACACATATATAAGCATTTCAAGCAAATTTTCTTAAATTATACTTTTTTTGTGTTATGTTTCCTTGCTTTTGTTTTATTATTCTTTAGAGACTCCTTTTATCAAAATTTTAGATGTTCTTTACCTATCTGCAGTATTTTCACTTTCTCACAAATTTTTTAAATCTCTTTATTTTCAACTTAAATTTTTTTTTCTTTTCTCTATCTTAAGCTTATTGTTTGTTCTTCTGTTCCTTCTAGTTTGCTTTTCATTTCTAAAATAATTTTAGCTCATTTAAAAATAAAATGTTATAGTTTTATTTTCACAAGCATGTCTTTCAGGTGCTTTTATCATAGGCATGCTATTCTGCTTCTTTTTTTTTCCTGAGAAACCCTCGCTCTGTTCTTTACCCTGATATTTATCTGCCGCTTCTCTTCTTTTGTCTGTTTTTTTCTCTTAGTTTCATCCCACACATTTGCTGATCCCATGCAGGTCTTGTGGCTTTGGTAATTTTTTCTCACCCACTTGATTTTTTGGGGATTCCTGGGGATTTCTTGGTACTAAGTTTTGCTGTAAAAGTTGTTCATCAGTTTTGTATTTTCATATTTATGTGAATTTAGTTTTCAACTGTAGAAAAGAGAAACGATAGCAAAATAAAACTCAAAGGAATCAATACAGACAAAAGTGCAAAATAAAAAGAAAAAAAAAGTCAGTCAATAAAACCAAGATCTTGTGTTTTGGAAAGGCAGACCAATAACGAGGTAAACTTTATACAGGACTGATTTTTAGGAATGAAATGCAACATGAGGAACAAAGATGCAATTTGATGGACAACAATATACCTAACATTTAATTTGAAAGCCCAAGCAAAGAGAAATAATTTTCTAGGTAAATATAAAATATAAAAAATAGCTCAAAAAGTAGAAAATTAAATAGACCAATGTGCAGCAGAGTTAACATAGTAGGCCTGACACTGCTTTCTTTAGATAGACCTGCTTACAGGTTGGCCCATGGCTGGCATCTGAGATCTTCACTCATGAAACATTCATTCTCTGTGCTGATATGAAACTTTTCCTAAGCATTAGGGTTTCAGTGCTGTGCTTTAGACTGTGAAATCACTCTGATTTATGTTGAATATCTGCTTTCCTTCGGTGAATCTGGAATTTTGGAATGTGATAGAAAGAGGTTGTCTATATGACTAGTCACCCACAAAAACCTTAGGCACTGATTCTGTAATGCAGAGGTCTCTAACCCCCAGGCCATGGCCCTGTACTGGTCCATGGCCTGTTAGGAACCGGCCACAGCAGGAGGTGAGTGGTGGGCCAGCGAGCAAAGCTTCATCTGTATTTGCAATGGCTCCCCAGTGCTAGCATCACCGCCTCAGCTCCACCTCAGATCATCAGGCATTAGATTCTCACAAGAGCACTGGTCCCTGGTGCTAAAAAGGTTGTGGACTGCTGCTCTAATAGGCTTCACTAGGAAGACACACTGTGACCGTATTTTTCATTGCAAGAGAAAAGAGCATGTTCTGTTTCTGAGAGTGCTCTCCCAGGAAGGAGGGAGCATAAAGGAAGCCTGTGTATGAATTTCTCCGGACTCCACCCATGTCTCTGCCTTGCTGATATCCTTTCACTGTAATAAGCCTTAGCTGTGAGTACAACTACATGCTGAATACTATGATTCCTGCTAATGGACCTTTCAGTGAGTTACACACTAACAACCCTAAAATAAATGGAAACGATAGTCAAAGTTTTAGTCCTCTCAAAATGTACCAGGTTCAGATGGTTTCAAGATACTCTAGCCAATCTGTAAAACATCAAGCTCATAAATTGTCTCAGAATTCTCTATTGTCTTTTTTTTCTTGATGTATGGATTTCTGAGCATTATGTATGGATTCGTCACATTCTCTGGTATTTTTATTTAGTTTTTCCTGTATTTCAAATTTGTTGTTAAGTGTAAAAAGATTTATGATTGTTAAATCTTTTAATATTTTAAACTCAGTCTTAGTCATCAGAATCTCTTTATAGAACCTGTGCTCTGAAGTTAGATTTCTTAGATTTGCATTTCCACTCTTTTTCTTGATAACTTTAAGAACTTGCGCATATTAATTTTTTTTGAGCCTCAGTTTCTTCATGTGCGAAGTGCTAATATGAAGTACTTCTATATAATATAGAGTATTCCATAAAGTCGATGTTAGGATTAAATTAGATAATGCACTTATAAAGTGCTAGAAAGTGGTATAAATTAGATATTATTTATCTAATAATGGTATAAATAAAATTAGATAATGCATTTATATAGTGCTAAAAAATAGAATTCATCTGTTAAGTAAAGCTATAAAGATTTAAACTCACTGGCATTTATTTTGATTACTGATGTTTGGAATAATTTCAGCCTATTAAGACTGACCCTGTAATAAATTTATTCTTTTATTCATTCACTCACTCATTCACTCATTTATTCAACGAATCTTAAGTGCCAACTACTATTCTGGGCCATGGCATTCTATAGCAAATAAAAGAGGTGGGACTATACACATGAAATGTACATTCAAGTGTTATTAAAGCCCACACAAATAAACATATTTTCTGTCAGCATCCAGAATATTTCTCTCCTCCAATTAAGTCAAGACTTTAGCATTCTTATATGTTCCCTCTACTCCCTCTTTATCCTGTCCCCTCACTTCCAGTTTATCTACAATGTTAACATACTTTAGAATTTTTGCTTTAGAGCATGGTTATTCTTGCTTACAAATAAATTCTTTAGCTTAAACAATAACTATAGCTTTTTACAGCTAAGTCCTCCTTTTAAATTCATTATGTGTTTCTCTTCTAGTAAAATTACTAGTGACTAGGCAATTACTAAAGTATCAACCAATTCTCAGATATACAAAGCAAAAATTTTACATTCTAGAACTTCAGGAGACTTCGTATACATGAGTCTTTATCTTCACAACTGAATAATTTGTTATTTGGCAAGAAATTCTAGGATCAAAACTATTTTCCTTCAGAACTAGGCAAATTCTTGCTTCTAGTGTAACTGATAGAAATTCTGTCAATCTATTTCAAAATTCTTTTTCAAAAGAGTCTTTTTTCCCCGTGCTAGAAACTTTTGGGAGGTTTCTTTAACTGCTGATAACCACCAATCAGTCTTCCATTTCTGTTCCTTTGTTATTGTAAGAGTGTTATATAAATGGAATCATACAGTATATAACTTTTTGAGACTAGCTTTTATCACTCACTCACCATCATTCCCTTGTGATCCATTGAAGTTGTTGTGCGTATCAATAGTCTATTTCATTTAATTGAGTAGTATTCCATGGTATGGATATACCACTATTTGTTTAACCATTCACCTATTGGAGGACATCTGAGTTGTTCTCAGTTTAGGGGTATTATGAATAAAGCTGTTAGCATTTGTGTACAAAGGGAGGGCAGATCTATGGGGCAGCCACCTCCTTAGCATAACTTCAGTCAAAATTGAGGGAGTGTTGTTCCAAGTTCTATTCTTGGTGATCAGGACCTGGAGTCAAAATTGGTCTAGTTAATGTATTTTTCTCATTGTTCACTCGGTGCGAAGCATTTTCTGCTCTATTAAACTGAGTCAACCTGTAAAAACCTTGCACTATTTTTGTCTCAGAATTTGAAGCTTTCCCTCAGCTTCCTTGTTCCCAATCTTTATGTACAGCAGAATCACCCAGGGAGAATGCTAATTCATAGGGTCTGGAGTAAGACTCAGGCATTTGTATTCTTAACACTCTCCCAGATGACTCTTACTAATACTGAGAAGTAGTTAGTACTTAGGATCCAGGCATGGTTATCTCATCCACTCAGAAATAAGAAAATGTATTGGGAAAAGGGGTTTATCTCTCTCTAGATATAAACCCTCTTCAGAACATTTTGGCTTTAGCTTGGTACCTTATGTGTGCTAATTATGCCATTTTCCTGTGAGACAAACAATCATAACCCCTCCTAAGATTCTTTTAACTTTAGGATCAAAAAGACCCACAGATACTGAAAAGGATAAACAGTTAATAGATCATAAGCATGAGAAAAAGCTATGAAGTTAAGAAATTATGAAATTTCAGAGTTTCTGAAATTAAACTTCCTGCTGAAATTATCCCTGTTTAGAGACAGCTAAGGAAACAGGATTCAGAAAAAGTTTTATGAATAAGCTTTTGCTTGGAAACAAAAGAATTGAGAGGAGGCCCATTGCATTGGATTTTGTTTTTGTTTTTGTTTTCATTTTTTTTTCCTCTTAGCTCTCATTCTTATCTACCAGGACTAAAGTTTTCTATTATCCACACTTATCTTCATAGGCATGATTTATATTTTCCCTTGCAATCTTTCTTAGTAAACATATGAGATGGAAACTTCTAAAATGCTGTGAGAGGCTCAGAAGAAAATTACTGTGCCCGGCTGAGCTTAATGGTAAGATGGGGTAATAAAAACTGTTTCCTTTGAGCACTCTCGAGCCCCCTGGGTCATATTGTAAAAGATTCAAGAAGTAGACCTCTTAAAAGCTGAAGATTCATTGAGTAATTTTACGTGGAGAGAAGTGTATGGTCACCTTTGCTCTTCTTTCTCTAAGTATCAGAGAGTGGCATTACTCCGTCAGCACGCTGCATTTCCAGGACAAAGGTTAGAAAGAGCCAAGAGAAAGTGTTTGTGTGATCGAGATTATGATTATATGACAAGCAATGTTAGGAAGATGTACTAAAAGGAGAGGCCTAGAAAGCAAGCAACTTGGGTTTTTGCTCCTGATACTGACCAGTCATATTTCTTTTCCTGGTGTAAATTTCCACATCTGTGAAAGCAGTAGGAAGACTAGAGCAAGGGTGGAAACTGGTGATCCACAGACATGTTGTTTTTGGCTTTCTTTCCTTTAGCCCTACCCCGCTCCTTTTAAATGTCTTTTTCCTCGTCCCACATCAAATTTAAAACAAAATCTAAATGTTGGGAAAGCCCATATAGGAATACATATTGTTTAGATTCCCTTTGGAAATGGGGAGGGATGGTGACACCAGATCTGTTTTCTGTGTGATACCTGCCTCCCATTAGAAGTAGCATATCCTGTTCTGTGACATCTCTGTCACTCCCTACTGCCTTCTAACACCAACACCTAGTGTCAGCTTCTATTCATCACTGCATTGTTGTTTGTCTTGCATAGAGGAATACTGTTCTCTACCTATGTCTTCATAAAGAGGGTGAAAATGAAAGACTATAAAGTCTGCGTTGAAAAAAAGAGGGGTGAGAGAGGACATCCAAGTTGCTCCCCTCTCTATTAACTTGGTTACATCTACAATGTTTTTCTCACAAGAAACAAGTGTTATATTAAATTCGCCATTTCCGTTTCGCACGTTAGATATGCACAATAGTGTTCTAATGAATGAGATGAATTCTGTGACTTGAGAGGATTTGATGTGATCTCTGCCCATTAGCTTGCAGCATGACACAGGTTCCTTCTCGTTGGCTGCTCTACTCTAAAGTGAACATTTGTGGCATTTTGTTCTGTTCCTGTGTTCTTTGCCTTTGCTTCCATTTTTTTCACTGAGTAGGCAAAGACATGTGGGCACAGGTATTTAATTTCTTGTTAAAAAAACAACAAAAAACGCAAACTAAACACCAGATGCTACATTTTAAATCTTTGAACTTTCCATCTCAAATAAATTAATTCAATAAGCATTTAGTGTCTAGGATATTCCAAGATTTGTGGTTCCCTTGGTGATATAGGGGAAAAAAAGTAACCCTGACACATAGGTTAGTGAGTGTAAGAGACCAAAATATTCTCAGAAAAATGAGGTTCAAGGCCCTGTCAGAGACCAGCAGGGAGGCCTATTGATCATGTAAAGCTGGGATGATTGGACTTGGTGAACTAGGGAGAGCATCATCTTGACAGAGCCTGAGCCATGTCCATAAAAGAGAAAGTAAAAGAATGTTCTCATAGAAATGGTGGCATTGGAGGGGAGGACTTGGCTTTGTCCTGAGGTAGTTTTAGGGCAGTAATTAGTAAGATCTGGGTAGAGATTGGTCAAAATTTGTGAACTGGGTGAGTTGCTGGACCTTTGAGTGGTCTTTCAGAGTTCATGTCGTGTGGATGATCAGCTGGCATCTGCTAGGTCGATCATTCATAACTAGCATGGTTTTGAAGCTGCTGATTTTCAAAGTGACCACCGAGCTGTGGAGAGGAGTAGGGAGCCATAAAGCTGTTCTTGCTAAGATTTATTTTTCTTGAATAAATGCTCTTTGGAGTTTCGTAGGTCTTTGGTTAATTTTCAGAGTTCTAAAGAAGTTGACTTTGATTATTTTTGCTAGTATTCTCATTGCTTTTATATAGGAGCAGACTTTTAGAGTAGATTTCCATTTTGGAAGTGTCTAGGACTTTTATTAGTTGGTCTGGGGTCTTATATGGATCTGAATGAGTTGATGTTAAAGCATGTTCAGCTTACTTCTTCTTGAGATTTTGTTTTGGTGCAGCTCATCTGTTTCATGAGTGACAGTACATTTTGAAAGTTGCGATCTGTTTCTTTTCTTGGTGACTAGGTGCTTTGGATGGAGAGGTAATGAACTGAGCCTGGGTTTGGAGGGCAAGAAAAGCAAACAGGTCAGGCAGGCATCCTGGAGGAAATGATGTTGAAGAAGAGGAAAAATGAGCCATGTGGAAGTGTTAGTGATGTACTGGGGTGTTGCAGAATCATCCAGTACATAATTACTGAGCAGCTGTTATGTAGCAAGCTCTGTTATAGGCCCTCAGGCTATAACAGTGAACAACAGAAAAATCACTGCTTTCATTGAATTTACATTCTGGTGTGGGGATCCAAGTGGGGGACAGAAAACAAACAAATGTGACAGGTAGTAAAAAGTGCTATGAAGAAAATAATCTGTCAGGTGATGCATACTGACTGGAGTGTTATTTTCATATAAAGATCAGGAAGTTCCTTTCTGATAAGAAATTAGAGCTAAGACTGGAAAAATTCGGGGAGTGAGCTATGGGCCTTTCCTGGGGCAGAGTTTTAAGCATAA
Organism: Pteropus medius; assembly: GCF_902729225.1. Lineage (NCBI taxonomy): Eukaryota > Metazoa > Chordata > Mammalia > Chiroptera > Pteropodidae > Pteropus > Pteropus medius. The sequence goes on along the minus strand of NW_024352785.1, from coordinate 9,277,984 downwards.
GCAATGGTGAGTGCAAATCCTGGAGTGAGAACAGATGAATGAATAACCCTGGTTTTAGAGAACTGGCAAATTGAGGGCTTGAGCATTTGGAGGAGAGGAGAAATCCTTGAGAAAAGAATCTGAGGCTGTCAGCTCTTGAAGGAGAGGAGTGACAAGGATGATCAGAATACAGGCATACCTTGGAGATATTGCAGGTTTAATTCCAGACCACCACAATAAAGCGAGTTTTGCAGTAAAGTGAATCACACAAATGTTTCGGTTCCCCGGTGCAAATAAAAGTTACGTTTGTATTATACTGTAGTCTATTAAGAGTGCGACAGTAATCTGTCTGAAAAATTAATGTACATACCTTCATTTAAAAATATTGCTAAAAAATGCTAACCATCACATGAGGTTATTGGAGCAATGGTACTGACAGACATGCTTGAGGCAGGGTTGCAGCAAACTTTCAATTTGTTAAAAAAAAAAGCAATATCTGGGAAGCAATAAAGTGAACTACATTAAAATGAGGTATGTGTGTAGTAGCGGCTAAGAGTAAGGAATGTAGATCATCAGAGAGGCTGGTGTCGCTGCATTTGGGATGGACATGAAGAAGACAGTCAGTGGCATCCTTTGTTGCAAGGTACCCTAAGGTTTATTGGTTTGAAGTTGTCAGTCACATGGATGACAACCCAGGAGGGGTCGGAGGCTTGACCACCATGCTTAGTTTTGTCATGGCCTTTGTAACTGCTGTTTTAAGGACTGGTTTGCCTTTCTGAAACAAATAGAGGAAACATCAGAGGATCAGATTAACAGCTTTTCTGTCTAGTCCTATTCTGATATCCTAATCTTAAAGCGGCCCCTCTGCTTGGTCTAAGAGGACCCAGAATTCTACTTCCCCTAGAAAAGAGGTCACCAGTGATGCTTCTGCTGCAGGGGATTGTACTGGGAAGTTATTCAAAACAGCCACATGAATATATTTTCATTCTGGGGGCTTCTCCAGTGAGACAATGTCTAAGCTTCTCCACATTTTCCTAGCAAGACCCACAATTTCTAGAACTGTAAATGAAAATGTATTATCAGTTTCTTACTTGAATTTGAGTTGCTGTGATGTTTTACTAGAAAATTATCTCTTTATTTCCTATGTTGGAATAAATCTGTTAGAAGTGGCTTATAATAAAAAGTTTACTATATTGTTAAGTGCAATCATTACCTCCTCTCCTGGTGTTTTTAAACCTCTTTCTAAAGGCTCCCTTTGTTCAGCCTGTACATATGCTTGAGTCTGACTGTCCTCTAAACAAAATATCCTCCTTTAATTTTTACTCCTTCTGTCTACTAAATGTCTCTAGTTCACACTCTCTTAACTTTTATTATTCATTTCTGAAGCCACTGTAATCTTTCTTCTACATCTGTAATGCCAGATCCCATTAAATAGACTATTTTTTACTGCTAAAACCAACTGATGACTTTGGAGCCTCTCTTTTTCTTTAAATATTCCTTTCTTTAACATTCATGATATATTTCTCTTCTAGTTCCCATATCTCTCTGAACAGTTTTCTTCCCTCATTCATTCCTTATGGTTGATCTTCCTCTATCTTTACCCATTTTTCTCTTCTATCATTCTGTTGTCTTCTTATAGAAAGATGGTTAGTCTAGACTCCAAACACAGACTCAAACAAGCATCTTCAATTTAACTATCTACAAACTTGGATTTATATTCTTCTTTTATTTCTGTACTGGAAATGTCCTTCTTTTTCTCTTCCTCTTTCTCCTTCGCCTTAAGCTTCCCTTTCTCTGTATCCAATCAGTCCTCCTACATTATTCCTTTTGTTTGTGTCTTGATTCAGAAACTCATTGTCTCTAGTCTGTATTATTTAGTTAACCTCCTAACAGGTCGCCCTCGCTTCTGTTCTCCTCCTGCATTTGTAGCAATAAGATGCCAGAGGGTTATGTAGAAAAGATCAGATTGATATCTATTATTATTTTTAATTTCACTACTGATCTATCAGAGACCGTGAAGAGGCAGCAACTCTCCTTAGTATTATGCTTAATTTGCTACGTATACCCTTCTAAGATAATGGCAATTTTGAGAAGTATCCAATTTTATAATGATCATTGATCTAGCTAATTCCTTTAGAATAATGTATTGTGATGGTTCAGAGACCTTCCCTGTATAGCAATTTTGCTTTCTCCTCAAAAGCTTTTCCCCACTTCTTTCCTAAAAGCACTCATTTTCCACATAGCCATGTACTTCAGGGGGAAGCCAGCCACTTTTCCAGAGGCTGGGCACAAATCTGCAATGGAACTAAGCCAACCCAGCTGGTCCTTTTTTTTGACTTTCAAATGGTTGGCGTGGGCAAAGGCACATGTCAAAATTCTGTCTAAGGCTTGAATGGAAATTTGCTGAGAACTTCTGGGGTGTATGTATGTATGTATGTGTATGTATACATATATATATGTGTGTGTATATGTGTGTATATATATATATATATATACACATATATATATGTATATATATATACACATAGTTGCTGGTAATGAGACATACAAAATAAGGAAAACATGGCTTCAGTTTTCCTATTGGACATTGTCATGAGGATGTGATTTCTGGACCTGCTGCAGCCAGCCAGTGAGCATAGTTGGTGGAAAAGTCCCGTTTGGTGAAAGTGACATTGTGGCAAAAAGTAAAGGACCTGGGTCTTGTATAACATTTTTTTTCAGTTGTATCACTTCTAAAAATCTTCTAATGAGAGAGAAAAATTCCCCTCTTATTTAATACAATTGCATTGAGGATTTCTATTTCTTAAAGTTAAACTTATCCTAACTGATATCCTGAGTGGTGGCTTTGCTGTGGTGGCATTTGCTTGGTGACTCATGATCTCACTACTCATCACAGAAGTCTTTTCTCAAGAACTATTTTTCTCGCTTAACTTGATTTTTTAAAAAAGATCAAAACCATTATAAGATCTAAAGGTAAGTCTAGAAATCTTCTAGACCAACTACTAGCAAACTCTCTTTTCTGGAGCTTGTGAGGCATAAAACATCTAACTAAATACTAATAGTTCAACTTTTCATTTTTACATATTAAGAAACTGGGGCCCAAAGAATTTAATTGATCTTGGTAATGATTGCACCACAGTGGCCTACCTATAGCAAGCAGCAGCAAAATCTAGGTTCCTTCTTCATTCTCTACTATGGTGTCCACTTGGTTTCATCCATACACACATTTTTTTTGAATCATCCTGTCAGCTTTCAATCAGCAAGGGTCCACTTGTCCAGTCACCCAAATGCTGCTGCTCCTCCTTATATGCCTGCAGATGGACACTGTCAGTCTCTATGATGCTGAGAATGCATATGCGTAAATGTTATAGACCCCTACACTAAGCCTTTTGGATTTTTGACTGCAGAAAGAATAGACCGTTTTTGAAAGGTGACAGCTGAATCACGTAGTGATTCAAAGATTGAAATCTCAGAGTTCAAGAAGATTGCTGGATTCACTTTTGATTAGTCTATACTGGTAACTGAACTAGAATATCCAAGCAATTATCTAAAAAAACTTAAGCCAAGAAAAAGTACTTGGCTTTCATGTTTTTGATGTTAAAGACCTGGGTTTTGTTTGTTTGTTGTTGTCTCCAGTATCATGTGGTAGTGTAATTCTGGATCCAATAGTACGTTTGAATCTCCTTGGAAGATCTCGTGTTGAAGTCTTTCTGAAATAGATGGAGCAAAAGTAGCCCAATGACATGAAGCCAGGTTGGGCTGAGTGTATGGCAAAGGAAGCAGGGTCCACCAATATGATCCCTGAGCTCCAGGCACAGTTCTGGAGTTTGGGCTATTCAGTTTCAGTCTGATGCTCTACAGGTTCAAGTTTCATGGAGGTCCCAGTCAGCTTTTATAAACAGCTGCCGCACTCAGAAAGCAAAGCGGTCTTGTTTCTGACCTTCTCTGAACTTTCTCTCTGATGTACTGACTAAATGCACCATCCAAAAACCCATATAACATTCCATCATTACCTCATTTGCCTAGGACTCCTCCCTCCCCGCCCCCCCTTGTGGCTAGAGTAGAGTAAAAAAATGTTATAGGGACAATGTTTGTGTGAGTAATTGAATTGTTCACATATTTAACATTGAGATACTGGAGCAACCTAATTTAAGCTTTCATTTGTTCGAATGAATAAGATGTTCATTAAGTTTCAAGAGGTACTTTGAACTTCACTGGAGGTTCAATTACCTTGTCAAGAGATGTCTGTTTTGAATATCAGCTTACCAACTGTTGTTACAGCTTGATGACCAAAACTAATGTGGAGGACTGGAGTGGGATTTGGGGCACAAAGTAATGATTCTGTTTTCTGAGATGTTGCTGCCTTTGGAGTGTTTATATCCTAGAATAGCATTTTTTTCCCCATAAAATAATCATTCAATAGTTTATAATTAAGCACATCATCATGTGATATTGAGTCAAAGCTGATCTTGATAATTTCAATTTATTTTGGTGTAAGGTAAAAAGTGCCCTTCGACACTTATTGCTCATAGTGTTTCCCTTTTTTTACTAGTCACATGGCAAAGACATCTATAGGACAGAGGTAGGCAAGAAGATGTTATATTTTCATATTTCTTCTCTATTCCTTAGGATGAAAGTTACTATCATTTTGTTTGTGGCTGTAAATTGCAGTGTGTGCTTTGTCTCTAAGAATGAAATCTTAAGTTTTTTTCTTTCCTGCTTTCATGTGTATAATAATTCATTGCTGATCTATATTATTATGCTAATACTTGTTTAGAGAAATAGAAAATAAAATTTTAAGGTTTTTTGCTTTATTTTTAAGTTAGATAGGTTTTTCTTATTCAGATTCTGGTGTCAAGGGATATGATGGTGAGAAGTGTTCAGCTGTTGTCAAGTCCAGATCTTGTCCTGTTCTGATTAAACACCATCTTTAAGGAAGAGCATGAGAAGTGATTGTGAGTTGGAAGGAGAGAATGAGAACTATTTAGCTGTGATATTTATGACTGTGGTCTAAGGGGAGAAGGAGGATTAAGCTACCTACAGAATATTTTAAATATAAGAACCCCTATCCTTGAGAAGTTACCAGGCATGTCTAGGCATTAGCACCTTAGATGAACCAGGTCATGGTCAACTAACAAGTATTTTTATTTATTCTCTGATAGTGCCAGATCATTTCCTCTCTAAAGAGAAAAATCAACCTTATTTTTTTAGTCAATTGAACATACTATTGAGCACAGTTCTTCTTACTGTGTATTCTATTCTTAGGGGTCTTAGTTCTCTTAAGGAGCTAGATGCCATCTAATGCATTGCTACCTATGCATCCATGTATTTATTGTCCCCTCTCTCCCAACCCTCTCATTCATTCATTCTCTCATTCATGAGTGTTTTCTATTTGCAAAGCACCAAGCAATATGTCATCAGGGATAAATAAGACACTAAAGAAGTCCATGGTTTTACCAAGGAAGATAACATTTGTATTCATATAATTATAATGCAGTATGGAAAGTGATATGGGCCATGGGAGAGGTGTGAGGACCAGCTGGAATTGTGAGGGTAGAGAAGTCTCTTCCAGTGAAAGGAATCAGTGAAGGCTTCATATCTTTACTTAGAAATCAAAGTTTTGCATCAAAGAAAAAAGAAAATTGAATGGAATGAGAAAAACATCAGCAGCTGAAACTTGGTATCCTGGTGGCCTGAGACAACTTCTCTTTCCTCTTGAATTTATAGAGGAATTTTTGACTTTTTATTTCTCATTCAGATCAAACTATACTAATTACAATTAATCCATATAGATGGAGATTTGTTTTATCATCCTCTTCTCTGCATTGCTATTTGCATGACATCTGTGAAATCAATTCCAGGAATGTTAGTAGAGAAAACACTTTTAAAGAATCTTCATATAGCCATTTTCTCCTAACTAGAACGAGGAATTTTGGAGCCATGGGAATCTTCAGAGATCATTATCTAGGTTAACTAACTGCCTCAACTTTATAGATGAAGAAACTCAGGCCCAGAGAGGGAAAGTGACCTGGGTCTCTTATAAAAGAAAGACCTAGTTAGAAGCAGAGTGTAGATTAGAATGAAGACTCCATTTACCCTTTCACTTTACCATGTTTCCTCTCTTTTATAAATTTATGTGATTTGGATCAAGTCAGCATGTGTAATACACGAAGGAGAACTGGGAGAAAAGATAGCAGCAGGAAGATCATTTAGGATTTCTATGCCTGCAGAAAGGGTAGACAGTTTTCGTGTAAGTGCCTCCTCCTGTTGCTTGTGTACATCCTTCCACATTGTAGCCACGACTTGGGAAATGAAGGCTACTCCTGTCATCAGAATGATCCTCAGTTAGACAAACTTATTTCTCAGTATCCTAGGGTACTCCCTACACTCATACTTTTTGTTTTAATCAGGTCTGAGTGCGGATTTTGCTTTACCTTCACTTATTTCTTCGGATGCTCTTCCTTTCTTCATATAGATCTGAGTTTCTGACCTATATCAATTTCCTTCTCTCTAAAGAACTTCTTTTAACATTTATTGCAGTTCCACTGGCAACAAAATCCTCTCAATTTTTGTTTGTCTGGGAAAATATTTCTCCTTCGCTTTTGAAGGATAAGGTCACAGGGTACAGAATTCTAGGTGTTTTTTTCCTCTCAAAATTTTAAATATTTCATTGTCTTCTCTCTCACATGATTTCTGAGGAAAAGTTGGATGTAATTCTTATATCTCTGTTCCTCTATAGATAGGTATTTTTTTCCTCTGGTTTCTTTCAGGAACTTTTATCTTTGATTTTCTGTAATTTGAAAATGATATATCTCAGTGCCATTTGGGAAGCATTTATCCTCCATGGTGTTCTCTGAGCTTCCCAAATTCACGTTTTGGTGTCTAATATTAATTTGAGGGGAATTCTGTCATTATTGTTCAAAATAGTTCTTCTGTTACTTATTTTCTCTTTCTTCTCCTTCAAGTATCACCATTACAAGTATGTTAAACCTTTTGCAATTCTTCCATGATCCTTGTCTAGTACATTTTGGTATTTTTTAGTTTTTGTTCTTTTTGCTTTTCATTTTTTGAAAATTCTATTGATACATACATCATCTACCTCAGAGATTCTTCCTTTAGCTGTATTCAGTCTATTAATAAGCTCATCAAAGGCATTCTTCATTTCTGTTTTGATCTTTAGCATTTCTTTTTGGTTCTTTCTTAGGATTTCCATCTCTCTGCTTACATTGCCCATCTGTTCTCGCATGTTGTCTGCATTATCCATTAGAACCTGTACATATTAATCACAGTTGTTTTAAATTCTCTGCCTAATAATTTCAACATTCCTGCTGTGTTTGGTTCTAATATTTGCTTTGTCTCTTCAAATTGTGTTTTTTTGCCTTTGGTATGCCTTGCAATCTTTTTTTTTGATAGCCAGACATGATGTACCTGGTAAAAGGAATTGATGTAAATAGGCATTTGGTTATGTAGTAGTAAGATGTGGGTCCAGGAAGTGTTCTAAAGTCCTATAATTTCTCAGTTCTTTAGTGAGCCTGTGTTCTGACTGAACTTTACAAATATTTCTGTTTTTCCTTCCTTTTAGGTGGGACAGGATGGCTAGAGGGGGCTGGAGTTGGTTATTTCTCTTCCCCAGGTCGATTAAGCTCTAATAATAACCCAGCAAGTTAGGCTCTGATTAACTAGTTTCCTTTGAGGCCAGGACTTGTTTAGAAGAATAGACTTATAACCCACATATGAGTGATAGCATGTGGTTTTCAGCTCTTTTTGTCTGACTCATTTCGCTTAGCATAAGGACATATTGTTGAACTGTACACTTGAAACTTATTGGATTTTGTTGATCAATGTCACCCCCAATAAGTTTTAATAATAAAAATAAGTGAAAAAGAAGAATAGAGTGCTCTGGCATATTTCAAAATGGTTCCTTTCCCCCTCTTTCTGCCCAAAGCCTGAGGAGATTTTCTTCAATATTTACTAAGGGAACTTGGTTGAGCTCCTGGAAATAAATCTCATAATATTGTAAAGTCCCCCTCCCGCCCCCCGATGACTGGGTTACTCTGAACTTTTTAACACTGAGTCATCCACATTGAGCCTCTGACGTCTCATCATTTGCAGCTTAGATTTCCCGGTCAGCACTGCTTCCCACGGTGTTTCCAGTCTTGATTCTCTGCTGTGCTTAAGCCATGGCTCCCCATATTTGCCGGTCTCTCTCTCCAATCTTGGGAGCAGTGGTTTGCCCTGTGTCCTCTCTTCTGTTATGGATCCAAGAAGAGTTGTCGATTTTCATTCTGTTCAGTTTTTACTTGTTGTTAGGACAGAATAAAGTCAAAACTGTGATTTTTGACCTGTGGAGAGGTGAAGGGGAGTGAATTATTTGCAGAGTGATTGACCTGAATCACAGCAAACAGTTACAAAGAACCATCATACCCAGGAAGGACCTCTGTCTAGCACAAAATACCTTAAGTAATAAGGCTTGGATCAAACCCCATTTTCAGAGGGTATATGTGATTCTAAGGCCAAAACTCATTCTCATATTTCATGACCCTGTTTGTTAGCCGAACATAACCAAATGAGCTAAACATAATTTCTATTTTAGTGTATTCTGGTTTATAAAATTTTTTCACTGCATATTTATAAATGACTTGACCAATGCAGCAACACCTACGGGTGTTAAAAATTTTTCCATGACGTAATTATTTTTAACAATTTTGGAATAAGAACCCATTTTAAAAAGCAGAACCCATAATTTTAAATATTGATACATTTTACTAATATTAAGTTAACTTGGAATGAATTTTCCTAGTCAGGTATTCCATGGAGGCAAATCCTGCTGGAGTTAATAAAAATCAAAAGTCTCATTAGGCCATTGCTCTTTTATACTCAGGCTTATATTGCCTATCTCAAAAATGCTTAAAGTAGAAATGTATTCCTTTTCAAGGGAATGTTTAGCACATGGGGCTGTCCTTGTTCTTGAACCATAATGAGCGCCAGGAAGGCCATATGCTTGTCATTGGAGGTGGAGGAGAGGCAATGATAAAGGCAGCTTCATTGTCCAGGCTTCACTGGATCACATTTTTGACCTTAGCTGTTTACATTTCTAGAAACCCCATCTCCCCAGAGCATTGTACCTCTGATTTGATTTTGTATAAGATTAATTCTTCATCACCTCAAATGTAGATTTTGTTACCATGTTTGCTTTTTGTTTTCCCTTAGTCTTTTCCATTTTTTCTCAATTTTTCTTCTCCCTTCTGCCCTCCCTTTGCCATGTCTTTTTTTTCTCTGCCCCTTATTCTTTCCTTCTTTGTTCTCTTCCTTCCAACCAGAAGGCTGAGTCAATCAGATATCTCAGATTATTACCCATCACCTTCACTGCTCCATGAAAATCCTCCTGTATTTAATTCTCTTCTCTCATGTGCCATCTCTACCCTCATAGGAAATACTTTTCACTGATTCATGCGTATCCTTTATATGTGTAAATTATTGAAAAATATATACTATTATTTTGTGTGCATGTGTGACGTGTTATAGCCCTCATTTGCTTTACTTTTTTTCCCACAGTTTTGGGTGTTTATGATCTATTTTATTGTATGTCCACCCAGTTTGTTCTGATTCCTGCATAGTATTTCATAGAATGCCTCCACATAGTATATTTATTCATTCCCCTGCGACAAATACCTTAATCCCCCAACTCCCTAATTCCACAAATAATGCTTCAATAAACATCTTTATTCAATTGGCATGGATCACAGCAAATGGTTACTAGGAATCACAATACATGTATTTAGATCTCTGTCTTAATACAAATGTTTTAAGTAACAAAGCCTAGGTCAAACCTCATTCTCAGAAGGAAACAAATGATTCCAAGGTCAGAATTCATTCTGTTAAGTTTGTATTTCCTGTAGTGTGTGGACATTGAATTCTCTGCTCTGTTAGCTTAGTTGGGTCGATTAATAATTAAATAGAAATTTCTTAAATGCTTTGAACTAATAAGTCTTTTAGTCTTCATTGGAGGGGTTTGTGTGTGTTGGCGTGTACATTTAACACTAAGACAGCTTGAAAATCTATTCTAGCCTTTACTTTCTGTTTGTGTAAGACCTCAAGGTGATCCAGAAAAGTCTCAGGGCCCTCGCAGGTCTTTCTCGTTCGTATGCATAGCCCTGAACATTTCTGTGGCCTTCTAGATCCCCAGGAATGTGTCTGAGCTTCTCAAAGCTGTCTATGGACATCTTGTTCCCCAGATCTTCCTTTTACATTTTGGTCAGGCTTTTGTTTGCCCCAACTGGCATCACAGCTTTAGGCAGTTGCATTATTAAGTAATTGCTCATGGAGCTTTTCCATAGAGTAAGCTTCAAGTCAGGTCCAATGATGACAATGTCCTACAAAGGGATTATTTTACAGGGAGGGACCCAAGAGACAGACTAAATAGTGATGCTGCTCTGGCAATGGGACTTGTTGAGGAGCTTCAAACCCACTTTATCTTCCTATGCTGACAGCTAGGCTGATGATTTTCATAGTTACTCTGGTTACAAGGCTGCTAGTTTTCAAGGTTACATGGAATTAAGGAGAGGAATGGGAGTAGGCCTTGTTAAAATGCTATAAAACTGGCCACTCTTACTGAAGTTTTACAGGGTTTTTTTAGACTAAATTGTTCCTCAGATTGTTGCAAGCCTTTGATTAATTTCCAGAATTCTATGCTGATTTTGAAAAATTTGCATGTTTTTTCATTGATTTTATGAAAGAGAAGATTTATGGAGGTCCTCATTCCACCATTCTAGAAGTCCAAACTCTTTTAATCTTAATTATAAACTGCTTTTTAAGACTTTGGCTTCAATGAGTCCATGTTTCTTCTATATCAGGAATTATGGATGCAAACTTTTATAAGGATCAGATGAGTGACACAAATGACAATGAGCTTGTGATAACATCTTGGGAGCAGTGGCTGGTACTATGAGCCCATCTCAGGGAATGGCTGCTTCTCTGGTCCAACTCATTGTTCTACATTTGGGAATGGGGTCCAAATTTTTACAGATATCCCAATTTATCAAAAGAAGCAAGAAATCCAGATTTCTTAAAAAAGGAAGTACCTGTAATTTACATATTTTATACATATTCTTTAGTGAAACCAAATAGTACACTCCTATGGACCAAATTTCACTGCATATCCCTAACTTGTGTCTGATATTAAACATCAGTGATGATATTCACTAGACATTACCTTCATATTTCTGTTTTCCTATAGCAAATAATATTAAGCCACATGCTTTACTTCACAGTAATTGTTCTCTTTTGTTATGTGGGGAGACTTTTTTTATAAGCTCCATATTAGGGGTTTTGTTTCTAACTCATTTTGAATAGATCTATCCTTCTGGAGCTTTCTGACAGGAAGCATGACTTGCTTCTAGAAAACTTTCTCTCCCCACCCCTACCTCCAGGTCTCTCTCTCTCAATGTGGTCTGAATGCATGGACCTTGGCAAGATTCGGTTTGTCTTCAGCAACAAAGTAGTTAGTTCCGTGATATAAGTCTAGCAGGGTCAGGAAGAGAAAGATAATGATGATCTGATTCTGATGGGATCTTGTATATGAGTTTTTGGTAATTCTCTGCCATTTCCAGCCAAAACTCTTCCTGTTTAACTACCCAATATTCAGGATCAGCCATAACCAAGGACCACACCTCTTGTAAACAAAAGTGGAATTGGTAGGGAGAATCAGCTTTCTTTGTCTTCAGGCAGGGCCTCATTTAAATCATCTTATACCTGATAGATGTTTTCTGGGCTCTGCTCAGTCACTCATTCAAGGGAATGAATGACAAACATTGAGCTTTGTTTACCTAACCCTCAAATGTGGTAGTTTCCTCCTAAACCTGAGAGTATTCAGTAAAGACAAGCCATTGATTTTCATTCTAGGCAAACTAACACGAGATTCTCTTCCATCCTTCCTTGCGCAGGCTAGGGACTCTCTCTGTGTTAATCTTTTTAATTATGGTGTTCCTTCTCGTGGTCAGTGCCATTACTCCTTGTCAAACCTTCTGTAATGCTCTAATGAGGCATTGTAAAATAGGAATTTCAGTTCTACTCCTCATTAGAGATTTATGCTTTTCTCTATAAAATACATAGCTTTAATGCTAAAGTAATAATTCTTTGTGGCTGTCCCAGTAATAAATCTAAGAAATTATCTTGCCATAAAGTCAAATATAGCTGGGCATGTTGGAATAATATGCACCCCTTCTGCAAGAGTAGACAGAAATTTCCTTTCCAACTTAGTTTCCTCTCCAGTCCTTATTGGCAAAGATCAGCTTACTGTTGACTCTGGCAAAGATTCGTTAGATGTTAAAAGCTGTCAGTTCAGAAATGGGTAGGAAAAGAAAATGAAATGGTGAGAATAAAAGAGTTTGAGGAGCAAAAGCCTAGTCAAATTAATTTGTGAAGAGGATAATTACAAGTTAGATAAAATATCTGCTTTTCTGAATGTAAGAGGAGCTAGAAAATATTTCTTCTAGAATTATAAGTTGGATATCTGCAGTGTAACTCAAGAGACAGACTGCTAAAGAAATATCCTAGTCTCCCATATAAGTAGCTTTTTCTATGAGAAATAAAACTCAGTGTGTCAAGAGAGTAAGAAAAGCCAGAGCCTGGAAGAAAATATTTGCAAAAGACATCTGATAAAAGACTGTTATCCAAAATATACAAAGAATTCTTAAAACTTAACAATAAGAAAAGAAACCCAGTTAAAAAATGGGCAAAAGTCCTGAACAGACACCTCACCAGAGAGGATATACAGTTGATAAATAAGCACTTGAAAATCTGCTCAACATCCTATGTCATCAGGGAATTGTAAATTAATAAAACAATGAGATACCCCTGCACACCTATTTAGAATGGCCAAAATCCAGAATACTGACAACACCAAATGCTGGTGAGGCTGTGAAGCGACAGGGACTTTCATAGATTGCTGATGGGTATGCAGAACAACGGTACAGTCACTTTAGAAGACAGTTTGGCTGTTTCTTAAAAAAAATTGAACATACTCTTACCATATGATCTAGCAGTTGTATTCCTTGATATTTACCCAATGGAGTTAAAAACTTGTCTCTGCATAAAAAACTGCACGTAGATATCTATAGAAGCTTTATTCATTATTACACAAGCTTAGAAGCAGCCAGGATATCCTTCAGTAGGTGAATGGATAAACTAGATGTGGTACATCTAGACCATGGAATATGATTCAGCGCCAAAAGGAAATGATCTGTCAAGGTATGAAAAGATATGGAGGAATCTTAAACACATATTACTAAATGAAAGAAGCCAATCTGAAAAGGCTGACATACTGTTTTTATCTGTATGACATTCTAGAAAAGGCAAAACTATGAAGACAATACAGAGATCAATGGTTGCCCAGTGGGCAGAGGGAGGGAAGAGAGAAACAGGTGAAGTACAAAGGCTTTTTAAGGCAGCAAAACTATTCTGCATGATATTATTGTGGATACATGTTGTTATAACATTTGTCCAAACCCATAGAATGTACAACACCAAGAGTGAACCTAATGTAAACTATAGACTGTGGGTGATAATGGTGTTTTAACGTAGGTTCACTGATTATAACAAATATACCACTCTGATATGATACTGATAACGGGGGGAGGCTGTGCACATGTGGGGGTAGGGGTATATGTGAACTCTGCACCTACTACTCAATTTTGATGTGAACCTAAAACTGCTCCAAAAAAATATTTATTTAAAAAATCCTCAATGTTTAGCAGGGGGCCATATTATATTTGTTTCAAAAAATGGGAAAAGAATTATCAGTGTTACATCAATCATCCAAAAGGTTGTGTCTTAATCCCAAATAGGTTTCTGTTAAGGCTCAGAGAAAACTGAAATAGTAAACATAGTCAAGCAAATGGGCAGGAAATGTGACAAGCAACTTTTGAATGTGAAGTACTAAGTTCTTCCCTCATGTGGTATTTGAAAAGATTCCTCTTCTCTCCTTTCCGTATTTAAATGTGAGTACATTAATCATTCTCTTCTATTTCTTCACATTTTCTACCCATATATTTTTTACAAAGGTATTGCTGCCAAGAACAAAAACATGAATCTATTGGTAGTCTGGTGTAGGACAATTAATTAAAGCTTTTAAGTTTAGATCAATGTCTCAAAGCCCCACACTCAATGAAAGGCTCTTTATTTCACTGGTGTTTATAAGGCCTGAATCTATCCATTAGAAAACAAACAAACATGTCCAGCTTCTGGTTATAATTTGGTGCCATTACAATGGGGGAATAACAGTTCTTCATGAGGACACACGTGCTCTGTGAATGCCTTGTTTTACTATTTTAGTTGATCAGAATCTTGGTAATAAACCTTTTCCCCCCAATAATTACTCAGAGGCAGCAGCACTGAAAGATGTTCTTAAAACTCCTTGAACTTAATGTGTCCAAAGTTAGAATTATTCCAGTATGTTCTCTTTTAACCCCAAGATGAAATTCATTTGCCATTCTTTTCAGCTCTTGCACTACCTGCCACTCTAGTTATACTTGAGGCCTGGAGTCTGGGAGATATTCTCGTACATTCAGAGTTAGCCAGACTGTCACAAAAGATTGCATTCCTTCTGGCAAAGACATTCCAAGAAAAGGATTTAGATTCCTTGTTATGTTTTCTCCTCCATCATAAAGGGGATTAAACAGGCTTGGGAAAGTTCTAGCCGATAGACCTTTACAGACTGTAACCAGAATGAGATGGATACTTTTCATCCTTTTCTAGATGGCTCTAGACTATCTAGCTAAGTTGAAGATGATTTAGATGATTCACAATAAGATACTTAAAACCAACTTAATAAAACTTAAACTCTGGATAGAGATTTGCTTTGTATTTAGGTATGCCTTTTTGTTTGATCATAGTTGAGGTTTTAGTAGTGTTTGCCTCTCTACTAGGGCAGTGTGTCTCCACTTCTCAGTGCAGATGGAAGAGCACAAGTCCACAGTGGTCATCATTCAGATACTGCTGCTCTCTGTCAGGAACTCACCTTTCTTCATATTCAGATAAAGTCATATTAAAATGGAAAAAGCTGTACTGAACACAGCTCAATTGGCATCTCTTCAAAGAAGCATTCCAGATTTTTAGGCTGGGCCCTCCTAGCCTCTGGTATATACCTCTGACTGACACATTCACTATTGTATTGACACGGTCTGATGATATGTTTACTTTATTCATCAGTTCCTAGGATGTTGTATGCTTTAGGCACCACACAACTCCAGGGTAACCATTCATATTTGTAGTCACCTTAGCTTTATATATTTCTCACAATACTTTTCAGGTGGATAGAAGTAAAGCATTTTGAGAAAGGAGTGGCACTTTCTATTTCTTAATATGGTGGCATTTGGATTGGTGCAGGGCTCGTCTTTGCATAGTTTTATCCTTACAGTACAGAACTTGACAATGTAATATTACATTTAAATAAACATTTTAAATAAGCACTTTTCAATAAGCACTTTTCAAACTAAATTAATGTATCCAGTTTTTCGTTGCTTTCCAAATCTATGTTCTCCTTCCAAAGATTTCTCCAAGTGGCCATATGTGTACCTATATATTTGTAATTACCTGCACTTCTGAGTGTACCTAAATGAAGTCAGATCTCAAGCTTTGGCTCTTTTTCAACCTATTAATTTATCATATTCCCAGACCAATCATCTATCTACAACAAAAGGCCATAAATTGAGCTGGCTTCTGGCATTGCTAAAAACTAATCCAATATGGCCTTGAGTTTCCCTCTTAAAATGCTGTTTTGTTAGGAGAACATCAATTAAAGTCCCTTTAGGCCCATTAAAGCTAGTGCTGTTTTAATTAGGTTCAGTCAACAGGATTGATTAGACGTCAACAAGAGCAGCTTTGGTGAAGTAAACTCATGGGCAGTACGTTTTGCTGTCTTTCCATATTGTGTTACAAATTTAATGAGTATAAACCTGCATTTGTTCAAAAGTTTTTTCACCCTTCATTGTAAACCTGTAACTTATGGCATTTAATAAAAACAACTTGAGTATAAAAAGTACATACTAAATATTAAATAGGCATGCATATATGATTACTAGAAAATAAACTTTTGTAATTACATAAGAATTATTTTTTAATAACAAGTAAAAAAAGGTGATATGGCATACCTAAAAATACCTATGCTATTTCTTGCTATTGAAATGAAAATCATTTTAATGTCATTTTTTAATTAAAAAAGAAACATATGGTTATTATAACAAGTAAAGTGATATAAAAATGTATAAAGAATTAACTGATCCTCTCTCCTTTGACCTAGTGTGTACCTTTATCATTCTTGCTCATTCAATGTAAATCCAGATATAGGGCTGTTTATAAAAATGAGGTCTTACTGTACATGTTTTTCTACTGAATGAATTTTTCTTTTTTTAAATGTATTTTTCAATTAGAGTTGACATACAATATTAGTTTCAGGTGTACAACATTATGATTGGACATTTATATCACCCTGATAAGTCTAGTACCCATCTGATACCACACATAGTTATTACAACATTATTGACTATTTTTCATTTATCCATTTACAAAAGAGAGCTTTCAGAAGAGTAGGGATCAACCCATTTTTCTCTAGGCCTTCATTCTATTATACAGAATATATATATATATATATATATATATATATATATATATATATATATATATATATATATCTCATAATTTGTGTAACCATTTTCTTATTGGATATTCAGTATTAGATATTCAGATTATTTGCTATGAACAATGATTCAATAAATATCCTTTGTTTTTATATATTGGTACTCTTTTTCCTCTAAGAAGCTCTAAAGTCGAATATATGTGTCAAAAAAAACATAAAAATATCCTACTGAAATAATTTTTGGAAAGGTTATAATAGGCAGTTTTCAGACTAATTCCTTTCTTGAATTCTTCAGATAAGATTACTTGAAGAAAAGTTGTTTTTCAAAACAAAAAATGTAAACCTAACCTTTATGATATTGTTCTTTACATATCTATACTTACTGCTTTTTTTTAAAATAAGGAACTGAATTATCTAGACATGTAGAAAAAAATAAGTTCTATAATCATGATTTAAGAAATATGTTTTTATTTTTTTATTTAAAAATATATAATTTTACCTTAAAGCATGTAAAAAATAAGGTTCAGAATTTATAAAATTCAGAAAACTAAATATAAAATAATAAATGCTATACTTGATTCCAAACATTATTATGTATCACATCTATATTTATTATTAGAGCAGAAGTAGATGGTATTATGCTAAGGAATTCATCGAGCCTAGCTCAGAGAGTTAAATTCTCCCTGGAAATGAACTCTATCACCTCACTGGTGTGGGTCTACTTGGACACTGAGGGGAGAATGTGTTAGTGGATTGTATAATTAGCAAGCTAAGTACAGGAAATTGGTGTTTCTGAAATTGTAGTACATTCACCTCAGGTTGTATGCAAAGTCAATTTAATTGTAAAAACAGATTCTTAATTTTAATTATACTAGCATTTTTATTTTAATATGAACTACAAGAAACATAATTAAATATCAAGCCAATGATTTCATGTGTTTGTTTATACATACTAGCACACTTATGTATATATATATATACATACTCTCACATATATGTATACACATAATATATATTTTGCTAAATACAGTATTAAAGTGGGTATTTAAATTCAAAAAGTAAACTTAAAGAAAAATATTAAGTACAGGTGATAGTATATATTCATTTATTTTCATTTATCAAAAACATCTGAGTGCTTACCATGAACTAGATGTTGTTCTAAGTGCTGGGATACAATGGAAACTTCAGTCTAGCAGAAATTGTGAAACTGGCATAAAAATGAAGTTAGGGAATAGTTCTATGAAAATATATATAGCCATAATTTCATTTTCAACTGGAATTACTAAATCTAATTTATATAACCCTTTTTTTACATATGAGCTCAACATAGGTAGCAATCTCTGTGTCCTAACTTTAAGTTGAGTACAGTAACTAATATAATAGTTCACAAATTGTACATTGTCCAAACTCAGTAGTTTATTTCTCACTGTTGTAACAGGACTGAGCAGGCGAACAGGTCAGCAGGCCACCCTACTCCATGCAGTCTTTCAGGGTGGTCGCTGGTAGAGGCTCTGCCATCTTCCACACACAGCTTCATTCCAGCCCTGGAGTGTCTTCACTCCTGGCAGCTGGGAGAGGAAAAGAGCATGGTGCCTGAGCATGGGAGATTTTTGTCTTCCATCCTGATTCTGATACACAGCTCATCCACCACACTCTTTTGGCTCAAACTCACCCAGGAAGCCATAGCTAACTTTAAGAAAGATTGCAACAAGTAGGCTAATATGGCCCCGAGAAGAAAGGTAGAAGGTGAGCCATCTCTGCCACTATGGTACCCAAATGTTAAGGCAGTCCTCATACTTCGTCTCTCACCTCCCAATTCTGGAAGAATTATAAAGGCATCCTTTGGGTTATGCATATAAAAATAATATAAAACATATATATTATTAGCCTGTGGCTCAGGGTACTATGAAAATGTTTTTTATGATAAACACAAAATCTGTGTTCCAAGATGTCTTGGAACCATTAGCCCTTCTTTCCACAGCCAGACCTTTCAAATGACTAAACTTGACTCCTTCCTCTGCATGCTCCTCCTTTACCTTTTCTTTTAACTGTACAGACAATTTTTTCTACCTGTACCACTTGGCTGCAACTCAACTCTCAAAGTCCATGAGGATCTTCTCATCATGAAATCCATTGTATTCTTCTCATCACTCATTCTCTTATTTCTTTTTACGTTATTGACTACTCTTCCTCTAATTAGTTTTATAGGAAATGTTATTTATGTTCCCATAATACCAACAGCATCAAACATAATATAAAGCACTTACTATATGCCAAGAACTATTCTATGCAATACACAAATATTAACATAATCATGGCAACCTTATGAGGTAAATCTATTAACTGTTTATAAATAAGGAAACTGAGGCATAGAGAAGTTAAGTGACTTGGTCAGAGTCACACAGTTAGTAAGTGATGAGACAGATTTAGACTTAAGCAGCCAGTCTTTAGATTTTGTGCTCTCATCCTCTGTCTGTCATGCTTATTCTTTATTTCTATTTTGAGCCAAAATCCGTGTAATCATGGAAACCTCATCAAAGCTAATCTTTGGTAAACTCATTTAATTGAGATTTCTCAGTCACATTAGAGCTCTTCTCTATCTTCTTTCTCCTCCAGATTTCAGATAAGTTTGATGAAGTCTTACATAAAGTCAGGGCATAAAGGGAGTGGTGAGCATCTGGTTCTCATTCATCAGTTCACACTGGCATTGAACATTAACCTGAATGTTCATGGTCATTGTTATCCCTCCACACTGCTGTCTACACTGCATTCTATTACCCTGGGCCTGTTGCTTCTCAGTAGTTTGTCAAAGAAATAAGCTCTGCTGCTAAAGCTCAGTGCTGTCTGTGCAGCCCTCTCAGACCTACTTCTCTCAATCCACCCCATTTCAGGCTGCCATACAGACCTTAGACGCCCAGCAAGGCTGGCTACATTTCAGACCCCTGACAGGAGCTGCTCTACAGGTTTTCCTCCACTGGAGTTTCCGATCACAACCAGTGTTGTGTTGGCTTTCTAATGACTCACATCGTGGCAGCTGCAACACAGCCTCTCAGAGACACCATGGCTTCAAGCACTTTGTTTTTCCCGCTTCTCCCCTTATCTGCCTCTGGGAAACTCTCTACTCCTCTTTTACCTTTTGTCCTTCCTGTACTGGTCTTTTTTTCTGGTAGATTCTTTCCTATTTCACTGAGTTTTTTTCTTCTTCCTGTCTCTAAATTGCAGACCTTGCCTAACGTTTAGTTCTCACTCATAATTTCTTTTCCTTTTCACAGAATCTTTTATCTTCTGTCTTATGGTTTCAACTTTCATCTATTTGTGACTACAAAAAATCTGAGTCTCTAGTCATTATCTTTCCTCCAGACTCCAATCCCAATCCTTAACTACGTACTAGACACCTTTACCAGGATACAGCGATTCACTTTAAATTAAATTAGGTAAGTCTCAAGCTAAACTGACCATCTTGTTTCAAAACCTGAGAGCAAGTTACAGTTTGTTTTTGTTTATTGGTGCACTTTCTGGCTTAATAGGGCCTTCTGGTTTACATACACTCAGTATTTGTTGAATGGATGAGTGAATGCCTGTCGAAGGCCTCAGGACTTGTATCTTTCTGCTGCTATAACAACATCTTCATGATTGCTCTATGAACGTCCATCTCTTCTCCCTAACCATTCAAACTGACCATTATAATGGCAGAAAATGAGATTTTGCAATTAGTCTAATTTTGCTTGATGGATTTCCTGGGGCTGACTAGTTCGATCTTGCTAAGTTTTCATTGCTGATTTAGTGTGTTTGCTAGTTTAGTTTTAGCTCATTTGTTGGAGATTGCTTCACTTGTTTTCAAAGGCTTTCCCTCTGGTGGTTTCTCTGTAGCATTAGACATCCAGGTGCTTCAGAGCTCTGTGATTCCCTCGATCCCGGGCTTAGGACCATATCTTTTTCTAGATGGCGATTCTGACAGATGTTCAGAAAATTTCTATGTGAATGTATTAGTGTTCACCAGAGGAACAGAATCAATAGGCTATGATAGGGTGTGTGTGTGTATGTGTGAGAGATTTATTATAGGGAATTGACTCATATTATGGAGTCTGAGAAGTCTGAAAATCTGTAATTGGCAAATTGAAGATCCAAGAGTAGTATAGTTCCAGCTTAAGTCTGAAGTTCTGAGAAGTAGGAGAGCCGATGGTGTAAATTTTAATCTGAGTCCAAATTGGAAGGCAGGATGTCCCATTTGGAGTATAGGCAGAAAGAGAAGACACATTCTCCCTTACTCAGCCTTTTTGTTCAGTTCAGGCCTTCAGCAGACTGGATGAGGCCCACCCACACTGGGGACAGTAGTGATCTCATTTTCTTAGTCCACCAATTTATATATGTTCATTTCATTTAGAAACACCCTCACAGACACACCCAGAATAATGTTTAAATATCTGGGTACCCTGCGGCCCAGTCAAGTTGCCATATAAAAATCAATCTGTGGTAATGCTAGGAGATAGCCCCAAATGCCATCAGTTTATTTTAGTGCCATAGGCTGTATTTATTTTAATTCAATGCAGTAAGTTCATATTCATATGCAGTTTAATGTATAGGTTCATATTTATTCCTGTATTCTATTAAATGTACGTACTTCTATTATATTCAATCTACTGTCACTAGACATCTGGTTTGTTCGATTTTTTTTTCTTTTTTTTTTTACAGTTATGAACAGTGCTGCCATGACCCTCTTTAATCTTATTTTCTATTTAATGCTTCAGTTCTTCCTGTTTGATCTTCCCAAAGCATCATAATTTGACTCCTTGTGTCTACAGCATGTGATAAGCATGTCTGCTGAGTTTCCTGCTCTCCTGTGAAGATATTTTGTGAGGAAAAGCCCTGCCAAGTGCCCTCAAATAGAGGTCTACATTCTTTTGTCCTGGCAGAGTGGAACTTGAGGAAACAGAACTGTTACAAAAGTGACCACAAGAAAGGGCAGTGTGCAGTGGGAAGAAAGTACTGTTTGCAAATCTAGTCCAGAAGAAAAGAGTGAATAGATAGAATCATGGAAAGAATCAGGCTTTGTAGACCCAATATGGACTCCACTGTGTAATAGATCAGCAAACTGGAAAATTTTCTTCACTTCTCTGAATCTGTTTCCTCATCTATAAAGTGGGGGTGATATTGATTGCCTGCCAGAATTGTTAGAGGAATTAAAGTAATAATATAGTATTGTTATATATTAGGATATTCAATAAAATACTTCATTTTCCTTACTTTTGGGTTTATTTCCAAAGAAGTAATTTACATCAGAACAATTTAGGTTTTGGGGAGAGTAAGGTGAAAATGTTCTCTGTATATTAGTAAAAATAAGCTTTGAGCAAAATTATAATCAGGCACCCAATATTGCTGTAAGTAGAATGTAAATCACTTTCTTTGAGACGTTTCCCTTTGATTCCCAGAGATCATTACAGGAGAGTTTCCAAAGTGTGATCCATTATGTCAGGGTCACTAAGTGCATATATGATTTTCAAATAAGTAAACTGTCAAGAGTTGAGGAGTTATTAATAACCATTATTGCCAAAGCAGTTCCAGACTGGAGGAACAACGGCCACATTAGCCCCTAGAAAGAGGCTTTCAGACTTAAATGGACCACTGGCGCTCAATCACGCACCCGTTTGTGACTGGCCTCACCTGATAGTGGGCATTATATTTACAGGCTAAATAAAAGATAATTTTTCCTTTCAAATTGACTGAAAAAGAGAAAGCATGGAGTTAATACTAGGTTATGCCAGAGGGGGACATGGATCAGTGGAAATGACACTTTGAACTTTTAAACTCTGATTTTCAAGTTTTTAATACTGTTTGGTGAATGTGCTTCCCCAGTCTGGAATTTTAGAAATAATTTGCTCACTCAGAAGTTAATATGTTATTTCTTAAAACAAAAAGTATTGAAATTGTGTTTTCTCAGCATGGTTCCCCTGAAATTGGTTAAATTCTTTCACTAATACATGACGGTGGTGATTTTTGTCATTGTGCTTATACAACTTTGAGCTCTTTTGAGAGTAATGGTAGCATTCCTGTAAGATCTTCAATGCTTAGTAGTATTTCAACAGCTGGCTCATGATAGAGTTCATAGAAAATTGGCCTGAACATTACAGACCAATCATGAGAGAATACTTATTGAGTACTTACCATATGCCATGCAATATGCTTGATGGTAGAAGCATATTGGTAAGCAAAATATCCTTGTGCCTGTGAACCTTCACCACTATAAAGATGAGAGGTTTTTAAAATTTTAAAAATTTATTTTTACATTTTTCAATTACAGTTGATATAATTTTATATTCGTTGCAGGTATACAACATAGTGATTAGACATTTATATAACTTATGAAGAGTTTGCTTTGGTAAGTCTAATGCCCATCTGACATCACACATGTTTATTACAATATTACCGACTCTTCCTTATGCTGTACTTTACATCCCATGACTGTTTTTGTAACCGGCAATTTGTATTTCTTAATCTCTTCATCTTTTTCACCCATATTCCCAAATCCCTTCTCATCTGGCAGCCATCAATTTGTTCTCTGTATTTATGAGTCTGTTGTTTCTGTCTTGTTTGTTCATTTATTTTGTTTTTTAGATTCCACATATAAGTGAAATCATAGTATTTGCCTTTCTTTGACTTATTTTACTTAGCATAAGACCATCTAGGTCCATCCAGGTTGTCAAAAAAAGGCAAGATTTCATTCTTTTCTATGCCCAAGTCTTCCACTGTATATACCTACCAACTCTTCCTTATCTATTTGTCTATCAAAGGATACTTAGGTTGCTTCCATAACTTGGTTATTGTAAATAATGCTGCAATGAACATAGGGGTGTATATGTCTTTTCAAATTAGTGTTTTGGATTTCTTTGGATAAATAACCAAATGTGGAATTGCTGGGTCTATGGTAATTCTATTTTTAATCCTTCGAGGAACCTCCATATTGTTTTCCATAGTAGCTGCACCAATTTATAATTCCACTAACAGTGCACGAGTGTTCACTTTCTTCACATCCTCACCAACACTTGTCGTTTGTTGACTTATTGATGATAGCCATTCTGACAGGTTTGAGGTAATATCTTATTGTAGTTTTATTTGCATATCTCTGATGATTAGGGATTTTGAATATCTTTTCATATGTCCACTGGCCATCTGTATGCCTTTGGAGAAATATCCATTTGGGTCTTCTGCGCATTTTTTAATTGGATTGTTTGGGTTTTTATCTAATGTAAAGTTATATAAGTTCCACATATATTCTTGACATTAACTCCTTATCAGATGTATCGTTGGTGAATATCTTCTCCCTTTCCATAGGTTGTTTATGTTTTGTTGATGATTTCCTTCACAGTGCAAAAACTCTTTAGTTTGTTATAGTTGCCTTTGTTTATTTATTTATTTTTGTTTTCCTTGCTTGAGGAGACATAGCCAAAAAAAGTATTACTAAGAGCAATGTCAAAGAGTTTACTGCCTATGTTTTCTTTTAGGACTTTTATGGTTTCATATCTTACATTTAAATCTTTAACCCATTTTAAGTTTATTTTTGTATATAGTGTAAGTAAGTGATCCAATTTCATTTCTTTTGCATGTATCTAATTAGTTTTCCCAGTACCATTTTTGAAGAGACTGTCTTTAATACCCCATTATGTATTCTTACATCCTTTGTCATAGATAAATTGACCATATTGATGCGAATTTATTTCTGGGTTCTCTATTCTGTTCCATTTATCTATGTGTTTGTTTTTATGCCAATGCCATGCTGTTTTGATTACTATAGACTTGTAGTATAGTTTGATACCTCCAACTTGTTCTTTCTAAAGATTGCTTTGGTTATTCAGGGTCTTTTGTTGTTCCACATAAATTTTAGGATCATTTATTCCAGTTCTGTGGAAAATGTCATTGGGATTTTGATAGGGATTGCATTGAATTTGTAGATTGCTTTGAGTAGTATGAACATTTTAACAAAGTTAATTCTTCCTGTCTATGAGAAAGGTATATCCTTCCATTTATTTGTATCTTCATCGATTTCTTTCTTCAATGTGTTATAATTTTCTGAGTATAGGTCTTTTACCTCTTTGCTTAAATTTATCCTAGGTATTTTACTCTTTTTGATGCAATTGTAAATGGGATTGTTTTCTTAATTTCTCTTTTGGTAGTCTGTTATTGGTGTAAAAAATACAACCAAATTTGGAATATTAATTTTGTATCCTGACACTTTGCTGAACTTATTTATTAGTTCTTATAGTTTTTTGGTGGAATCTTTAGGGTTCTTGATAGTAATATGTCATCTGCAAATAATGACACTTATACCTCTTTCTTTCCAATTGAAAGGTAACAGATATGAACAAAATAATCACATATATCTAAAATTTTAGTCTGTGATAGAAGAAATAAAAGGAAAACATGCAAATACACATACATACATACATTCATACGCAGAAGTTGCATAGTATGGTGAAAATAACAAACTATTTAGAATTAGTTAAGCCTGAATTCAAATCCTAACTCTTTCTCTATGGATATATCATCTTATACACATCTATTAACCTGTGATTATTCTCTGTTATAATGAGAATTGTGAAAATTAAAATCCAATGATACATAAAGTGCCTGCTACTATGTATGGCATAAATAAGCATTTAATAAATTGAAATTAATAATAACGATACTGCAAAATTAATGAAAAATACTCAGTAATTTTGGCTATTTACAAAGGTGTGATTCATTTCGTGTAGCAGACAAAAGCCTGAAAATTTGGGGTAAAGCAATTTCTTTATGTGCATGTGTGTGTTTGTTAAATTGGATAATATTTTCTTATTCACTTAGACTGTAATTTTAGAGAATATTTGTCTTTTTTACCAATTGATTAATACGTGTTTTTATCTTACTTCATCTTAATTTTTTACCTCCCCTATTCTGTCTAGTGTCTAAGTATCTACTATATAACAACACTTCTGTGAAGTCAGGAAGTTTTTGAGTGTAGAATATTAATGTAATGCAAGTCATCACTTTATAGATTTACTTAAAGCAGGGCGCATCAGTGTATATTGCGAAGTAATTTTTCCTTTACTCCGGGTTATGCTTAAAGCTGTGGGACCAAACATGAATATAGTTAATATGTTTCTTGCAGTTTTTCTTAGCATGAAACAAAGTTTTGCATTTTTTCTCTTAAGATATGTTTTTTTCTCTCATTGATTTTGTAAGTTATTTTCAAAATCTACTGGAGGGAGGTGAGGAATATACATTGGAAGAAATCCAGTATATGGGATAATGTCAAGTTTGATTGCTCTCCATGTGAGGTAACAATAGGACAGATTTCTAGAGATTTGAAAAATAAAATACATTTAAGAAGTTGGGGGAAATATATATGTATATAGTTTGAAAGAAGTTTTATCTAAAATAGTCTCTATTTTTTCTAAATTGAATACCATGAATAATAAAAATGGCTGCTCAGAATTTAGAATTTTGGTTAATATATGTTTATGTTTTGTTATTTTTATTAGCATAATAGTCATTTATTTTATAAATGTTGAGAATCTTTTATATTTATCTTTGTTGGAAAATCTTTTTAACAATCTGTTTCATGGTCTTAGTGGAGTATAATATTAACATAATCGAAATAATTGTCTTTTTTTTTTTTTTAAGTAATCAAGGGTATTTCCGTACTTATGGGTCATTAGTCCAATCATCATTACAAATTTCACTCTAACATATAGGAACTAGGCTAAAAATAAAATTAATTCAGGATATTATATATGCAAGAAGGTCAAACCAGTTAAATTCTTAGATGTGAGATTACTAGTTTAAAGTTTAGGAGGGTCTTTATAGGTTATTTTTTATTTTTTATTTTATTTATTAATTTTTTAATGCCTACAGCACCTGGTCTTCCTAGGTGGTATCTTATACAAGTACTAACCAGGCTGACCCTGCTTAGCTTCCCAGATCAGACGGGTTGGGCTCGTTCAGGGTAGCATGGCCATAGACTATAGTTTTTTTTAAAGTGTAGTATCATGTATAATTCTAATGTCTACAAGCGAGGTGTTAAATCTCTCTCAGCCTGTTGCTTTTCCTGCAAAAGAAGGCAGCTGATAATAAAAGCATAATCTCTCCACATCATACGACACTGGGAAATAAATTAATCACCATCAAAGACTTTGTAAAACTCAATGTAGGAGTGTTAATCATTACTTGAAAAGTTGTTTGCACTTAGGTCTTCTATTCTTCAGACCTCCATGACCTTTATATGAATCTTTATAACAACATGTATGACGGTGCTATTGCTGAATTGTCTTTATTTGTTAATTTATCTGCCTATTGGATTCTACACTGTTCGAAAAAAAAATTTTCTCTTTTTTAAATTCACTTTTGTATTCTCAACCTTAATTTGATGCCTAGTTCTATAAATGTTCGAATAAATTAATGTTAGAGTGTTGAGAATTTATGGTACACCATTCTTATTTCTGTCATTGACCATTTATCCATTGTTTTACATTATCCAACTCCCAAAAGGAATTGTGGAAGTGAAGATGGGCTAGTAGTTTGATCTTAGAAACAGAAAATTATAAGTTCCTAATTGTAGAGTTGTAATATTTCTTTAGGAAATTAATGGAAAGAGGAAGGGAAGAAAGAAAATTTTTCTCTTAAGAAACATTATTACCTCTCTTCTTGTCCAGGATATTCTAACAGCTGGGTATTTATTTCCCAGTGTAATCAGAGCATTTGCATTTGGCACTGCATTGTGTGTTTATCATTGACTATATAGTCGGAGATGACTGAAAAGAATCATGAAAACTGTTCAGTACAATCTGGTACAGATGAGGAGATGGAGGCCCAGTTACCTCACATCTCACATCAATTTAATGTTAGAACCTAACTTGATTACTTATCAGCTAGTTCCAGTGCTATGCTCCAGCCATCCTATCTAATTTGACCTGATGGTTTCTGGATATTTGCTTCTATCTCTTGAGCAAGAATGATCAGCTATGAAGGCCAGTATGTTCTTATCTGACTTTTCAGAACTTTGAAAATTAACACCATCTTGGATGTACACACACCCTTTCACCTTTCCCATGGGTAGGAAATAAGAAGAGCAAGAGATGGTAGCCATTGCTAGAGAAATTCCTCCCTATTGGACAGTCTCCCACTTGAAGGACCGAGTAAGAATCATACAGCAGGAGGGAATAGGGAGATTCTATGAATCCAGATCCTTAAATCTGAAATGGAGAGTATAGGGTCCTGATGGAACATTGCTGGTCTCTGGTACATTTCAGTGAAATTCTGTCTAATTTTGTTTTGCTTTTAAAGAAACATTTCTGTATTTTGGGAACTTCTCAGCCCCACTCAGGTATGATCCATGTATAGAATTAGAGATAGGATTCTGAGGAAAACATCACATCATCACTCTTACCTGTTGGGCTTAAATAATTTATAAAAGCCAAATATCTTTTGCTGTGCTAAGGTTCCTCTCATGTGGTTCTATGAAAGACACTGAATTGTAATGTAACAAGTAAAATCATCTCACCAGCTGCTTGCAAAGTAGACTTCTCAAACATGCCGGTAATTATTTTCAGTTTGAAGAGCTGTGGTAGACTATATCCTCCCTATGTTCAGGATCTTTGCCATAAGACATTGTAGCTCCTTCCACAGAAAGTGGTATATATTTTTCTGCCCCTTAACTTGGAATTCTTTTGTGGTTTGCTTTAGTTAGTGGAATGTTAGTAAGCATGATGTGATCAAAAGCTTGGGAAGTATCATGCATTTGGTCTTTCTCTCTGCCATTACTATGAGAAGATGCCCATGTTAGCCACTGAGTCTAAGAAAGAGAATGAGAGAGATGTGAAAAAGTCAACTCTGGCTTAAATTAGCTAACTAGCAGCCAATGCACATACTTGTGAACTAAACAAATACTTATTGTATGCTAGTGACATTTTGTGGTTATTATACAATATTATTGTGGCTATACAAAAACATTTCTTGAAGTAGAGTAACCATTGAAACTTCTGTCCAAACCAGAATTTTTTTAAGTAAAAGAGATGCTATTAATAATTATATGGGACAAAACATGTAAACTGAGATTGTCCTGTGGAAACCAGGATGTATGACTACCCTAAAACCAAGGATCCCTAAGCTTTTGTTGTCTTAGAAGAATTCATTTGTGATAAATTGACAAGACAAAGGGGTCTGGGCTTGGAGTGGTAGTAAATTAGTGAAGAAGCATCAAAACATGTCTATTTATGCCTTCTTTATTTTTTATTGCAGTGCCATTTGTCCTCTTTTTCATTGGTAGGAAATCCTTATAAATTCAGAAAATGAAACTTTTGTTAGTTATAAGCACAGCAGTTGTTCTCTCTCTACTCATTGGCTTGCCTTCCTATCTTAATAGTATCTTTGAACAAAATTTTTAAATTTTAATATAGTTCAATTTAGCAAACTTTTTCTTAGTGTAGTATCTTCATTGTTCTGTTTATAATTTTTTTTTGTAATTCAGATTATAACTGTTTTCTAATATCATTTTTAAACTAAAAAGATTTTTATTAAAATATAGCTAACATACAATATTGTATTAATTTTAGGTGTACATCATAGATGTTCAACATTTATATACCTAAAGAAGTGATCACCATGCTAAATCTAGCAACCATCTAACACTGAACGACACTATCATGATATTATTGACTATATTCCCTATGCTGTGTATCACATCCCCATGACTTATTGGTTTTATATTTGGAAATTTGAACCTCTTATTCCCCTTCTCCTTTTTCCATTTCTTTTTGATTTTTCAATTACCATTGACATTCAATATTATTTTATATTAGTTTCAGGTACACAGCATAGTGGTTAGACATTTACATAATTTACGAAGTGATCCCCCTGACTAGTCTAGAACCCACCTGGCACGATATATAGTTTTCAATATAATTTCTAAGCACTTCATTATTTTCTGCTTAAAAAAATTAAAACTTGACAGAATAATCCCTTTTGTTCTTCAGGAGTGTCTTGAATATTTTTGGCCTTTTTAATTTTCATGTAAATTTCAAATTAGCTTGTCAATTTTCTCAAACAATATTTGCTTGAATTTTTGTTGAAATTGTATTCTTTCTATATATTATTCTAAGGAAAATGACTGATGATAAATCTCACAATAGTATAATTTACCTAATTATTAACATAAGTATCGCTCCATTTATGTAAGTCCTTTAAATTACTCTAAATAATGTCTTTTGATTTTATGATTAGTGATCTTACATGTTTTTGTAGACTTATTTTAGATATTTGATATTTCTGATACTATTGTGAATTACATTTGTGTGTGTATGTGCCAGTATCCAACTATTTTTTTAATTTTTAAATTTTCCCCATGTTTCCATACTTCTCTCCTTTACATATTAGCTTGTTCTCTATATCTATGGGTCTGTTTTGGTTTAGTATTGTATATTAATTTGTTGTTTTTATTTTAGGTTCTACATATAAGTGAAATCATACGATATTTGTCTTCCTTTCTGACTTATTTCATTTAACACAATACCCTCTAGGTCACAAATGGCATGATTTCATTCTTTTATATTGCTAAGTAATATTCCATTGTGTATGTATACACACACGCATATACATATACATGTATACATACCACATCTTCTTTATTCATTTATCGATGTACATCTAGGTTGCTTCTATATTTTGACTATTACTGGGAATGCTGCAATGAATATAGAGGTACATATATCTTTTTGAATTAGTGTTTTTGTTTCCTTTGGGTAAATACCTAGAACTGGAATTGCTGGATCTTATGGCAGCACTATTTTTAATTTTTTGAGGAATCTCCATACTATTTTTCATAGCAGCTGCACTAATTTACAATCCCACCAACAGTTCCCTTTTCTGCATATTCTCCCCAGAATTTGTTATTTGTTAATGAATTCATAATAGCCATTCTGACAGATGTGAGGCAATATCTCATTGTAGTTTTAATTTGCATTTTCCTAATGATTAGTGATGTTGAGCATCTTTTCATATATCTGTTGGTCATCTTAATGTCCTCTTGGGAGAAACGTCTATTCAGGTCCTCTGCCCATTTTTTAAATTTAATTGTTTGTTTGTTTGTTTATTTTTGGTGTTGTAGGAGTTCCTGATGTATTTTGGGCATAGACCATCAACAAAATGAAAAGACAACCTACTGAATAGGAGAAGATATTTGCCAATCGAGTGTATCGTTGGTAAATATCTTTTCCAATTCAGTAGTTGTCTTTTTGTTTTGTTGATGGTTTCCTGTGCTGTGCAAAAGCTTTATAGTTTGTTGTAGTCCCATTTGTTTATTTTTTTTTCCTTTGATTCCCTTGCCCTAGGAGATATTTCAGAAAAAAAAAAATTATTAATGGTGATATCAGAGTTTGCTGCCTATCTTTTCTTCTAGAAGTTTTATGGTTTTAGGTTTTACATTTAAGTCTTTAATCCACTTTGAGATTATTTTTGTATATGGCATAAGAAAATGGTTCAGTTTCATTTTTTTTTTTTTGCATGCATCTGTCCAGTTTTCTCAGCACCATTTATTGAAGAGGCTGTCTTTACCCTATTGTATATCCTTGCCTCCTTTGTCATAGATTAATTAACTAAATAAGAAAGGGTTTATTGCTGGGCTCTTTATTCCATTGATCTATATATCTGTATTTATGCCAATACCATACTATTTTGATTATTGTAGCTTTGTAGTACAGTTTGATATCATGTAGTGTAATACCTCCCACTTTGTTCTTTCTTGAGATTTCTTTGGCTATTTGGGGTCTTTTGTGCTCCCATATAAATTTTAGAATTAGTTCTAATTCTAAGAAGAATGCCATTGCTATTTTAATGAGAATCGCATTGATTCTGTATATTGTACATAGTAAAGACATTTTAACAATATTAATCATTTCCATCCATGAGCAAGCTATATCCTTTTATTTATTTGTATCTTCTTCAACAACTTCCTTCCATATCTTATGGTTTTCAGAATACAGATCTTTCACCTCTTTGATTAAACTTACTCTTAGGTATTTTATACTTTTTGATGCATTTGTAAATGGGATTGTTTTGTTAATTTCTCCTTCTGGTTATTCATTATTGGCATATAGAAATGCGACAGATTTCTGTATATTGATTCTGTATCCTGCAACTTTACTGAATTCATTTATTAGTTCTAATAGTTTTGTGGTGGAGCCTTTAGGGTTTTCTAGATATAGTATCATGTTATCTGCAAATAACGAGAGTTTTACTTCTTTCCAATATGGATGTCTTTTATTTATTATTATTATTTTTGTCTGATTACTATAGCTAGGACTTTGAATACTTTGTATTGAACAGAAGTGGAAAAAGTGGACATCCTTTTTTTCGTTCCTGATTTTAGAGGAAAGGCTTTCAGCTTTTTATCATTGAGTATATTAGCTGTGAGTTTTCCATATATGACCTTTATTATGTTGAGATGTATTCCTTCTATACCCACTTTGTTGAGTTTTTATCATAAAAGAATTTAGAATTTTGTCAAATGCTTTTTCTGCATCTATTGAGATGATCATATAATTTTATTCTTTGTTTGTTAATGTGATATATTGATGGACTTATGATGTCAAACCACTCTTGCATCTGTGAGATGAATCCCACTTGGTCATGGTGTATAATCCTTTTAATGTATTGTTGAATCCAATTTGCTAACATTTTGAGACCTTTTACTTCTATGTTAATCATGGATATTGATCTGTAATTTTTTTTTTCAGTCATATCTTTGTCTGGTTTTGGTACCAGGGTAATGATGACCTTATAGAATGTATTTGAAAACATTCCTTACTCTTCAAATTTTTGAAATAGTTTAAGAAGGATAGGTATTAATTCTTCTTTGAATATTTGTTAGAATTCACCAATGAATTCTAGCCATCCAGTCTTGAGTTTTATTTTGGGAGGTTTTTGATTACGGCTTCAGTTTCATTGCTGGTAATCAATCTGTTTAGATTTTTTATTTCTTTCTGGTTCAGTCTTGGAATGCTATATAGTTCTAGAAATTTCTCAATTTTTTTCTAGATTGTCAAATTCATTAGCATATAATTGTTTGCAGTTTTCTTTAATGATTCTTTGTATTTCAGCAATGTCAATTGTAAATTTTGCCTCTTTCATTTATTTTTTGAACTCTCTCATTTTTTTCTTGATGAGTTTGGCTAAAGGTTTGTTAATTTTATTCATCTTTTCAAAGAACCAGTTCTTAGATCTATTTTAAAATTTTATTTTCTAATTTTTTGTTGCTGTTATGGAAATACAATTAAATTTTGGATATTGGTTTGTAACCATTAATCCTGCTCAGTACATATATTAATGTAATCAGCTGTTTGTATTTTCTTTTGAATTTTTATATATGTGGTTATATCATCTACAAATAACGATATTCTTCCATTTTAATTCTTACACCTCTTTTCTTCTTTTTTTGCCTTATTACATAGAGAAGATCTCCAATGTAATGTTTAATATAATGATGGTGTTAGCGTTCCTATATCATTTCTGATCTTACAGGAAAAAATTTTAACATATTTCTATAAGATATGATTTTGCTGTACTTTATTTTTAGTGTGTATACCTTCTCTTTTTAAAGTCAAGAAGTTTTCCTTTTGTTCCTAGCTTGCTAATACTTATTTTTTAATTAATAGAAATTGATGCTGAATTTTTATCAAATGCTTTTTCTGTATCAATTGAGATAATTGCATGTTTTTCCTCTTTTATTCTGTTAATGAGGTGAATTACATGATTGTTTTCAAATGTTGAATCACCTTTTCATTTTCAGAATAAGCCTAATTTCACCAAGATAAATTATTCTTTTTATTTGTTACTGAGTTTGATAATTAAAAAGAATCTTTTTCACCTTTTGTTATTAAATCATCCTATAATTTTCTTCCTTTTAACATGCATGACAGGTTTTGATATCAAGGTTATGCCAACCTTATAAAATGATCTGGAAGTTTTTCTCTTTCTATTCTCTAGAAAAGTTTGAATAAGAGTGGTGGTAATGTTTCCTTAAGTAATAAGAGATCATTGATAAAGCTATCTTGGTTTGGATTTTTCTTCATGGATATACTTTTTAGATTCAATTCCTTAATAATGATAGGGTAGTTGTTTTTCCTACATTTTATTATGTTAGTTTTGGTATACCTTTTCTAGGAATTTTTATTTCATCTGAATTTTTACGTATTGCCGTAAAAACTTCATAATGTCCTCCTATTATCTTTTTAATATTTGCAGTATTTGCTCTGTAACCTTTTTCATTATCCATTTTGCTTATTTTTCCTTTCTCTCACATTTCTTAAATCACTTTCACCAGGGGTTTATCAATTTGAATAATATTTTCAAAGAATCATCTTTTAATCTTGAGTCTCTTCATTGTAATTTTGGTTCCTACTTTATTTCTTTTTGCCCTTTAGACTGTCTTCTATTTTCCTTAGGCTTGATTTGCATTTCTTTTCCTAAGTTCTTAAATTACTATAGCATTGATTTTCAGCATTTTTCTTTTCTGATGAAAGCTCTTAACATATGAAAACAATAAAAGGCTATAAATGATAAGCTGCTATTTTCTAAGATAATTTTACCTGCATCCTATAAATTTTGCTTTTTTATATCAAAAACATATTTAAATATGTTTTATTTCCATTGTGATTTCTTCTTTGATCACAGTTTAGCAGAGTTTTGGTTAACTTCCAATGATTTGAAGATTTTCAGTTACAATTTAAAAAAATTATTTCTAGTTTAATTCCATCGTGGTCAGAGAGCACAAACTCTATACTTCTAATACTTTTGACAATTTTGGAGACTCTGTGGGTGGCATAAGATCAAGTTTGTAAGTATTCTGTGTGTCTTTGCAAATAATACATAATTTTCAATGGTTTACTACACTCAGTTGTGTCTGGCTTGCTCATTGTGTTGGTCAAAGCCTTTACAGCTTTATTAAAAATATTCAGTCTTCTTTATCTAGGTAACTACTTAAATAAGTATGTTAGAATCTCTAACTGTAGATTTGTCTTTTCTTCCTTTTAATTCTGCCCATTTTTATTTTATATATTTAGATACTCTGTTATTAAAGGCATACATACTCATAATTATTAAATCTTCCTGGTGGGTTGTTTTGTCATTACGAAATACTCCTCTTTCTCTCTATTAATGTCTTTTGCCTTGTAGTGTACTTTCTTTCGTTACTATAGCAACATTAACTTTCTTTGGTTTAGTCTTCTTTACCGTATCTTTTTTCATCCTTTTACTTTCGAATGTCCTGTAAACTTAAATTTTGAGTTGTTTCTGAAAGTAGCATACAGGTGAGTTTTATATTTCAAAATATCTTGATTATCTTTTTAAAATTTGAATATTTAGCTGAAGGAAACTAGACTTTGGATGGTAAACACACAATAGAATATACAGATGTCAAATTATAATGTACACCTGAAAATTATATAATTGTGTTAACCAATGTTACCCCAATAAACTTAATTTAAAAAACAAATTAATAAATTTTAAAAAGCCATAAGATCCTGCACACAAAATTTTTTTTGTGGATATTTAAATTTAATATAATTATTGATGTATGTGGTTTTCAATGTATCTTCTCATTCTTTGTATTTGATAATGTTCATTTTTTTTTTCTCTCTTCTGGTTTCTCATTAATTTTTTTATATACCCTTTTATCCTCTATTAACTTATCAATTGTATGTGGTTTTATTTTTCTTTTAATAGTTATCCTAGGGATTGACTTCCTTGCATTTATTTTAAATTTGTACTTTTATCTCTTCTCTGAGAATGTAAGTATATTAAAAATTTTAAATTCTCTTTATCCCCCTTTAGACTGACACTATTGTTTTAGTGTATATATTGAATAAATATATATGTTTAATCCCCACATGTCATTCATTTATTCTCTTTCTTCATATATATATTTAATGTTTCCATCCAGCTGTCGGTGTTTATTTAAATTTCTCATGCACAAATCCTTTAGGTTACTCTTCATTTCTTTTATCTTTGAGGTTCTCTACAGTATAATTATTTCTTCTGCCTAAGGAAATTCCTATAGTATTTCTTTGATAATAGATTTTCTTTTTCTGTTTTTTAGAAAAAATGCTTTCTTTTCCATTTATTTTTCAGGAAAAATGTCTTTTAGTTATGGAACATTAGATTGATGGTTATAGTTTTTTTGATTGTTTCTGTTGAAGTTAGCTATCAATTCCACTTTTGCTTTTTTGAAGATAATTTATCTTTTATTTTTCTAGCTTAAAAGAAATCTCTTATTTTACAGCTTCCTATAATGTATTTTAGTTTTTTTTTTTTTTTTAAATTTGCATTCATCATGCTTAGGATTCAGTCTTCTTAAATTAGTGACTTGATGTGATTTCTCAGTTTTAAAGAATTCTCAACTATTATATTTTAAAATATTACTTTTGTCCCATTTTCTGTTCTCCCTGTATATATTAAATGTATATTAGATTCCCCACCCCCATAGAATTCCTCTTTTTTTTTTTGTCTCATACTCTTTGTGTCTCTTATACTCTTTTCTGTATTTTTATTCTTTAAAATTTTTTTTTGATCCTCAGTCATCGATGTTTTCTGACTTTTCTTCAGTTCGCTAATTCCCCCCTTCATGTCAAATTTGCTTTTAATTTTTAATATCACTTATTTTTAAGTTTTAAGACTTTCAATTGATTCTTTTTCTGTTTCATTTTTTATAAAATTTTTATAAAAATTTAATCTCTATTTTTAAATCATATATAGGTAATTTAAAATCTATATCTGATAGCTCTATTATGAAGGTCTCCTATGGCTTTATTTTTATCATCTGTTGTGTTTCTTGGCTTTATAAAATGTTGTTCTCTCTTCTTTATACCTGGTGATTTATAACAGGGTTGAAATATAGTATATGAAATGATTTAGAAATAGTATGGGGCCTAAATCTGTGTTTTCTGTTTTATCAACTTTTGCAAAAGATTTACCTTTTTTTTTCCTCACAGAAAATATGGGTACTAGCAATTTGGATCATCTTAAGTTAGATTTGGAAATGATTCAATCTGGGGTTTAGGCTGTGAAATGGGATTGATTTCTAGTCTGTCCTTATCGCTAAGGTGTCAATCTCCCCCTTTTCCTTTGTAAGCCCTGAACGCTAATTCATGTTATTCTTTTCTATGATTTTCAAAAAGCTCTGCTCAGCTTCTCAGTGTCTCAATAGCTTCTTGCAGGATTGGCAGACACCGTGGGCAAAATTAGTCCCAAATATTCTGCTCAATTATTTGCTTTTTCTTTTTTCCCAGATATTATTCACTTTTTTAAAGCTCTGTGATAACTATAAATGGATATATATATATCCATTTTTTTTTTCCTAGCTATAGTTTCATCGAGGAGGTTGGTCAGATTTCCTTGTCTACCATTATTGGAAACATAACTCTGTATTTAGTAGGATTTTGATTGTGAGAAAAGATCATGGCCTAAGCATGAGGGATTCAAGTCTAAAGGTATTGGTAGAACTTGGCTGACTAACTTGTCTAAAACAGAATGCCATTGGGAAGAATGGAAAGAGGTAGTGTCCACTGGGGCCAAGTGGTGTGTGGGTCCCTTGTGCACAGATAGAAACTTGGACTTTATTCTGTTGCTGAGTTGTGATACACTCAGGATTTTCGAGTAAGGCAGAGAAATGATGTAAGTAGCATTTTAGAAAAATAAATCTAACAGAACACTGTTCCATGTGCACTGATGTCATAGCATATTGTATCTGATGCCAAGAAAATCCTTATTCTCAATGGAAATACTTTGCATTTTGAATACCGTCATCAGTTCCTGTGACTGTTCTTGCCCAGAACTTTTTTTCTATAGGCATCCCTTATTTTAGACTTGGAAACCAGAAATATTTTGGCTGGTGGGCTATTCCCAGTATTTAGATTATTTTAAAAGTTAAATAGCCATTGGGGAGAGAGGCTATTTGCTTTCTTACACATTGGAAATCTCAAGAGTCCTGAAAATTGATACATTTTTAAGCTATAAGGCTGATTTTTGGACTCCTGCAATTATCTGCAAATAATTTACTTTAATAATTTGTAAAATAACATAGAATCTTTATGTGGCTTAGTGCCTCTTCCTCAAAGCAGATCATGAAATCATTATTTACATTTCACATATCCCTTCTTTCATCAGAGAAACTTTAATGCTTTGGAACTGAGAATTTCAGAGCCATAAGGAACTTCAGAAATCATCTTAGTTCAACCTCCTTAATTTACAAGTTGGGAACTGAAACCCAGATTGTGTATGGAACTTATCCAAAGTCACACAGCTGGTTAATGGCAGAGCTGGAAATATAATCAATAGAATTTGGATAGAAGCCTTCTTCTAGAGCATTTTTCATTCCAAAGCAAATTTTAAGAGCTCTAACAGGTTAAATGTGACCGAATATAAAAATCAGATTAAATAGCAGATAATTAATTTACAGATAAGAAAATGTATATTAATTTAAAAAATTCTATCTATATGAAATTGATATGTAGATCAGAGATGGGCTTCATGTACCCCTAAAATAACATACATACTACTGTATTATACACATTTGTCTCTGGCAAAGATACAGTCCCCGCCCCCTCCACTTCTCAAAGGAGTCCATGCATCAGAAAAAATTAAGAACCAAAATTTATAACTTTTTTTAGATACTTGGAGTTTTTGTTTATTCAAAAGTTTTAGTTTAATACCTACTTGCCTACTCAGTGCCAGAGACTTTGTTAGAGGCTATAGATACAAAGATAAATGATACAGTTTCCTCAATGAAGGGCCACATTCTAGTTAGAGAGATAGATAAGATATGAACTGACAAGTAGATGATACAAAATATTAGTTAGATGATCTGAATCCAAGTTCAGATCAAGATCACACTGTGAGAACCTGAATAGAAAACTAGAGCAATCATAGAACTAATCTAACTGTAAGATTTCTATACAGATTTTGAGTCACGTGGTTATATTTGACATTATCCAAATACATTTTACTCGAACTCTGCAGAGAAATAGGTCTTATCTATTTCTGGATCTCACATATAATAAAATATCAGGCATGAAAGAGATTTCTAATAAATGGTACTCGACTTTTGTTAACATTTTCTTCACTCATTGACCCATGGACTCCATCTTACTTCCATATATGGAAGTTAGCCAATCAGTTGCTTTTTCCTTAGATATAATTGAAGAATTTTTATTTTTCTCTGAAGAGACTGTAGCAGTAAAGAAACTAAGGACTTGAGTAGTTAATCAGAATACTCATTCAGCAAAATTAATATGCTTGGACAGTTTTTAACCACATCAAGTATATTTCTTAAACCTCCAATGCCAGTAGCTATCAGCTCTGGGTGCCAACATATCTTAAATTGCTAGTTTTATGAAGGTAACAAAAATGACGTTAAAACCCAAGCACTTCTAAGGCTTTTTGCTATTATTGAAGAATACAATAAAGGAATATATAGAAAATGTGGGTTTAATACTGAGAGTCCATGAAATTGCAAAGCATTTTCTTAGAGTAAAAGTGACATTTTCCTTTATCCTTAGGGGTAAAATGTCTATAGCATTAAAAGTAGAATCTCCACTGATGCTTTTAGAGAAAATAGTTTCTCCAAGAATGACATCGGACTTATGATAGTTTATTTTGAACAGAATTGTCTGGAGACCCATTAGAGAATATGCGTAACCTTACAGAGAGAAAAATATTCTTTGAACTACCAAACCTCTGACTTTGTAAGAAACACAGCAAATCAGGTAGTTTCTCTTGACCACAGCTTAAATAGCTGATGATTCTTAAGTCTAATTGACTATGAAACAATAAATAGTTATGCTACCAAATGACCCTGAGCCTTTATGCTGTTAATTTGCATAACACAGTACTGTGACATATGCCAAAAAAAGCACAAAATTGACTCCTAAGACTTGGAGGAGTCACAGAGCCCTCTATAAATATGCCTTCTTCAGGAAAGGAGTGAGGCAGGAAATTAGACAATTTCACATACAAAAAAATTTCCTAAAAATTATTTTGAGCTATATTGTTCAAGTCCCATGTGAGCCAGTAGCTTCTCTTCTTTCTTCCATCTTGTCTTTTCACTTCTTCACTCAATATTTTATTCTCCAAGTGCCTCCAGTTCTTTTCTTAGAACCCTATTCCTTTTTCTTTTGGCTCATTTCTTCATTTCTGCTTTTTTACATTGCCCTTGCTTGGAAGTACAACAATGGACTAATAGCTAAAGTCTTTCTTAAAAGGTGAGGGAAGGAGAAAGTTTGGCAATATTTATATTTTGTTGCTATTGTCTCCACTACAAATGTCACATGGAATTAGCCAATATTTTAGTTATGATACTTCCATGATGTAAGGACCCAGCTATACGCAGTGTTAAAAGGTTGTCTGGAACGAAGGAAGGGTGGCCCTTTTGCCTCTGAAACTCTGAAAGTGTGGGAACCTGTGAAAATCCTGGTCTTAGAAGACCACGACTCAACTCGAGGTGGTGCCCTTACAAGGACTGTGTCGTTGAATATGCTTAATGAATGTGAGACCTGGTTTTGTCACCTGTAAATTGGTGATCATTGATCTAACAAATTTCTACCCAGTCCAGCTCTCTGCTAGTCAGTGCGTATACAGAAATTTATAAGATTGACTCTTTCTGAGGAAGTTGACAATATGGTTGAGTAGAGGGACATAATTATAATTATCATAGTTTTATCCATGCTATCATAGAAGAATGAGAAGAGTAGGAGGGAGACTAGCAAATGCAGCAGCCACCTCTTGGGCAGGCCATAACACATTTTAAATTGGTAGTGATATTTGTTCTAGATCATGAAAGAAGGGGATTTAATTACCAGAAATTTATGCTGTTCCTGTTCAAGAGGCATAAATTAAATGCCTTCAGGGGTCAGGGAAGTGATATAAATATGCAAAATGGAGAGGGGTAGGCAGAATACTAAAGGAGCCTGTGGCAAACTGGAGAGTGCATGCCTGTTTAAAGCTATTCAAACTCAAAATGATTTTTTCAAAGCTCTTCTGACCATATAAAATCTATGGGCAGATAATGGTAATTACATGCATAAGGTGTTTGAGGAATACACTGTAGGGTGCTTGTGGATAGGGGGCAGGGGCAGCCAGCACTGTCAGGGGAAGGTAGAAGGAAGAAAGGACATTTGGAACTGAGTGTAAAGGGCTTTCTATGGTGGTCTAAAGACTTTGGATTTTATCTTGTACACAGGGAGGCACTTGAGTTCTTCAATTAGATGGTATGACATAATAAGGTGTGTTATGAGGGTAATTTATTGCCCTTGAGAGAGAGTAAAAAGAATGGATCGGATGCCCATTGCACACATTCATGTGAGCACTCGTGAGGCCTAAACCAATGCAGCAACAGTGAGAATAGAAAGCGGGGCTTAGCAAAAGGAGAAACTTCTGATGTAGAATGGAGCCAGTCTCCTTGGAGTTCTTTAGAAGGGAGAATGTGAGTGAAAGCAATTCGTAACCAGTACAGTATGATGCAGATGGGAGGTGGTGTTAACCTCTTACATGGAGAGTGGCTGGGGTGAGGGTCGGAGAACCTGGAACTCCCTTATTCAATTATTGTGGCCTCACGAGGTACTCAGAAGTCTAGGGGAGAAGACGTGGGATTGAATTCCTCTGAGGCTGACCCCTTTTCTGCAGAATACAGACCCTAACCTCAGTCTAAACTCGGCCAATTCGTCTAGGCCTGTGTGCTCAGGACTTCATGCTGCCCCCATGGACGGCTTCTGTGAGCATTCAATTTTCTTCAGTAAAAGAAAAAGCTAAAAAGAGCAGACACATATCTGCAGAAATGTTATTCCATGTAACAAAAAAACAAAAAACACAAAAAAACTAATACATCTTACAACTTCCAGCCAGAATCTGCTAGGCTGCTGCTATAGCAACCCCAACAGA
Organism: Pteropus medius; assembly: GCF_902729225.1. Lineage (NCBI taxonomy): Eukaryota > Metazoa > Chordata > Mammalia > Chiroptera > Pteropodidae > Pteropus > Pteropus medius. The sequence continues at coordinate 9,236,418 of NW_024352785.1, read as the reverse complement.
AAGGACTCAACGAACCCCCACTCGATCTCCTCCTGAATCCATATACCTGACAGTCACCCTCCTAGTGGGGCTGTCTCTCTTACATTACACCCACTAAGTGAAGATCCAGAGCAAAGAGACAAAATAACATCTTCTAACAATCTGCTTGTCATTTAGAAAAAGCTCCCTGTATAAATGTCATGGAAACAAGCTGTTCTTGCAGAAAGAAAAGAAGAAAGCGCTGCCTCACTTGCTTCCCTTTTGATTTTAATCTTCTGAATAAAAGAATAACACAAAGCAAACGTTAAGTGTTTGAAAGCAAATATCTCTGGAATTTGGCCAGAGTATGGTTCAGCCACATCCAGCCTGCTGCTTGGCTCAAAGCAGCAGGAGCTCCAGATGAAGCTCTGTGTGAAGATCAACTGATTGCTGAAGATGAGAACACAAAGAACTCAAAACGGGCCGATAATGAAAGAATGAGAATTTTCTAATCAGGACCAAGGATCCTTGCTAGGATACTGGCTACAAGGCCAACACATTTTTTGTTCAATTAACAAACATTTGTTGGCACGTAGCATGTATAGTTCATTGTGCTCTGAGTCTTCGAGGGGAGCCCAGATAAACATGACTCTCTTCTCTGTTCATGGGTGAGAGGGAAGTGTCAGGAGGTAGGGTGTGTTAAGCACACAAGGAGGATGTTGTGGAAGCTGAGAGCCCAGAAGAAGGAGCCTTTATTTTCAGAAGGGATTCACAGGGAAGGCTACGGAGGAAGGGGCATTTGAACTGAGCCCCAGAGGAGAGGTAGGATTATGACAGCAGGATTAGGAGAGGAGAAGGGAATTCCAAGGACATGTGAAATGAAAGCAAGGTTGAGAAAGTAAAAGGGGAATATTCGGAGCAAAATCATGGAAGATCTTGAATAACATATATAAGCACAGTCCTTTGTGAACTGGAATGGAGATTTAGATATATCCTGAGTGCGTGTGCTTAGCCAATATCCACACCCCAGAATCTGCTGATTTTCTTAGGGACGTAGGAGCTTCCTGGGAAAGGAATCGAATCATGTCTCTGCTTAGGGTTGACCTATGTAGACATACATAGGAAAGGGGTGGGATAGGCCATAAAGAAACTAAATTATAGAAAAAAAGTGTAGAGCCTCTGGGAAAAAAAACAAAAACAAAAAAAACCTCTAGAAAGTAAGAGAGTTAAGCATGGTGAGTTAGACGTAGCCTACTGGTGAGGATCATAGAGGAGGCTCGAAGAAAACAAAGCTCTATTCTTGTGGAAGAAAGATAGTCAAACATTTATAACTTGAGACCTAAGAAACCTTACTATGTAACTCCTTTAAAAGAGAATAATAGAAGAGGTTTGTATTTTCTATTCACTTCAGAGGAAATAGCCTCTGTGAGTAGTCATGGAGGGAGCTGTTACAAAACAATGGGCAAGAGTTGATGAAGGGGATCAATGATAGTTGCCATGGTCAAGGAGGAAAGCAATGCAGTGGTGGCACCAATGCAAACAGCAGCCAGAGAGACTTGCACATATCTGAGTCTTCCTGAGGGGACTAGGAAGCTGGGGAAGTAGCCCTGAAAGGAAGCTCTGAACTGGAAGTCATCCAATGGGGAAATGCTGTAAAACTGGAGAATTATGAGTTTAACACAAACTGATGATGCACAAGTAACATTTTGGGTGATGTTAAAAATTTGTGGTTGATTGTACAGGCAAATTTTCCAAGTGCATTGGGCAGAACACTTGTTCTGAGCTAACTAAGACTTGAGCAGATATCTTCAGACAGAAAGAGACAGGAGTGTGTAGAATAAAGAGAAAATCTTTGCAGGTGACCAGGAAAAATGTTATGACCTGGACTAGGCAGGTTGGATGTAGTGAGAAAGGGAAGGAGGGACCGAGAGGATCCATTTCACTGAGGAAGCATGAAACAAAGGTACAGACGTGTTTCGTTGGTTGATTGAACATGAGTGAGAGAAGAAATAAGAGCGAGTAAAAAAATTGTTTTGAAGGTTTGACAGTGAAGAAAAAACAGCACAGCTGTTGAATGGGCTTTAGTATCAGCTGGATTTGATCCTGTTTGAGCCACTTACTAGTGAGGGACCTTGGGAGCACTTAGCTTTCCTAAATGTATTTTCTAATCGGCAAACAGAGAGACTAATGCCTACATCGCAGGTTTAGCTCTTGGATTAAATACTATATTTTACGTAACATAGTTAAAAAGATATTTGCCATGAATGGGAGTCAATTTGTGAAGAAAAGCGATGAATTTGTTTTAAATAATAAAAATATCTATTTAAGTCTTTTTGTTTTTAATCTTGGTGAATAATTTTCTGTGTGAGGGTCTTTTATATCTTCCATCAAACTTACCAGATATTTGGTATTATTTATGCTATTGCAAATTGTATCTCTTAAACATTATTTATAATTATTTGTTGCCGATTGGCTTTTGTATATTCGCCTTTACCCAGCAGACTTGCTGAACTCTCCTATTAATATTATAGGTAATTTGTAAATTGTTTTGGAATATCTATGTATATAATCATATTGTCTATCTTATCATGTTATTGCCATAACATTGTGTGGACTGTTATTTCTTCCTTCGTAGTTCTTATGATTTATTGTATTTTGCGTCACTGCAGTATCTAGAACTTATAGATAAATGCTGACTAGAAGTGATAGTAGTTATCCTGTCCTCCACCTGATCTCAGAGGGTGAGCTTTCAACATTTTTACCACTACAGTAGTCCCTCCTTATTTATGGTTTTGCTTTTCATGGTTTCAGTTACCATTGGTCAACTATGGTCCAAAAATGTTAAGTGGAAAATTCCAGAAATAAATCATTTATTAATTTTGAATTGCATGCCTTTCTGCGTAGTCTGTTAAAATCTTGTGCCTTCTAGCTCTGTCCTACCCTGGATGTGAATCGTTTCTTTGTCCAGCCTATCCAACCTATATACTCAACCCACTGTTAGTTACTTAGTAGCTGTTTGGGTTCTCAGATCCACTGTGGCAGTGTCACAGTGCTTATGTTCAAGTAACCTAATGCTATGTCACAATACCTACATCATTTATCTCCTTTTGTCTCACCATGTAGGCATTGTGTTATCTCACATCACAAGAGGAAGGTTGACCATAGTACAGTAAGATATTTTGAGAGAGACCGCATTCACATAACTTTTATTATAGTATATTATTATAATTGTTCTATTTTATCATTAGTTTTTTATCTCTTATTGTGCCTAATTTATAAATTGAACTTTATCATAAGTATGTATGTATAGGGGAAAAAAACATAATATATATATACATATATATATAAATAATGTTTTGTATTTTCCAAGGCTTCAGGCATTTATTGGGGGTCTTGGAATATATCCCCTGCAATAAGGAGGGGCTACTATAAATAAGATATCTATGGCAGGTCTTGTATAGATTCCTTTTATTGGATTAAGGAAGGAAATTTCTCTTCTTTCTGTTAATGTGGTGATTTACTCTGATCGAATTTTGAAAGTTAAATCAACTTTGCAATTCTCAAATAAACCCAGGTAGATGGATAAATGGATACATAGATATATCGTGAATTTATATATTGTTTCATAATTTTTTTATTGGTATTCATGAGGCAGATTGGCTGATATATATTTTTTATAACATACTTTTCAGGTTTTAGTAAGGAGGTTTTTCTATTTTCACATAATTAATTGAGAAGTGTTTTTAAATTTTTGTTCCTATTTATTTAAATATTTGGTAGAATTTACTGATAAGTTTATCTAACCTTGGAATTATCTGTGGTGAGGTTTATAATTATAAATTTAATTTCTTTAGTAATATAGGGCTCTTCATGCTTTCTATTTCTACTTTTGTCAGTCTTTGAAAGTTATTTTTTATAGAAAATTGTCTGTTTTATCTAAATTTTCAAATTTATTGCTTATAAATTATTCATAATGTCCTCTTAATATCTTTTTAATGTCTGCAGTATATTTTATTATGTCTCCTTTATCATTAGTTACACTGACTATTTGGTTGGTTTTGTATTAGTCTTAATTACACTAGCCAAGGTTTGTTAATTTTATAAATCTGTTCAAAGAACAAAATTTTGGCCTTGAAGATCTTCTATATTTTGTTTTCTTTAATTTATTAATTTACGATAGTCTGTCTTTGTTTCTAATACCCCATTTTAAAGCTATGTATTTCCTTCTAAGCATGAATTTAACAGCATAATATAATTTTGATCTTGTAATTTCTATTAGTCATTTTTGAGGAGTGAACACTAAAGTTGAGGTCTAAATAATGAAGAGTTAGCTATAACCAGAGAGCTGTGTTCTGTGTCTGGGAGACAGAGCTTTCAAGCAAGAAATAGCAGCCCATGTAGACTCAAAGGCAGAAAAGAACTCTGTGAGTTCCAAGAAGTGAAAGAAGGCTAATTTTTGTGAAGAAAAGAGCAGAACATTATCTAAAGTGCAGACTAAATACTGAATTACTGAGCTAGAAGATATCTGAATATCAGAATGCTGTATAGAATAACAAAGTAAAGTTAGGAGATATAGAATATAGAATGAAGTTGTATAATATTAAACTAATATTATTCCAGTAAAGGAGAATGGAGAGAGAGGGAGAAACAATATTCAAAAATAAAAATGAAATTTTCAGAATTGTTAAAATATATGATTTTATTTAAAATTCAGGAAGTATATCAAGTCTTAAGCAAAATAGTAGAAATCAATATCTAGACAAATCATAATAATATTACAGGTCATCATGACCTAGATTCAAACTTAGAGAAAAAGTCAAATTGTCTTTTTAAAAAACTGACAAAAAGTTTCATTCTAGTTATAACAATATAAGTGAAATGGCAATGGCTTCTTATCCAGCATATATAAAGTAATTTTTTCAAATTGGAGAGAAAATGAGTGAGATATAAAAAAAAAATAGATGCTAAACTTCACCACTGGTCAGAGAAATATAAATGTAAACTACACTGTGCGATTGCTACACACCCACCCGAATAGCTAATATTAAGTTGACCAACAATACCTAGTATTTCTGACAATGTAGAGGGATTGGAACTCTCATATACTATTAAGAATGCAGATAAGTATAGTCAATTTGGAAAATTATTTGGTAATCACTATCTCAACTACTAAAGTTAAATATATTCGTGAGCCTTATACTTTAAAAATTTTATCCCTACATTTACATGACAGAAAAGCATGTATGTGTTCCCTAAAATACATGTATAGAAATATTTACAATAGCATTATTCTTAATTATCAAAAATTCAATACAACCCAAGTGAACACTAACAATAGAAAAAATGATTGTGATATAAAAATATACAATAGAAATATTACAGCCATAGACATGAACAAAGCTCTCCAATGAGTACATAATTGGTGGAATTCACAGACAAAATGTTGTATGAAAAATGTAATACACAGATGCATATATACTCTACGATTTTATTTATATAATGTTCAAAATAAGCTAAAGTAATTATGTTGTTAGCAGTTGGTGTAATGATTACCTTTGGAGAGGAGAGGGAGTAATGTCTAAAGAGGTCATGATGGGGGCAACTGGGCTTCTGGCAAAATGTATTGAGTTGTAATCTTATAATTAGTGCACCTTTCTGTGTATGACACTTGAAAAACGTTTAACAAAATTTAAGACAGAAAACTAGTTCTTAAAGGGGTAAATTTTGGGTTGAAAATTGAGCTAAGGGCCCAATTAGTAAGTACAAAAAAGAACATTAAAGAGACAAAAATAAAGATGGAAGAAAATACAGATAGAAGAAATAGATATTTCAGAAAAGAATAAGGCCAAAGAAATTTGAGGAATAAATGTGAAATAGCTAGCAAGGATATTTAGTAAAATAAAAAAGAAACAGGAGATGAGTAGCACCAAAAACTGGGTCTTTGAAAAGACTAATGAAACAGATAAACCTTTAGGAAATACTATTAAAGTAAAAAGTAAAAGAAAGGAGATATAAATAAACAAATCTAGGAATTTAAAGAGGTTATAACCATGGATATAGTAGATTTAAAAAAATTAAAGAATACCATGAGTAACTTTATTCAAATAAAACTGAAAACATAATGGAATTGTTTTTAGAAAATAAAAGATTTTAACTGACTCAGAAAAGAAGACTCTTCAATAGACTCAGAACTAATTTTTTAAAAAAATGAATCAATGAGAGGTTAAATATCTTCCTACAAGAAAATGGAGGCTGTATGATTTCTAAACAAGTTCAAGCAAAATCTCAACCAAGAGTTAAGTCTAATTTTATAAATCTGAAAAAGAGAAAATACTAAAGACAAAAGGAATCACTCCAGTTCTCAACAGTTACATTTACAAGGCTAATACAGTATAAGAAAATAAAATTATAGGCCAGTGTCATGTAAAAACACAAAACAGAACTTCTAAATGAACTATTAGCAAATTAAACTATGCTATAAATATATAAAATTCTAACCAAGATTATGTAAGGAATATTTCAAAACATTCGAAGGCCTAAAATTCAGTAAACAAAATACCACTCAACGGAAAAAATGAGCAAAGAAATAAATAGGCAACTAACAAGAAGAAAGCCAAATGTCCAATAAACATGACAAGATGTTCCAACACAGATTAAAACCAGGAGATAGAACTTCACACTTATAAGATTGCAAAAGTTAAAAATGTAGTATTAGTATTAGTCAATATTAATAGTTGCCAACTAAGTAATACAGTATGAACAATTTTCTCCCATTGATAGGATGTAAATTAGTTCCATTATTTTAGAGAACAATTTGACCAAATTAGTAAATTCGATGTCGTGCAAATTCCATTGTAAAGCACTTCAACTCCTAGATATATAATCTAGAGCAATGCTACTCAGTGTAGTCCTCAGATAGGCAGTAATCTGTGAGTTATCATGACTAGTTCATGAAGAAATCAAAGCAAAAACTGAGAATAAACATTTAGAAACTGACATTAATTTGATGTGGTCATGATATTTACTTTGTATTTTATGAAAGTGTCAATCTATAGCCAATTGGAAAAATTAAAAATCCTTTCTTGTCGAGTTTTAGAAGCACTGCTCTAGATCAGTTTTTAACACTTGCATGTGACTTGAGAGAGATAGACAATGATAATAGTTCACAGCACACTTGGGTGAATGGACATCATTCTTTGTGTCATAGGTAACTCTTCGGGCTCCCCTTACCCCAGGCCCCACCTGGCAACTTTAAGCCTAAGAGGGGTCATCATCTCAGCTCATTAATAAAGCAATCATGGCAAACAAGGGACCGTATTACATTGATTGCAAACCTTGTTCTAGCCATAATTCTCTTCTCTCTCCAATAATAATACACAACACACACACACACACACATAATAGGTTGTCGCATGAGAAGATATGTACAATAATTTTTATATCAGTATCATGTGTAGTGATATAATACTGAAACTGACTTAAATGTCCATCAGCAAAATAAATATAATAAACTATCCAACTATACACATACTCATCCATATGTGTGTGTGTATACACACACAAATTTCACAATGTTGGGTCAAAAAAAGAGAATTAACAGAAAAAATATATAGTAAAATATATAAAATAACTAAAAATTTTAAGTTATATTACATTAAATAATAAAGTACATAAATGTAGAAGATATATGTTATAAAATATTTAAAAAGCAAGAGACAGACACACCTTTAGTTCAGGATAATGATTACCTCTGGTAGGGAAGAAAGGGAGATGCAGGAAAAGGGGATGCAGTAGGGGTACAGTGGATTTCTAATGCAGTTGTAATGTCTGATTTTTTAAGATACAAGGTAGGTAGAGTATATTTTTAAATATATTTTAAGATATTTTAAAATCGTGTATAATAACTTTTTAAGAGATAAATTCTGGAGTCAAATAATTTGGCAACAGAAAGGCCTTACTACAGGGATCTGTCACTTATGATAGAAAACTGTTGAAAGTGGTTGGATCATAAGCAAGAGGCAGAGACTTGAGATATCTTGATTCAGAATGTGGTCTTCATCCTCACATCTCTGCTTAAACATTTTCAAGCCAGGACATTCGTTACCTGTCAAGGCAGCCTGTTTCATTGTTGTAAAGCCATGATTTTGAGCCAAAAATCTACCTTTCAAGATCTTGATGGTTCTTGTTCAGGTAGAGAGGAATCCATTCTTCCTCCAGAAGAGGCTTCCGAGTATTGGAAGATAGCTATCGTGTCTCTTATTTTCTTCAGACTAAGTTTACTTTGTAAACCTCCTCTTTAACCTATTTATTAGTTGATCTCACATGCTACTTCATAGAGAAACAGATCTCTTCAGATGTGAACTAACTTCCCTCACCTACACCTCCAAACATGTCTATACCTGCATCTAGCTTTACAACCCCCTTTCTGGATATTAGAACACATGTAATTTCTCTATTCACAGGTAATCCTTTCTCAGTACTCTTGAGTTCACGCTCTTGCATTTCCTTCCATTTTGTTACTTATTCATTTTCTAGAATAGTTTAAACATTTTTCCTTTTACTTTGTTTTCATTAATACAAGAACCCATTTTCTCTTAAAAAATTAAACAATACAGATGAAATAGGAGTCTTCCTTGATGGCTACAACTACATTTTCACTTCTGCCCAGAGGTAACTAACTCCATATTTTTAGTATATTTTGTTATAATTTTTCTATATATTCACGCATATTTATATGAATGCAGAGATATGTATAGTTTTGTGTATTACATAAAGGGGCTAATACTTCATTTATTTCATAAACTTAAAAAAAACTATAATACTATACCATGGGAGCTTTCCATGATTGTTCATGGACCTATCTCATTCTTTTTACTTTCTGTAAAGAACTCTTGTTATTATACCTGTTCCTTTTTGATGGTCCTTTACTTTGTGTAACATTTCATTTTGGTATAATTTCAAACTTATAGAAAAGTTGTAGAAATAATACAAAGAACTTCTGTATACCTTTTAACTAATTCACTAATTGTTAACATTTTTCCGTATTGCTTTATCCGTCTTCTTCCCTCTAACCCCAACCCCCTTTCCACCTCATATACAGGTGACATTTTTCTGAACCATTTGAGAGTAAATTGAAGACATGCTCCTTTATGATAAATTCTTGAATGTGTATTTTTTATGGACAAAGACTTCTCCTTTATAACCACAATGTAGTTAGCAAAGTAAGAACATTTAAGATTAATAATAACTATTACCTAATCCACAGTCCATATTCAAATTTCGCCAGTTGTCTCTGTAATATCCATTATAATTTGTTTTTATTTCCTCCTGGTCCAAGTAATCCAGAAAGATGACTTGCATTTACTTGTTATATCTATTCAATTTCTGTTAATCTGGACTATTTCCTTGGGCTTCCTTTGTTTTTTCTAAAATTGACATTTTTTGAAGTGTATACGTCAGTTTTTTTTTTTCTTTTAATCAATTGATTTTTCTCTTTTGGTCTGTCTTTGGGATTGTCTGGTAGTTCCTCATTTCTAGATTCAGGTTATGCATTTTTAGGCAGGAATATCACATAAATGATGTGTCCTTTTTATTGCATCATATCAGGAGGCATATGACATTGGTCTGCACCATTATTGATGATGTTACTTTGTGTTCTCAGTTAAGAAAGTGGTTCATAGGTTTTTTTTTTTGAACAGAGAAATTACCCTTTGTATTTAATAAAATAATATATTGGGAGATATTTCGATGCTATGTAAATATCCACCCTGTTCTGCACAAAATTTCATCCACTATAAGGGTTTTCCATTTTTATTTATTAAGTATCAATTTATGGATTTCAAAAGGTTAGAAACTATTAATATCGGTATTTTTTGATGTTGTGATTAACCCAGGTTGATGATTTTATGATTTGTGCAGGCTGGCCTTTTTGTCCTTCATGTTTTCATTGAAGATTTCTCACTTTCTGACCTAAAATGTTTCAGGCTCATCCTGAACTTCTCCCCTCTCCTGAAATCTGCCATTTCTACAAGGAGGATAATATTCAATATTTAGTGGAGTCTGATATTAAGAATCCAGGGTCAGAGCACTAGGTTTGGAATATTTTTGCTTCTAGGTCTTTTTAGCAAATAGAATTAGGAAATGAATATACAAACATATGTTTACATAAACATATATCAATATCTAATTCGTATCCGTGAGTTCACACTGATGCTTCCAATACCAATTCAATACCACAGGGTTCTTCCTAGCCTAACCCCATCTGCATTTGTAACTAACTTCTCCAACAATGAGAAACCTGGTCCCACTGTCTTCAATGTATTTATTCATTTTCTCGACCTTCCAATGTACAGAAAGTAGTTTCAGAATTGCTAACGCATGTTACTGTGAAAAGCAAGCCTAATAAATTTCTTTAGACTGAGGTTATTTAGTGAAAGTTTTTTAGATTAGTTAATATTGCAACGATGTTAATTTATTGTTTTTTTTTAATTGCACTCTAGTTATGTAAAATGTTAACTTTAGAGAATTGGAGTAAGAGATATAAACACTTGCACTGTTTTTTGCAACTTTTTGTAAGTCTATGATTATTGTCAAACAAAAAGTTATAAAAAAAAATACAAAAGTTGTTTGCCCTCCAACACACACACTTTGATATGGTTATATTTTTCATTTGGAATACAATAATGTTCATTTAACTTTGTGTTCTGTTTTAGGGGTTTTTCCATATTTTAAATGATATAATTTTTGAGTGTAAAAATATTAACATGGTTCAAAAAGTAAAAATTATTAATAATATGTCAGTCAATCCTCTGCATTTCTTTCACTTTATTCCCTCCTATCCCCTGTAGGTATACAATTTCATTAGTTTTGGCTAATTCTTTCAGTATTTCTTTTTGCAAAAATAGATGCTTTTCTTACTTATTTAAAAACAAATTATATGCACATCTATATGTTTGTGTATACACACACACACGCACTCGCACTCGATACACTTTGTACTTTGTTTTCTTGGCATTTATTAATAATCCTGGAAGTGATTTCCTTTCTGTTCATGGAAATAGCATTTATGTTGTATAAAATGTTTTGTAATAACATTGTATGTACTTTCATAATTTGGAAGTTGTATATTTGGAGTAAAACCTAGAAGAGAGATTTTTGGGTCAAAAATAAATTGAATATAGTTTTCTTAGATATTGCCAAATTTCCTTCCAGAGGGTTGTACGCTTTTATATTTCCTCCAGTAGAGTATTGAAGAGCTTATGTACTCAATTCTCAGCAAAGTATGCTGTCAAACTTTCAATATTTGCCAGTCTGATAGTTGAAAAATGGTATATCATTATAGTTTTAATTTGCATTTATCTAAATAAAATGAACATCTCTTATCTGTTTAAGAATCATTTTATATAGTTTTTTTTCCCCCTGTAAATTATCTGTGTTTTGCTCAGTATTCTATTTTCTTTTAGGGTTTTAGGTCTTTCCCTCTCAATTTTAAGAATTCTTTCTCTATACCAAGGATTTCAGTTTTGTATCTGTGATAAATGTTGCAAATATTTCTTCCTAGTTTATCAGCCACTTTCAACTTATCTTTTCTTCTGCCACGAAATTCTTTTATTTTTATTTAGTCAAATTTATCAGTCTTTTCTTGACTCTGGATTCCAGAAAATCTTTCATTTTACCTGGGTTTTAGAGAAATCCATTCATGTTGTATTGTAACTACTTGTGCAGTTTCAGTTTATACATAATTTAGGTCTCTAATTCATTTGGAGTTTAATCTTTTGTATGACATAAAATATGGATCTAATATTGTCTTTTAAAAAATGCCTATACAGTATCCCAGGTCATTTATTAAAATGTTTTTATTACTTCTTGGGCCAATTCTGATAACATTTTCTTAAAAAAAAAAAAAGATAACTATTTTTGGTTTATTTGCTCTCTCCAGGCTGAAGGAGGTATTAAAATTTTGTGCAATGTTTTCTTTTATTTCTGATAGTTTTGCTTTATATGCTCCGCTATTTAGTGCATATAGTTTATGTCAGCTTTCTCTTCAGTGTGAAATGAACTTTTATCAATGTAACATCCTTTTGTGACTTCATGTTCTTTCCCTTGAACTCCATTAGTCTGAAATGAGTATTACCTCCCTGTGTTTGTTTCTTTGCACTTGCCTAGTTATCCTCTGTAATTTGGGTTTTACCTTCTATCATTTTATGTGTCTTTTGTAAAAAGCACATAGATGAGTTTTGTTTTTAACTCAATCTTATATTTCTATTTCTTAAGGGTATAAATTCAACCATTGTTATTACTGTCATGTCAAGCTGTTATGTTTCATCTCACTTTGGACTCCTTGCTTTTTACTTTCTCACTTTTTTATGCTTTCTTGCTGGTTTTTAGTTGTTTTTCCAAAATCTTTTTAAGTTTTCTAATTATCAAAGTCTAGAATGAAAACACATTATTTTCTTTATTCTCTTCCTTTTTATAAACAAGTTTTTATTAAATACTTTTGCAAGGAATATATTTCTCTAGAAACTTAATTTTCTAATTTACAAATATTGATTTTAAAAAAGCAGTATTTGGCCTTTTACTAATTTTTCAGCTCTTCTTAATGCAGAAGGAATGCCCTCTTAATGTGACTTTCTAGAAGAGAGAGGGGATAGGAATTGCACCAAGATACGAAGAATTGCACACTGGAGCTGTTTCCCAACTGTAGAAAATGTTTGTCCACCTTTTTTTGCACCAAAAACTGCTTTAAGAGCAATATCACCTTTGCAACCAAATGGGCTGTTAGAGTGACTTATCCTCAAACTCCCTAAACTTGTTTTAGAACATGTACAAATGGTAAAAAATTAAGTTAAAAAAAAATAAAGTGAAAAGTGCCCTATTGCAGTCGTATTTAAGGGATGCAAATACATCCTCATAATATACATTTCCCCTTTACAAACTCAAAAATGAAAATATTGGCTTACTTAAAGCCTTTTATCTATTGTTAATTTCCACCCTGAGGCACTGTCATTTTATTCAACAGAAAGATTAATTTTGGACTTATGTTCCCAAAGCCCACAAAAATATGAATATTTGACCTAACAATTCCACTTACAAGCAGTAAAACAAATAAAAGTGGGAATAAATGAAATAGACAAACAAGAGGTTCAAACACAAATTGGAATTATGCATAATCACATTACATATGCAAAAATCGCAGACAGTCATGCATTTACTCTAGCCCCCTTGAAGGGATGGTAGGTGGTACAGTGAAAATTCTGGTCTTTTAGACAGAATAATGTAGATTTAGAATGTTATGGCCAGAAGGTGTTAGATTTTGTTGTATATTATACCAAATGTCTTCTTACTAAAGCAATTTTGATTCTTCTTTACAGTGAAGATCTAGTTTAGATTATCTTTATTTCAGTCTTTTATATGATTCCTCCTCAACTACCCTCTGAGGAAGACTGGTGGCCACAATCTCTCCAGCATGTGAGGTGCTGCCTAAGTGAAAGAGTGAGGGTTCGTTAGTGGGCCCAGCTGTAAGAGAGATAGATCAGAATCTGGGTGGCAACACTGAGTTCATTCTGTGACTTCATTTTTTTGTCATACCCACAAAGTATGCTGCAGTGCTTGTGTACATTTCCTTTTGAGTTAAACTTATCTAGAATCCTCAAATGTTTTCATTCTTTTACCTTAGCTGAGGACACTATGTTTTCACTGCTCCAAAATATGTTTTTTAAGTGAGAGCATTGACTAATGAGAAATATTATCTTGTTTATGACTTTGTTTTATCCAGGGTAGGAGACCCCAAGGAAATTGGGAGAGACAAGAGCTGCTTTCCTAACAAGGAGTAGAGGAGGCAAATTATTACCAAGTTGAAAGACAGGAGAAAGTCTCCCTCTGTTCAGCTACCTGTGGCTGGGGCCTCCCTCACACTCAGCTTTATTTCAGCTGCACCTAACATCCGGTCCTTCTAACATCTCCAGGTCAGCACGTCAGTAATTTCCGAGTTGTCTCCCTCCTACCTCCCACTACCATCTGGCGACCATTGACATTGGGGCAGAGGAAAATACATAGCTAGAGAAAAGACCGTTTTCTAGGGGAAAATATCAAAGTATTTTTTAAAATGGAAAGGTGTAATATCTGTGAAGTTACAATCTATATTTTCTGTTTCTGGGTTCCCTGACTCATGGCATATGTAACAGAAGCTTTAGAAAGCAGCATTGATGGTCATTTATTTTTTTTCTTCTTTGCCCTAAAAAATGGACTCTAGCAATAGTGACAGTGAGATGGACAGAAGTTCTTCATGTCATGCCTCTTGTTCCAGGGGCTCCAAGCCTCACAAAATTTACTAGGATTCTATCTGTCAAATAAGCAGTTTGGTAATTTTTTCTTAGTAGATTGACTTGACAATTTGGTTAAAACACACGAACTCAATCAGTGTGCATTACTCAGACTTGGAGAAGTACATCGAGGCTCACGAACTACAGAGATGGATATGGAAAAAGCATATCCCTAACAGAGAAACCAAAGACCTAAGTATAGAGGACAGACACCCTCCATATTCCTGGAGCTTATTCATGAACAGATTTCGTGGGATGCCAAAGCGAGAAAAGAGTATATCAGAATCACAAAGACAAAGCATACGTACCTATTGGTATTCTAGACTACATTAAACAAAAAACTGTGACAGGACCAGGAAATGAATAAACTAATCCAGAATCCAGTCACTTGACTTAATTAATTAGACAGGTGAGGGAGGGAATTTATAACCGATATTGATATCTGTTACAAGTTATAATAAAATAGCCAGGTAATGAGGTATTCAATATTTGTTGCTTTATACTGGAAACAGCAATAAAAAGTGGTAAAATGCCAGGCTTTGCAGAGCACCATTGATATCTATCTTTTAATATTCATTTTGCAAATGAGAAAAAACAAACAACAACAACAACAACAACAACAAAACCAGAAGGATTAAGGCCATTCAAGTACATAGAGCTAGCAAGAGACAGAACTAATTTCCAAACCTAGGTCTGACATTTAGCCTCACGCTTTTCCCACTTTGTCACTCTACTTCTCAAGACTGGGCAAAGTTGAAAAATAGGCATGGAATATTTTCATCCATCCTTGGAGATTCAAATTAAATCTAACCAATTGTTTTTTTCCTCCCAATTAGCATATTCTGTTTGGAAAAAAATTATTTGTTATTCTAGATGCTTTGATGGAGAGTCTCTGGAAAACAGTCATCAAGAGAGGAGAAATTAGGAAGAAAGCTATATGAAACTACCTGTTAGGAATTTGGTTTATCCTCATTTCTTTAAGAGTATGGAATCTTCCTTCTAGTGACTAACCTGTGACACTGTGTTTAAGCAGGAGAAGTAAAGAAAATTATTGAGGAAGGAGGTGCCATTGTAATTCAAAACGATCTCTGGTAGTCATATGCTTTTGCACTGGCTGCAGAGAAATAGGGAGGCCGGGGTGTGGTAGGCTGAGGTAATAATGACTACAGACTCAGTCATCATTAGAAATTTCGAAAAACAAAATGCAAATTAGAGCAAAGCTTGTACCACAAAAGGTCAGTCATCTAAGGAGCCCCAGAGGATTCTGGGTAATGTTCAAAGCCACATGGAAGGAGGCTTGGTGATGCTGGGTAAAGTAGGCGTCATTCAGCAAATCCCTGACAACAGGACAGGATGGATCCTGTCCTCTTTTAGATTGTGGTTATTTGGTATTTTTTAAAATATGGAGACAAAAGATCATCTATTTTTGTTGAGTCATTACCAGTCTTCATGTACTTCACACAGAGGAACAGGGAAAGTAAGATCGGTTTTGGAAAACAAAAGAATGACATCTTACATGAACTGCAGTTAATGAGAAAGAAAAGAATAAACAAGAAGTAATGAAATCTAAATTTAAATTCTCCTCTTTCTTCAAGAGGAGTAATACATATTCTTTCCATTGCCTTCTCGTATCCTGGGATGATGGTACTAATTGATTGGTAAAGTGACTTCAGACTTCATTATCTGCTACTCTGCCTTTTAGTCACTATAGAAGTAGGATACACAAGAATTATCTGCATCAACTGCAAGAACAAATTAATCATCTTTACAAAATTTCTCTTTCTTGCATCCAGTGTTTATACCAATACTTGATATATTTTTGTATGCAACCCAGAATACATAAAAGAAAATTTTAATTTCATCCATGAATTAGAAATCCTGATGAAGCAGGATTTTGAAGTTCATTTAACTCAGCAGTATGTTTCTATAAGCAGTGCTCTAATAGTTTTTATTTTGCTTATTAAAGGACTTTCCAGGCCTTGACCTCATTCTACATAGACATATTGAAGATGTATAAATGAGCTTTATTTTCAGCTGCTTTAGACGGGTAATAATGGTAAGTGATTTTCATGCAAACTAAAGGAATCATACTTTTATGTTCTTGATCTTGAATGGAAATGTTTGATTTTTACATCAATTATGGAGACTAGCTATAAAAGTGATTTTATTCATTGAATTATGCAAGGTGATGAAATATATCACTCTAGTTTTTTGTTAAGGAAGAAAACTACTTGATATGCTAGTAGCTTGAACGTCGTAAGGTACATTCCAAAGGGTATCATGTAAACAACAACCACAACCCCCCCCCTAAAAAAAAAGAGAGGAGGATAAAGCAGATTTCTCTGAAAATGAATAAGTCATTTTTAGGTTTAGACCAACCCAAGCAGGTGGGTTTAAGAGCTGCCCCAGTGAAGCTTTATTTTCATGATGTGTCACCTCAGGGCAGTTCTTCCTGTAGACTCTGGCATATACCACCATGTGAGAGATTTCCACATTCCTGTCACTTCAAAGATGGTTCTTCTAAACCCAGTGGATTCTTAGAGTAAATTTGAAGAGAGATATGTTTACGGCAGTAACTACCCAGTTCCCTTTTACAGAAACTGTAATGAAACTCATGAGACTTACTAGATGCCATTTACTTCTTTGTACCAAAGATGTGAAGTATATGCCAGGAGTGATATGTGACATATCACTAGGTGATATGTAACATGTTAGGAGTTATGCTTATTTATGTTGTTGTTAGGAACTATGCAAATGCATGTGTATGATCCAAAACACTTAGAGTGAACAATAGACCCTAAATAATAAATGAATAGATGGAAAGAGACAAAATAACTAGTTTAGACCCTAAAATTCTGCAATATCAGTTCACAGACAATAGTGTATCCTGATACTTTCTTCCAGTAAAGATTTTGGTAAACTTGGAATGAAATAATTCTAGAAAGCATCTGTGCTTCTTGTTTTTATGTTTTGCTAGAACTGCCTCACTTTACACATAATTTGGAAATAAACCAAATTAGAAACGAGACATTGTAAACTCGAAAAGAATAGTAAACTGGGCTAGGTCAGATGATTGTGTCTATGATATTTCATGAGAGAAAGTCTTAGTGAATAGGGTATAGAATAATTGAAAGTCTTTTTCCAACCATCCAAACTTTTGGAAATCAAAATTATCAACATGCACCAGATGATCATCAGTCATTTACCTTGAAAATAATGAGAGAACTGAATCTTTAGAAATGTCAAGTGAGCAAACCAGTATGTGCAGAAATTAACTTTTTTATTATATATCATATTAATGTAGTAGTAAAGTTTGTTTGAAGTGCATGAATAAAAAGTTAGTGAAATTACAGGAGGAACAATCTATATAGCAATAATAGGTGCATTCCCTGTGCATCTGAAAGAAAAAAAAAGAGTTTTCACTCATTTTGGCCTAAAACTTAGTGTTCAGGTTCCCAGGATTCTGACATCAGAACCCGGATAACGCTGATTAGAACCATAGGGGCTTTACAATAAAAGCTAAAATATTGACCATATGATGGCAAAAAGTCTTATTTTGTGGTTAACTGATTCTCTTCTAGCTACTCTCTGATGAAGTTGGTGGCGCTGTAGAGGAGGACCGCCGCCTCCTGGACGAGGACCGAGACCGCTCAGCGTTGTAGGTGACATGCTTGTCGTAGTTCTCCATCTGAGCCTCAATGAAATCTCTCTGTTGCTGCCTGATGGTCTGGCTGATGAGTCCAGGGAGGGCATGGATGCTACCAATCAGAGTCTCTAATTTTGTTTCCAGGGTAACAATCCTCTTTTCGAAGTCTTCGCTCCTTTCATTTAAGTCAGAAATCATGTCATACATGATGTTCTGCGTCTGGAAAACAGGATTGAGAGAAATAGAGAAACAAAGAACTAGGCTTAATGACATTGGTCCTGGAGGCAAACTGTCAGTTCTCAGAACTTGAGGGCTGGTCTCTTTTCGGTGACATCCAGGGTTGGGGATGTCAACTTCCTGAACACATTACCTTACAGAGCAAATTCAGTGAGTCTATTCAGAGCCAGGATTCAGAACTGTAAGGCCTCAGGCATGAATTTGATCCACTTGCAGAAACTATTGTGCAGTGACTGCTGGTGGTACGCCCCATGCTTTCAGTAGTGTACAGACAGACGAACATGTTTCATTTAATCTTTATGTATATATTTTAATTGTTACAAAAGTTAGCACACCAAATTCATTTTGTGACATGTCCCATTAATTAGGACAAGGCTAAATTTTAAAAACAAGCAGATTTAAAGAACGAAAAATAATAGTACAGATGGTATTGAGAGGTACCAGAAATTCTGAAGGTGGAATATGAGTGAAGTTTAGGACAATCTGAGTTGATCACATAATTTTAACTTAAAGCTCTATAAAGTGTCTGAATATGTTTTGCTGTCCTATGTTTCAAATGATGGCTCTCCATTGGGTCAAATAGTATTTTTAGAGATACTCATTGAGAAAAGAAAAACTAGAGCTACTAAAGTTACCAGACCACTTTGTTGGTTGTGGCTTAATCAGATGCTAAAGGGTTTGAAAGAGGAAGATGTTTTTAGTGTCCTACTGAATCTTGCAATTGTCTTGATCAGAGGGTATCCATAACTCTGACTCCAGTTATTTCCAGAAGTGTCCCAGAGACAAGGAAAGAGGACCTCGGGACCGATCAGCATAGAGCCAGAGAGGGAAGAGGGTGGCCAAGAAAAGAGAAATGGGGACGTGAATCTTAGCTCTGTGCAGCCTCCCTCGAGTTTCAGGCCCCTTTGTCTGTCTACGCCTCTCTCCTTTACCTCATTTCCCTTTGCAATATGTGCTCTTATCCTGTTTAACAATCCTGTTTAACAACCTCTTAATGATGATAAATGAACTAATTATACAAGGAAGTTATTATTCAGAACACAGGCAGCTAGTCTGAGTTTGGCCACAGAGACAAATGCATTAACTTTATTTTTACTGCATAGTTTTGAGACTATGTGAGCAACATCCAGTCATTCCGAAAATATTGAAACCTTGTGACATGAACAGTCCTGTGGTTATAATAACTTATAATAATAAGTACAACACTCAAGAATTAATTCAAAAGAAACAGCAGCTTGTCTCATAGATATACTCTTACAGTATATAAAGTAAAAGAAAATAGCTATATGGTAAAATGACATATCTTATATATATTATTTCCAAGTGGTCTGTTTTGTTTTGTTTTTTTTTAACAATTCCTTATTTCTTTTATCATTTAACCTCAGAGTGATGTATGAGTGATGTATTTGTTCATGATGTGTCCAAGCCAGAGTCATGGGTGCAGATACTGGTCGAGGATGTCTCTGAGCCTCATATATGTGTGCTGCTCAGCTTAAATGCATGATATATACTCTCCTAGAAGTAAGTCATTAAATACTTCACTTATCTTCTATTTATGAGATATCAAATATTCATCTTCAACAATTGATATATATTAAATTATTGATATATATTAAAATGAATAAAATTTAGATGTGTTATGAGGCTTTATATGTGAAGTTTTATAGATTATACTTGAGGCTTTATAAAGCAGGGGTCCCCAACCTCCAGGCCGTGGACTGGTACCAGTCTGTGGCCTGTTAGGAACTGGGCTGCACAGTAGGAGGTGAGTGGCGGGCCAGCAAGCGAAGCTTCATCTGTACTTGTGGACAATCCCCAGCGCTAGCATCACCGCCTCAGCTCCACCTCAGATCATTAGGCATTAGATTCTCATAAGAGCACTGGTCCCTGGTGCCAAAAAGGTTGGGGACTGCTGCTATAAAGGACATAGTTGATTTACCAAACAAGAAAACATACAGGTCCAACTGAGAGTTGCCTCTTTCAAAGTAATTGTGTTAAAAGGCTGAACACTTACATACACTCTATTCTAATCCATCCTTTAGAATTAGTTCAGGAAAATGAAATTTTGTGGTTGTTGAAAAAAATTCACATTTTGAAAGTAGAGTTTACTTGGGAAGAATAACCAAAAATCAACCAGATACATCTTATAAATGTAACAGAAGAATTTGGGGATTATTAATGTACTCTTAAAAAGGTACAATTTTTAAACTATGAAATGAAGAAAGAACCATAAATTATAAAGTGATTGATTACTTTTCTTTTTGAAAGACAGCTTTTAAGATGTAATTTATGATATTTATTTTAAATTCTAACTTTACATTCTTCTGAGTTTGCTTAAAATACACAGAAAATTATTTTCTTGGTGGGTCCTATTTAGCCCTAAACCTCATAGTCAAACCTAGGACATAGTTCTGTTCTCACAGGCATGAGACTGAACTACAAATAAAAATCCAAAAGATACTGTCTCATATTCTGCTTACATTTCTTACTATACTTCCAAATCACTGCATGTAGAAATACTTTTAGAGTGCAGGTTGAAAATTGTATATAGAGAAAGAACATAGTAAATAAGAGTTTAAAAAATCTCTTTTAGGGCAGTTTGTGGGTTTGATTTGTTAAATAAATTTGGGGTGGCCTTCTCCAAAAGTATTATTAATTATTGTGCTGCGGTTAATCACAACAGATACAATCATGAGGGGCTGAGACCCCAGGCTTACCTTTGCCAGGTCTACCAAGGTATTTGCTTGGTCATTCAGTTTCCTCTGCTCCATTTTTACACTTCTTAATCTAAAAGGAAGAATCTGAAGTCAGAAATTTTCCTTTCTTTCCGTGGGTATCGTACGCCTTGCAAAAAAGCATGCACAAAATTGACAAGAGCAAATAACTGCATGGATAATGCCTTGAATATTTGGGGTAAAGTCCAAACTGGTTATGTATCTGGTACAATGAGAAGCATGCTTCCCCAACACCGCAAAAAGGAGAGAGAGTAAGAGATGAGGTGTCCTTAGGACAGCTATTCACCAGGTAGTTAAAAGTTGAATTAAAAAGAAAAAAACTCATAAGGATTTAACCCTATGAGAAAAGCCAAAACATTCCTTAAAGCCCCAGTATCGTGACAAATAGACATAGGAAGAAATACGCAAAGCAACTGGAATTGCATCAGTGTTGGAGCGTGAGCGCCTTCCTATGCCTACATGACTAGATACAGGTGTTAGCCCTGTTTAGTCTGAAATGGATTGGGTTAGGTATTTGAACCTGATGAAACACAGTGATAAGTGAGATTCTTATTAGCAAAAATAAAACTTTTATTCAACCAGCAGCATGATAACTCAAACCACATAAGTCTCTTAGGTTTCATTGTATTTCACTTGACTTTGATCTTAAACTGCCACTGAATTTGAAGGGAAGACAGACCATTTCCTTGAGAATTTCCCTTAATTTTTATTGTAGATATAAGTCAGAGGACAATTAAAGTATCTGACAGATGGGATCGTTACTCATAAAGTTACTTTTAGATACTTTTAAATATCATTGCATATATCTGATTGACAGTCAAAAAGCCACTGTTTTTTTAAAAAAATCTTTCTTAATGAGAACTCTTAACTATTCCTTAATTTATATACTATAATATTTCAACAAATATTTAATTCAGTGCTTACTATGGTAGCAAGAAATGAAGATTTTCCGAAAAGAAAAAAGTGCTTTATTTTTCTTTAAGCCAACAATGCAAAACCTTGCTCCAAAAGAGAAGGTCTCTCTGAGCTACTTAATGAAAAAGAAGAAGAAGAAAAAAACTATGCTAACCTTATTACCTTGATGATGAGTCATTTTACAAAGTATAGTGTTAATGCTGGAAAGAATACTTTTTATTATTTTCCAATTTAAATTAAAGGTAATTACATAGAAGAAATAAAAATTCACAGGGCAAGATTTTACTGCCAGGGAGATTTTCGTAACAAATGTTCACGATGCTCAGTGATTATATTCTGAAAGTAGGAGATTCAATATGTTACTAAATCTGCTCTACAGTGAAGATTTAGTTCCTTCTGCCAGTAAGAGTTTAACTGACACCTGCTACAACATGCTCTTTAACAATCTAAAACAGTTTAAGGTTATAACTTGTCACTGAGACTATGTGTTTCTCTATTAGAACTGGGAACTGGGTTAATTGGCTCTTTTTTGTGCAATATAGACTATGTTCTAGTCTAAAAAATTTACAGACATAGGTTTAATTCTAATATGTTGCTGAGAAATGTTTCCCTAACTACTTACAAGGGATGTAAGTCTTGATGTATGCCTTTTAAAACAAACCGCCCCCCCCAAAAAAAAACCCCACAAATTTTAAACATGTGTGGGTCACTCTAGACAAATGTTCCAGAGAGAACAATGACATCAGACATGGATTCCATCATCTCCCTTACCCCTATTTGACCGTCAGTTTCTTCAGGCATGAAATGATGTAGGTTAGGTTAGGACAACATTTCTGAAGCGCTGGATTTATACTAGGAAGTGTTCTAGATGATTAAGTGACACTCAAACAAGATATTCGACAATACTAAAACAGATGGAGAGACAGTAATTCCCTTTAGTTCTCTTCTAATTCTTGATTATTATAAGAAAAATGTCTCAGCCTGATCCTATCCTGTTTATCTTCTAACACCTGCTATCTTCTGCTTTTTAAAAAAGAGCAGGCTCTCAGCTCAGAGTTGTCAAATGATATTTGCTTTACCTCTCCATGCTGAGAATAATACATTTCTAAATCCACTTATGATAGAAATTTAGAACAAGCTTTCTTTTCAAATTTAAGTAAGTAATAGTATAGTTGGCACATGAATAACTAAAGCTTGAGGTCATCAGACCAGAAGCCTCTGGCACCTTATGAGTGCAGAGAAAGGCCTGAACTCAGCAAGTCTGGTGGAAGGGCCAGTGCTGGTCCTTTGGCTGAGGTAGATACTTCATATTCCAAACAACGGAGCCTAATTTACTTCTCTTGGACTACTATGTTTCTGACAGTAGAATTTTGCCCATTTTATTTTCTACTAATCTGGAAAGATGACTTAGAGTAGCTCTATTTGATTGAATTCCTTTAGCTCCCTGAACTTAAATCATCTTGCCTTATTGCTTCTTAGACGCTCTGAGATGTAGAACTGGTAGAAAAAGCCTACTTAAGCTGCAGCTGCCAGAATAAAAGGTAACATGCAGATGTGTACTTTACTCCCCCCCTCCCCCCAAAAGAGAATAAGAAACATATGTTGATTTCTTCCTTGTGAACTTCACTTATCACAGGAAAATATCATGATTTTGGATCACATTTCCATAGCAGCAATCAGACTACTAAAATTCACAAATAAAGGATCCACTTGGGTGCATGCAGCCAGTAGAAAATTCTGCAAATGTTGAAAGGAGCGGCTCACACAACTTACTTCCGAGCTCTATTTTCATTTTGTTGAAATAAAAAGACAAAACAAAAGAAAAGAAACTGTAAAATATTCTGGAACAAAATATTACAGTGTGGTGTTCAGTTGTGCACAGGGGGCTCGATTCATTGGCTGGAAGATCCTGTTAAGATTCTGCAGGATTTTGGCATATTGATCAAAGAGAAACACTATTCAATTATGTTATTATCTCTCTCCGTTGCTGCTATTGTTCCCCCACCTGAAAGCCCATAGTTTCTTCCAGAACTAGAGTTTAGAAGGAGGAACTTGTATAACATCATCTTGGCCTCTTTGATACATGATGTTCAAGTAAACAATAGAAAACATTTTTTTGCCTAGTATGAATGTTATATGGTTAAATGGACAATATTTTAAACACTAGGATTATAATGCCTTTTTTTTTTTTTTTTTTTGAAGGGTTACATCTCTTCTGAGATGGGAATATTTAGAAGCCTGGCTTTCTGAAAGGTAGGTAATGCAACTCTCTTTGTTACACAGATTATGTTTATTGAATTTCTTGGCTCTGAGACAAGTTCACGTTGATCGATGGGTCTATAGTTGAGATAGAAGAATGATAAACTTTAAAGGTAAAGCCGCTACCAGAAAAAGGGTGAAAAGTTATAGAAACCAAATGCTTCATGGCACTAAATGATCATCAAAAAAGACAGATAACATTATTGAAAAGAGGATACAAGCCTGCGGAGTTTGGCATCCATCAGAGACTAGAGAGATCCTGTGTTGGGGAGAGAGGCTATGAAGCTTGGAAAAGAGAAAGAGAGTTGAAATAGAGGGGGCCTGGCAGAGCATGAAAGAGAGCTACTGAAAAAGCTCTCAGGACAAATCAGAACAGGAGAGGCCAGGAGAGCTCTAGCAAATGAATTTGTAAATTTTTCCTCAACTACAGTCTGACTTCACCCGGTGTTGACAGACTAAGCTGACAGTCTCACTGGGTGTGAACAGTGGGCAATAAAGGCCTTGCCCTTAGGAATCGAGCCCTATGTGCTTTCCTTTATGACTACACTAAGTTAAAAAATAAAAGATAGTTATGCATAATTAGAATAATCTAGCCAAACCCAGCCCATATAAATTCTGTTGTATTTTTTCACAAAGTATAAGGTCCCTCCCACCTCAAAGGAAACTCAATTACCCCAAGACTAATTTATAAAACAATTCAGAACACTTTTGAGTTGCTTGAAGCTCATCTGCTTTCAGAAGTACTTGTTGTTACGGAAGAGAGTGAGAAATGTCTGAAAGAAGCAGAGGAATCACAAGTGGTTTCCTCTATTACTCTATCCAAAAGCAGCCTGCTGAAGGACCCAAGAAACCAATGCCACAAAGCCCTTACCGTCAAGTCAATATGTGTAGCAACATGCCAACTGCTTAGGGATAGTTTCCATACTTAGTTCACTAAAAGATTTTTTCCTAACATTGTTTTATAAAACTATCCAAATCTATGGCAAAGTTGAAATTATTTTATAGTGAACACCCCTAAATTGTCCCCCAAGTTTTCGAGTGTGAATGTGTTTGGAGCTTGAGTTCTATGACAAAATAAATACATAAATACCCAGCATTTACACATGGCTACATGATTATATGACAAAAACTGTCAAAGCATTTTTTTTATTTTTGGTTATATAAAAATTTATCAAAGGTATCAAAGGCAAATAACATTTAATTACACATTTAATAGGTTACACTGACAGAAAGGGACATAAATGCAGTCCTGGAGGAAAGAGGCTGTGTGGTTACTGGCCATGTAGAGTAACCACACTCGCCCACTTCCATGTCATCTCATACCCACAAAGGTGAGTTTTTTTTTAATATGCTCGAACAATATAGGCTAGTATTGAAAAATTAAAAGTACAAAGAATGATTTCTCCAGAGTATATTGTGAATATCTTTTGCATGAATTTTGGGGTTACTGTGTTAGATGGATTTGTGGGTGTAGGAGAGTTGTGTCAGCTGGCCCTTGGGGAAGAGGCCTCTCTCCAGACAGGAAGAAAGGCCTGATCAAAGCAGAGGTGAAGGCTTAGCATCTCCCAGGGGACTCTCTCTTTCAGGTCTAAGCTTCAGGGAATCAGAATGTCTAGGCAAGCGCTTCTGGGTGCTGGTGCTCAGTCATAAACGTGGCCATAGGTTCCAGGGAGCAGCTCCCTCTTGTGAGCCAGCTCTAATACAATGTTCTTCTCTGTGTTTTTTTTTTCTCCCTTTTACTCTTTCCCAGACTTTAAAGGAGTATTATCTAAAAATTCTACTCTTATCTTTTCCTTACAATGGGATAAAAAGCACAGCTGTGTGTCTAGTTGAGTCACAGGGCTAGAGGAGAAATGTCACTTTGGTGGCAGTAATGAAAAGAACATGAGTGAGTAGCTGTGAGTAGCATGAGGGCCGGCTATGCTACCACGTGTGTGGTCTCCCTCTGTCTTGGATCTCAGAGTAACTGAATTTTATTTTCATTAAGGAAGGTTGCAATTTCTACGTAGTACAGATGTGGCCATAATTACAGACATTCCACATTTTCACTGATACTTAAAAAGGCAGTTGGATGGACAGGCGCAAGGGTAGAATATGAATGCTTGTGATTTCCTACAGAATGTTAGTGTAATGTATTACATAGGAATTACGAAAATATGTAAAATAAAAACTTCACTCTCAGCACTTTCTCATCAGCTGTACTAGTTAGCTCTGAAAAGACATATCACTGTATAGCCAAGAGACCTAGTATTTACCCACCTTTCCATGATTACCCTGGTAGGCTGCATGAGAAAAGCCACTTTTCTAACCTACAAATGTGGTCATGTCTGCTCTTCCCCATTTCAAAATGGCATTAGGAGCAAGTCTGCATGGCATCATAATTGAAAATACTTACGGTAAGGATGCTGGGGGAGAATGACCCGGTACATTCAAATTATTTAAACTTACTAGACAGAAATTTGTACTTTAAAAGTCTGTGATAGTTATTTGGTATAACAATGAAATGGCTTGAAGGAATTGAACTCTGGTGGTCTGGCTAAAGTCAGAATAATGATAAGAGTACAGGGTCTATAGGAACTATAAAATCTATAATGAACATGTAGCATATAGAAAATCCCCCAAGTCATGATTAAAAACTCATTTAAAAATTCAAATATTAAATCAATTGTAGGCATTAGCTTCATATAAAGATATACTGGCAGTATACTAAAAAAATCCAGATAGATCATAAAACGTTAAATTTTTTCAAGATTTTGCAGTAGATACTAAACATCTTAGGGCAAACTATATGAATAAGTTAAATTAAGTAATACAATTTTAACCGAAATTGCTTCTAAAGAGAAACTAAGAAGACATTTAATTACTATATTAAATCACCATTCTCCCAATAATTAATGATTTTTAATCATACAAGAACTGACAACTTTTCTCAGGATTTCATTTGTGAAATTATTAAATTGCCAAATAACGTCTTCTGGGACCAAGCAAGATGACAATTTCTTTTTTCCTCCCTCATGAGAGAAGAATAACTAAGTGTGAGCATTAAAACCTCGAGATACAAAAGCAGGCTGAAAATGAAAAACGGTACTCACTGATGAATAGCTTGCAAGAATTTTCGTTGATGTTTTCTTACTTTTGCATGATCTATCTTTTTTACTAGCTTTGTATTTTTATAAATTAGCCATGTTTCCCTGAGTACGTTGGCAGCTGCATTTTTCACCTGTTAAGGAAACAAACAAAAAAAGCAGTTGATAAATTTCGGAGTGGAATCCTTCACAACTTTGTTGGGATCACATTCTTCATCCCAATGATCGTGGCAAGCTCTAGTTTATTTAGAAATAAACTAAACGAAAACAGACAGATACAGAGAACAAACTGGTGATTGCCAGAGAGGAGGGGTGTTGAGGGGCTGGGTGAAAAAGGTGAAGGGATGAAAAAGTACAAATTAGTAGTTACAAAACAGTCACGGAGATTTAGAGTACAGCATAGGGAATATACTCGATAGTATTGTAATGGCTGTGTGTAGAGCCAGATGGGCGCTAGAGGGATCGGGGGATCACTTCATAAATTATATAACGTCTAACCAATGTGTTGTATACCTGAAACTAATATAAAAAATTTCTTTCAACGAATCACTTATTAGCTATTTTCTCATATTAGTATAAGCTCAAAATGTTTTCTCTTTTAATTAAACAAGATAAAAAACTTAGGCTTGGGTGGATATGGATTTCCCTAAAAAAAAAAAAAAAAAAAAAAGATGGGACAAACTTAGGGATGAAAGGGTTATAGTAGCACTGCCAAGACCTATTGCAGCTGATGGAAAATATGAATACTTCTTACTGATAGTCCGTCACTTGCTTTCTGGATTAAGTTCTTCAACCAAGAAGCTGGTAAAGGCCCAGCCAAGGACAGATTTATTCTCTTTGCTCGTTCTACAGGAACTGATGACGAGAGCTTTCATTTGGGCTTATTGTTAATTACTTATGCTAAGAAGTTCCATTTAATTCTTCTGAGTGATGGATAAAGGATGATTCATAAAGAGAACTGCAGGCTAACGGGAGGCTCGGTGAAGACAACATTCTCAGGAAGGCAGTGTGGTGGGGAAGACAGGTGAGCTGGGCTTGAGAAACCAGTTCTAAGTTCTTGAATTGTACTAACCAAGTCCAGTCAAGGGGACTAGCTAACCTTGTAGGACTTTAGTTCTCTCCTCATTAAAGTGAGGTTAGAGAGAATTATTATTAAAATCCTTTTCAGATCTTAGATTTACAATAAGGAAGAACCTCAGAATTAACACAAAACTATGGGCCCCCGTATGTATGTATATTTTTTCACTTTAGCAAAGAAAGCATTCCTTTTCATGACCCTGAAAAGTTTTCTTTTTGAATGAAATTGAATTGCTAGAACCCATTTTAAGAAAATGACTGGTTTCTTATGACTGCTTTTAGGCGTGACTTTGGTTCATATTCCTTTGGATATTCGCGAGCCTCTGCACAGGGGTCATTCTCAAACCACCAGAAACATGACTGAAACTTAGATGCTGAGCACCTGTAGTGCCTATAAAGAACATCACCACCTTCCACGGTGAAGTTTAAGGGTGTTCCAGGTAATTCTTGGCTCTTCATTCTTATGGAAATACATTTCTCTTCCTCACAGAGGTAGGAGTCACTTGTCCTAAGGCTTTTCCATCCAACCCTTAAGTCCCCTTCAAAGGTAAGAAAATGGATGTATTATAAGTTGCTGACGGTTGAGAACCTTGCTTTTAAAAAGGGAGGAGTGGGTCATGACTGGCCAGCACTGCCTGGGGTGGGATAGGCCCTGCCCTGCTAGGAAGGAGAAGGGCTGCTAAGGAAGGTCTTAGCTCTCCTGGCAGCTGAAGCTTCCTAAAAGACCAGTTAGGGCCCTGGGGGGATGTACACTCCCTGACTTTATCAGTCTGAGACAGAGGAGGAACCTAGGACACAGGCTGATGAGGAAGCTAGAAAACTCAGTAAAAGCTGATGCATAGGAGCACAGTAGTTGAACATAGCAATGTTTGGAATATAACACTGATTTTGGTTTGGCTTCTCATCTACAAATAGCAAATGCCAAATTACTGAAGTATATATGCTTCTAAAAACGTGATTCGGTGCTTGTCCTCCACGTATTTTAAATAGTTTTTTTCTCTTTGAGATGGTGGGGGGATGGCTGAAAGGGAGAAGGGAAACTCAATTTCAGAGTTCATTCTGAGACCTTACGTTTCAGGATTTGTATTCACTCAACACTTAATGTTAGTTGTCGGCTGAAACTGTAAATGACTCCTCCTTTGAAAATGAAATCCCTGCAGCTGCTTTTAAAACCTGTGAAATACACGCTTTTATGTTGAAACATTCCTTTCTAATTCCGTAATAGGGTTTCAAACACAGGAATTAAACTCAAAGCATCATATTTAACTGCTTTTCAAAATAATCGCAAAACAATATGTCCAAGAATAGAAAAACATCTGAGCATTAGGCAGAGGATATGTTTTTAATAGTAGGTTTCTCTAGTCCCTCGTAGGGTTGACAGCAACAGCAAACAGGGCAGAAAGCACTTCAGCATTTTACAGGTTTGAACAATGGGGAATTGTTACAGGAAAGTGATCTGCAAACTTACAGGAAAAAATGGGAGAGAAGTAAGTCTGTGCATTTGTGATCACTGGGAGGAACGTGTCCTTTGTTTAGTCGATTAAGAACCCTGCCCAACAGTCAGTCATCTAACAATGTAACCCTGGAGACCCCCACTCCCCTTCCTAGGGCGTTTACAAATTCTTAAGAGGGCAGGGGCCATGTCACTAATCTTTGTGTCTCCCTAGCTCAGTGCTTTGGGCCTAGCTGGTACTGAATAAATGTCTATGGGGTTAAATTTGACACCATAGTATATATAATTTGTTTCATAAACACTTCTAATCATGAACCGTAGATGCCTATTTATCAGCCAAAGGATCCTCTTGATGAGAACGGTCTGCAAGTTAGAGGAGAGACCTAGGATCTAAATGAGTCAGTGCATTTCCTTTTATTAAACAAATTTATTGCATCTCTACCATGTGCTAGATACCATGATAGTTGTTGATATGAGGGATTCAAAATATCCTTCAAAATTTTAGTAGCTGTTATGATTCTAGTGCCAGTTAATGGGCCAACCCCACTATGAAATATAACTTATTTCCTGTACTTCAAAAACTATGAGGCGTGAGAGGATTATCGATAGGAAAGGACTCTGCCTCCCCTTCCACCCCCCTCCACACACACAAGGAACAAGGAAAATAACATTTGCTCTGCCTCGCTAATGCTCAACTCCAAATCTGATCAGAAAAATTTTGAAAAGCAGATAAATAATCATATATTTTAATAATAATTTGAGAAAACAAAAGCCCTAAAAGCAGTTCATATTATTAAAAGTAATAGTATTCACCTGGGTGCCTTAAAACCCACTTTCATAGGTATAAAATGTTATATTGCTGCCTCATAGGTGATTATACAATGTTAAGGCCATCCATAGTAAGATGCACTTAAAAATATTTTTAACAATAGTTTATAAACCACAAAAGCTGATTGACTTGTAACTGAGCCCTGTATAGAGGCTATTTTGTTTAGTTTTCCTTTGCTTTTTACCACTTTTGATGCTTCTTTTTTAACTTATATTTTCTTCTTGCCTCTCCCTTCAGAGTTTTTTTTTAGTGCAATACTTCCACTCTTCCCAAATTTAACGGAAAAGTACATAATCTCTGACTTAAGAAATGAGAGTTTTAAGACAACCATTTTTTTAAAAATTTATTTTCCGACTACAGTTGACACAATATTGTATTAATTTCAGGTGTACAACATAGCAATTAGACAGCTACACACCTTGCAAAGTGATCATCCCGATAAGTCTAGATGTGTACTATACACCTGGCACCAAACCTAGTTATTACAATAATACTGACTATATACCCTACGCCGTACTTTATATCCCCATGATAATTTTAAAACTGACAATTTGTAGTTCTTAATCTCTTTCACCTTTTTTGTCCATTTTCCTAAGCAGGAATTTCTTGCATCTCATTCTGAAAACTACAGTAAAAAACTGCCACATATACTGTGGGCAATGCCTCTAGAATGCTCAGGACAAACCCGGGCAACGCTACTGAGCCTGGGCACCAGGACTCCACAGGTTCACAGTGGCCCCTGCAGCAGCGGGATGGATGTGCTTAGGGCTCCAACATTACCTGCCCAGTTCTCCTTCAGAGCAGGGACCTGGGGCAAGGTGAGTGTTGTGGCTGTGGAACAGGGCAAGGCCCATGGAGCCATTCACTTTGTGTTCTAACCCACTGGGCGGGGTAGCCAAGGACAATGCAAAAGGTACATAGAACAAATACTCCATAATTTGTTTGCTTAAGAGACACACGGGAAATAATTATATAACCGCATAAAAGTGTTATGGATCTTATTGAAAAATTCTCAACAGGATTGGAAACACCCACAACAGACATTAATATGTATAATTATCCTTTGCGGTACATCTAGCTACTTTAAAAATTATGTCTCGGTTCTAGAATTGCTTGTTTTCAAGTTTCCTTCTGAAAGGAAAGCATTCAGAGAGCCAAACTTTAAAATTTCCTCTTGGTTCAGACTTGAATGAATAGTAATAATCATAGCATGGTAAACACATTGCTTCTGGAAGGTGATAAACTGCAAATCTGTTTAATAGCTGGTCCTGCTTTATGAAACTCAGTGATGTTATTGCTGTTATGCCTTCAATTTGACACCATTAGATTATTCTAAGTACCTGTATCTATTGGCCAGTTTGAATTGTGGAGTGTCATGTAAACTTTTGGAATTAGAGAACAGTCTTCCTGTACACTAGCGCACGAGAAATAGTGCGTTCTACTTTCAAACAGTATTTTATGTGGTTGAGGTAGTCATACAGAGAAACAATTTCAGTGTAAGATTGTTCCTCTGAAGAAAATTTGTATGTGGTGAATTATTTTCCATGGAAACTGTTCAATTCAGTTAAGACACACAATGGAAGGTTTGGAAAGTGACATTTCTTCCTGGAAGAAGAATTTGTTTTAACATTCACATTGTTTTTTTCTTTAGAGTAATATTCAGATTTCAGAATGTCTGTGCCTGTTATCTCTGTTAATCATCAGAGAACTTGAATAAGGTGAGATTATGTAGTGTTTCCAGGGATAGCTGAATTTTTCTCTAGCAATCAAGAGCAGACTTGAATTTAATCTTTCATCTCAGTAACTATGTATGGCTTTTAGGTCCTTGTTCCTCCCTCAGAAATCATTCATTAATGATTTAGTGTGTTAGGATTTTTATTTAAAAAGTTAAAATTTATAAATGGGCCCATTTAGAAATTCTATAACCAAATGGAACCAGGTTCCAAGTAGATGGCATTGTTAACTTTGTAGAAAAGAATGCAGAGAAGACTATAAAAGAGCTATTTCCAAATATTGTATTGGCTATAATATTGGAATGGGTATCATAAACAAGAAATTTATGTTGATTCTAATGCCATTCAAATATTTGTACCTGTACTTAGCAACATCTTGCCTATAAAAATCGATCTGTCAGCAAGCCTGCTGGAGTGTCTTTCAGACCTATAAGAGACTCTGGTCCCAAGGAAAACTGCAAAGCAGCTACCTTAAAAGGTAGTAAAGAGATAATAGAATTATCAAAGCATAAGCATTGTGGAGAATATGAACTTTGAAACTAGAACAGTACTTCTTGCTGAAAAAGTGTTCTATAAACAATGCATTATTATCTACAGGGAGCTTAACTGAAGTATATAAGAACTTACAACAGAAAAGCTGTAACATCAGAAAACTTGGTTAGTTTTGGAAAATGACTCCCATTCACATAAACCAAAAGGTCACCTGGATCCACAGTCTTCTAAAGTGGGGCGAGACTAGGCTATAGGGGACATACGAACAAGAGCACAAGTGCATTTTTCTGCCAAGCAGAGCTTAAACAGCTTTCATCTGATTTGCTAAGAGAACAATACTATAAAAATTCAATGTTCTTTGAGTCCTGGAATATTTTTCAGCTCTTTATCCTCAGTAGTTAACACAGAGCCCCGAGTATATTAGGTATACAGTATATTTCGTTAAATGAGTAGTATCTCTTATTCCCAGGAAGAAGGAGATTACAATAAAGTTAGTGTACTCAAAGAATATATGTTAAGAGGGCAATACCAAAACAGTGGTTCTCAGGGGACATGTGGCAATGTCTAGAGACATTTTGGGTTGTTACCAGTTGGGGGACCTCTACTGGCATCTAGTGTATAGAGGCTAAGAATGCTCCTAAACATCTGACAGTGTACGAGGAAGTCCCACACAACAAAGAATTATCCAAAAGGTCAATACTGCTGAGCTTGAAAGATCCTGAACTAAATTAAACTATAAAACCAACCTGAAGTGTCTCCCAGGTGAAATGGGAAGACCTCTGTGAATTTCACAAAAATCTTCAAAGGTGGTATAAAGCAGTGTTATACTGCAGATTTTAAAATCAAAGCCCTTGTCTTTTTTAACTCCTAAAATGCTTCAATAATAGCAGTATCCGAAAATAAATTTAAAGAAATTACATATTTCTTTCTTAATGATGGACCAGGGGGAAAGCTGCCTAAACATGCTAATTAGTTTTCTTGTGATTTTTTTTTTTTTTTTTTTTACTTTTGAAGAGATTTACATGTACACATATGGTGTTTTAAAGTATTTTTCTGCCTAATATCTTAAGTGTGGCATTAACTCTTGGAAAAGTTATAATGTATAATCTCCATATAATTTGGATTATACAAGGGACTTTATGGAAGGGTTCCTTTGATATTGTACAACTTCTGTCTCTCAAACACAAGTTGTACAGTACAGAACTCATCCAAACAAGCATCCTATGAGATACACATCTGCCATAATTTTGGACGAGAGATGGACTCATAATCTAATATGTGTGTATTTTCATTTCCCAGCACTTCTTTGAAAATGATAAGAATCCTAACCCTCCAACCAGCTCCTCCTTTATATTTGTCTTTCTCTGTTTTCCATGTGCTTTTCTGTAACATTTAGAAATGTTCATGAGTTTGGAGAACAAATTCAGGAGTCGAGAGAAAATTGTGTAGAGTAGAAGACATTCCAAAGTGGTAAATCTAGGCCGAAAGCATGGCATCTGCATGGCTTTGATCATCTAGAATATATGTGGACCTGATCACTGCAGTCTCACAATAGTGTTTGACAGATAAGACTTAGTCATTAGCAAGGCAATTAGAATTCATGTTTCCATTTCATAAATATTATCCAAATAAAGTGTGCATTAAAGTGACTGATCTATTTGGAAGTATTAACCCAGTTAAATATGATTATTTTTATATGCATGACCGGAATCAAAAGTGACTGAAAACACTAAAAACTAAAACTCTTGAATTCTCTTGATTCTTTTATGGGTAAAGTAACCAAATGACAATGTATTTGGCTTCTACTTTGAGTTGTTGTTATATAGCAAGATGATTACTATAATTTTTAATTGTTTCTGATGTTGGTATTTCAAGTGACTATAAGGAGAAGCTAATAATTTAGTGTGATAAAAGTCTTTTTCTTCTTACATGGCTTTCCTCCTTGATATAATTACTTTGAGCAAGTTACCTAACCCTCTGTCTTGGCTTCCACATTTTTAAAATGGGTATAATACTAGCACTTAGTCGTTGTGAGGCTGAAACAAGTTTACACGTGACATGCTTAGAGTAGTAGCTGGCAGAGTGAGCATTCTGCAAACATGTATTTGCTGTCTTAGTCTTTATAACTGTACATTGATCTCCCCTCTGCATGCTAAACCATTTTCAACATCTCTGTGAAAGCCTTTAAATCATGGAAAGGGTCTCTGTCTGTTCTTACCATGAAGTCTTAAAAGTTAGTGTTTATTTTTCTTTGCAACCCCGGTCATCAAAGCAATGACTGGCTCATAGAAGAAGCTCAGTAAAATATTTGTTGAATCATCTTCCCATAAAATATCTATATTACATTGACAGTGTGCTCAATCCAATATTGGTCTTTTTTTGTATAATGCAAACTTAAATGTTAAATATGCCTTTTTTTAATATAGTCTATTTTTATCCTTGAGTAAATACCAAGGTTGTCCAATTATTTCCTAAGTGAACTAACATTAGAAAGAGTATTTGCAAAATATGAAAACATGGAATTGATTCCAAGAATACTTAATTTTAAACTGTCACCTTAGAGGTCACAATAAAAACTGTATTGCTCAACATTGGAAAAAAAAAAAAATACCACTAATATTCCCTTGAAGATCCAGGGGCAGCAACTTACTCTTTTTGTCAGCTGAGTGTCCATCATGAAGTTGTGCACGTGCTTTTCTGCTTTGGTGAGTTCTAGCTTCCTGGCCACTACAGCTACCACCAAGGCTGTGCAGCCAGCACCCTGAAAACCAGGAGAGGGGAGAACCCCAAAGAGTTATTATTTTTGGTCTCAGCCACATTAAAAAGTATTTAGCGCCAAGTACATAAGTATCTAGAGATTTACAAAAACTGTAGTATTCAGTGTCTTCAATAAATATTACAGAAAAGGCATACTTAATAAGCAATGTACTTTTATACTGGGATTAAAAACTTCATGTGTGTTGAGAACTAAAGTATGATACATGAATCGAACATTTTAATGATAAAAAATAAATGGTAAAAAGCAACTTCCTGAATTTTTAGAGACTTCTTAAAAAACAGTTATATATCCATAATGGGAACAAATGAATAAATTAGCATAAATGCACACACTAGAATTATTGTCTAAAAAAATAACATTCCATAATCTTCTCTCAAAATAAGAACAGCAGGTCTTCAGGCCAATCAACTGTGATATACAGGGAATGAAGAGAGAAGCATTATCTCAGCATAAGCACAACTTCAAACTGTTCTACATGGGTAACAGAAAGGACCCGTGATCTGAACTTGGACAACAGATCTGTGACGTGCTGAAGGTAAGAGATAACCATCCTAGGGGTTTACAGCACTAAAGAAGGCATGGGCCACTTTTACTTTGCAAACACCAACAGTGGTCCTTTTTGAATTATGGTCACTGTGCTGATCTCTTCAGTAGTATGATACTCTTTGTGGTGCCCCAGAGATGGCAGTCTTCCTGCTCAATGATCAAAGTGTGCCCATTCCAAGTCACAAGCTGTGGGGTTTTCTTGGCTGATTACCTACAGGGTCAGGAGCCAAGGCAAGGTCATGCTGCTGTAGCCACTTTACCGATCCTGCTACACTAGGTGTTGTGAAAGGCAAGCCCAGACCTCTGGACAGAATCTCATCTCTGGAAGAACCACAGAGCAGCAGAGATTGCTAAGCTGTCTCAGTGGACAGACAAGAGAATAGCAGGGTTTAGGCAGGAGCCCACTGAAGAAGGGCACAGACTATGAGATGTTACAATACTTTCAACAGACATGCATTTTTAAAACTAGTTTTTAATAGCATCCCCTTTATGTTAGTCAAAATGGTCAGGTACTCACTGGACAGCCATCCAAGAGAGTCTAAAATTCCCATGAGGTAATTGCTTTTCCTCATTACCAAGTGGTCTAAAAATCACCAGTTGTAACAGCAACTCTACCTTCAACATGGGATGGTCTACATCTTCAATAGCTAATATTGAAGACTATTTATGTTACAGCGTATCCATAATATATTGACTATTAAAATTTTACTTCTATATAAAGTCTATAATGTTTAAGCAAGTTAGAAAACTGTAAATAATTTTATCATTTTATTTTTAACAAGGGTCCACATTTGTAAAAATAAAACACCTAGGATGAAGTAAGCTCAACTGTGCAAAGAAGTTCTCTCTCAGCAGTTGGTATGTGAGTAACTGACTTTTTTTTTCTGTTTTTCTCTATTTTCTATAATACACGTTATATAAAAATAATTACATTTAAAATTGGTAATTTGTGGTTTTAGAAAACATCCACTCTAACATTTACATATTTTTATTAACCTTAAATTTCAACCTAGGAAAATGATCTTTCTTCATGAATCATACTTACATCATAATTGATAGAATCATTTTTATTTGAATCAATGTAATTAGCTATTCAGTCGCAGATCAAAGAAGGACTTTTTAGGCTCACTGAATGAGTTTCTACAAAAAAAATCTGAGAGGAAGGTCAAGAGCAAGGAGAAAATGCACTTGGCCTATCTTGCCATAACCTGACAGTTATCATAGAGATATAGCCTTATTAATGAGCCAATATTTTTAAATACAGTATTTCCAGAGGGTTTGAATATCTCCTTCCATCTAGCTCTATGAAGAAATCAGTATCGTCAGAAACGAAGTGATATTGATCATATGACAAGAGAAAGGCTGAAAGGTTTTTAGACATCTGGTTTAACGCTGATTTTAGAGATGAAACTACTAAAACAAGTGATTATTTAGTTATGAACTATAATTAGCACTGATATATTTCCCACCCTCTACCTCATAATACCTTTATATTCAAGACCGCCTATATTATTTATGGTCATTGCCATACTATGATATAATGTGTACTTATTTCAAAGCAAAACAAATTAAAACTCACCTTATTTTACAAGATAAACTGTCAGTATGAATTTAAAAATTGAGCAATATGGATAATTATCAAAGTAAATCAACATTGCTCTTATTTTATAAGTGGTGCAACTTTCAATCAGTAGTTCTTAACCTTGATTGTGCCTAGAACCACTTGGAGAGTTTGTAAAATTTCCAGTACTGAGAGACTGGCTTTTTATTAGAGCCATTTTATTTACTTCCAGGAAATGATAAACAAGGAAGGGAAAGGCAGAGGACAGAGAGCACAGATGAGTCTGTGCTGTGTGATGCCTGTCCTGATTGTGTACCATATGTCGACAATGGCAGCAATGACTTCAGAGCTGGATACCAAGGAAGGAAAAGCATGGCCTTTGGAAGGAGCTACACCTATTTTACTACTTTAAAACATCTGCCACAGAATCTAAAGTTATACTAATGAGGGGCTAGCCTGTATCAATGGCCACTCACGACAGTTGACTGTGCCTACCCGCTATATGAGATGTTAACATTTGCTTAAGAACAGGTCTTTGAATAATGTCATTTTGTTCACCATTGTTTCCTTACCACACTGGAGACGCTCGAGGAACTTAAGTCTTGTTTATATCAATTAGCCTGTTATACGTTGTTTTGTTATACAGTTGTTTCCCTATGGTCTAAGTGAAACTTACTGTGTAGGGTCCCCTGGTGCATGTATGCACCCAGGTACTCTTCAGTCAGGGAGTTATGAGAGATTCAAGGGCAGTGGTGGTTCCTCAATAAGCAGAGAATGTAACAATCTGATGTTGGAGCTTATAGCTGTAAAGATAGGTATGAGTGGCAGTTGGCACTCTAAGTTGAATATTGTTCTTCCCTGGCAGGTGGCCACCGCTGAGCTTCTTCTGGAAAGAAATCAAAATCCTAACAGGAGCGGAAAATCACTAGCATCAAGAGCCTTTGGGAGTCAATTTTTATTTTTTATTCCTGGGCTCTTTTTTTTCCTGCTGCTGGCCCATTTCTTGCTGAGTGTTCTCCAGCTCACCGAAAGCCTCATGCATTAAAATGAGTACCTTTGTTGCAAACTGGAGAAGCAAGTAAATCTGACAATTTAGTTATTGAGACTAATACCTAACTGTATCCTTTAAATTGTACCTCATAAGGAATTTAGCCTTATGATTGTTCAAATACAAAGTCCTTTATTCTTTATCTATAAGTCTTAATTAGGAACACTATACACTTGTACCTCCCCTAGTTCTTAATAAATCATAAGTGGATTTGAAATGCATAGAACTGGGTTTCAAAATAACATTTTTTTTTTCTTAGAGTTATGCAAAATGAAGCTGGCTCATCTTCAAAAACTTTTTAGGTTCAAGGTAAATTCCTGCCAACACATTAATAATTTTAGTAATTTAAGTAATGGCGTGATGTTATTGTCCAGTCAGTATCTATTTCCAGGACTATTCTGTTTCATAAAGTAAATAAGAATGAAAATATGCTTTTACAACATTTTCAACAAAGCTTGTCATCATCACAATGGATACAGAAACAGTTGGGTATAACATATGTTACTCTCTGAAATTAAGATCCCTGTATGCCTTTAACAAGATGAGTCATAGTCCTTTCACCAAAGTCAGAAAATGTATCCTGACTGCTTTTCTCCCATTTCATTTGTTATTAGGAAAAAGTTAAGCAAATCACTAACCTGCCACTTCGAGATGCTCAGGCAACTAAAAACTAAATGAAGACAACACGGTGTGTTTATGAAGCCAATATAATAAAAGCAAAGGTTAAGGTTTTCCTTGGCTAGTTTATCATCTTTCCTTCTAACAAATTAGATATTGCAGGAGTGAGGGAAAGATGGGGGAGAGAGACTTTGTCCTTAGAAAAGACGTTAATACTCATTACCCTATGCTAGATCAGTGTGAACGAATGACAGATAGCATAAGCTATAGTTGAAACCCAACACCTGGAGATTTAGATACTGCCAAATTAAAATGTAGTGCTTTTCTCCAATGTATTCTCCTCCATTATAACATATTATAAGTCATATTGGTCCCTAGAATGTAAAAGAAGTTCAGGTAGCTCATCTTCTCTTTGATCATTTATCACATAATGCTAAAAAATTGAAATAAGTGACAGTGTTACTTCAGATCACCTGGTTATGCTGTTCCTACAAATAATTCTACAAATCATTTTGAAAACCACTTTAGGATCAAGCTTCAATAACTTAAGAATAGAAGCCTATGGGAAAGGAAAGTTCCTTTAACATTACACGGACTGATATCAAACTATACTGTTAGCTAAAGTAATCAAAACAGCATGGTACTAGCATAAAAACAGACACAAAGATCAATGGAACAGAATACACTTGTATGGACAACTAGCCTACGACAAAGGAAGTAAGAATATATAGTGGAGCAAAGACAGCCTCTTCAATATCAATAAATGGTGTTTGGAAAACCAGACATATGCATGCAAAAGAATGAAACTGGATCACTTTTTTTACACTATATACAACGATAAACTCAAAATGCATTAAATATAAGACCTGAAACCATAAAAGTCCTAGAAGAAAACACAGGCAGTAAAATCTTTGGCATTGCTCTTAGTAAAATTTTTTGGATATGTCTCCTCAGGCAAGGGAAAAAAAAGGGACTATATCAAACTAAAGAGTTTTTGCACAGTGAACCATCAACAACAACAAAAGGACAACCTACTAAATGAGAGAAGGTATTCACAAATGATACATCGATAAGGTGTTTAAGTCCAAATACATAAGGAACTCCTGCAACTTAATGCCAAAAAACCAATTTGGTTAAAAAATGGGCATAGGACCTAAATAGACATTTCTCTAGAAAGGACATACAGATGGCCAACAGACATATGAAAAGATGCTCAATGTTACTAATCAAGGAACTGCAATTTAAAACCACAATGAGATATCACTTCACACCTATCAGAATGGCTATCATCAATAAATCAACAAACAAGTGTTAGCGAGGATGTGGAGAAAAGGGAATCTTGTGCACTGTTGGTAGGACTGTAAATTAGTGTAGCCATTATGGACAATACTATGGAGGTTCTTCAAAAAATTAAAACTAGAACTACCATATGACCCAGCAATACCACTTTTGGGTATTTATCTGAAGAAACCCAAAACACTAATTCCAAGCAACCTAAGTGCCCACTGATGGACGAATGGATAAAGAATAGGAGGTACATATATAGAAAGGAATATTACTCAGCCATAAAAAATGATATCTTGCCATTTGCGACAACAATGATGGTATTATGCTCAGTGAAATAAGTCTGACAAAGAAAAACAAATACCATATGATTTCATTTATATGTGGAATCTAAAAAACCATGAGCAAACAAAAACTCATAGTTGATAGTTGCCAGATGGGAGGGGGTGGGTGAAAAGGAGAAGGGATTAAGATATATAAATTGGCAGTTACAATCATCATCATAGGGATGTAAAGTACAGCACAGAGAAAATAGTCAATATTGTTAATTATGTATGGTGTTAGATGGGTAAGGTATGTGAGTATCTAAGCACTGTATTTTACACCTGAAAATATATATGTAAATTGTAATTTAAAAAATTATAAAAAATAGCACACTGAAAAAAGATGGATTCTTTTCTTATTAAAAAAGGTATCTGCAAAAGATTAAATATAATGAAATATATAATATTTTTGGAAATTCCAGAAGACCCACCACAGAGAGCGACTGTTAAAAAATGATGTTCAAAATATTCCACTGTTAAATTAATTATCCTCCTGTGTACAATGGCTCCTAAAAGGTAAAATATGTTTGAAAGTCAATTTATTGGGGTATCAGTAATTAAAGTTTCTCAAAGTATAGTTAATTCGAGAAAAAATATGCTTTGTACCTAAGATACACCTAACTTAATGAAACAGCTTTAAAATTAATTTTCATTTTAAAATATCAACTAGTCCATCAAAAGGAAGGTAAAATAAGTATCTGAAACCATTTCCCCTTTTTTTGTCCCTAGGGTAGACGGACTCAATATCCTAGAACAATAAATACCTTTTTAAAGCTTCATTTGCCTGACATAAATATTCTTCCACAAAATATGTAAAACATATTCTGGCAAGTAAAATTCTATAAAACACTCAGCTCTAATATCATATCCCACTGCGGTTTGGCAAGATTTCATGAAAACAAACGACATTCAAGATAATTTTGAAGACAAATTCCCTCTATCAAAATGCCCTACCTCTCATTTTTTCAAATACAAGTTGATATTTGCTGATAGGAGGGTAGAGGTCCATTCAAATGCCCTTATCCTAAGGAAGAGGGGAATTTTTTTTTTTTTTAAATTTAAAGTGATAAAACCTGGGTTTGGGAAACCCAAATCTCCTTTAGAGGGACCTTGCCTGTTCAGCTCATTTTTGTGTTTTGGTGGTTGAAAAGAAGGAAGTGCTGCATAAAACTGGTCATCAGTAATGAGTCATCTCTAGGTTTTATCTCCTTAGCAACGGTGCCAATGTGAGCTCACGTATTTTAGAGACTGGAAGGGAAGCTCTGCCAGCTAAAAGTGCTGATAGTTTAGAAAAATTAGGTGGAGTTGTAGAAACAAGTCAAATGCTAGAAGGTCGCAGTAACTTCCAGCTTTCCTTGCCTGTACCTGGAAGAAAGCAGCTTTTATATTTCCTAAGAAATTTTCATGGTGAGAAATGAAGGTCCACTTAGGGCGCTGGGGGGGAATTGAGCCTTATGACTGAAAAGGCCCACCGCCCCCTCCCTGTGGCTTGGCACGAAATAGAAACTATTGTTAAAAATTTAAAGATGTGCTTTCTTCACTGGGCCTTTATTAATGACGAGATTCAATGTACATACCAGAAAAAAAACAAAAGAATAAAAAAATTTAAAAAAGTAAAAACCTCTTCTAAATTATTATTTGATATTAACCACCTCATGTCAAATTGTATAAGACATAGAAAAAGGACCCTGGGGTTTTTTGCTTATTTATACATGTAACACCCAGGAATGGCTTTGTTCTACTTTCCCAGGATTCCAACATCCACTGGCAGGGAAAAAAAAATTCTTAAATACAAAGACAGTGGCAGTAAGTCTACAATCGGACCTTAGGTTTAGCCCTCTTTAATACTTGTCATTTTTTTTTTTTAATAATAGAAGCTCTGGCTAATATATGGCTGTGTTTTGGATACCCTCTGAGGTAACAGTGTAATATTAGTACCCTTTAGGATAAAAACTACTGAAATCTGACAATTGAGTCAACATGTGATTTTTTTTTTTTGCTCCCTGGTAAAAATTTTAAAAATTAACTGGTGTGGTGATTTTTAAATTGGAAAACCTTTATGCATTGCTTTTGTTTATACAGAATTACTAATGGGATGGAAGAAACCTAACTCACACGTCTGAAGTAACCTCACTTCTTTGAGGTCTGGGTTCATAGATCATTATTAGAGGTCCACTCATCAGATAGCCTGTGTTCCTAGGAATGGGCAAATATTACTCCATATTTAAGGATAATTATGCCTAAAAATTCCATCATCCAGTCTAAATGGCAAGAGCTGCCATAATTTTACAGAAAGAGAAGCAAAAATTTACTTTTACCAATAAGGCTATATTCTACTCTTGAAACAATTATATATATTCATAGGTAAGGGGAAATTACAGCTTTCAGCATGTTATATCTATATATACAGATATACAATGGGAGGATAACTTTTTAAATGTTAAGCAAAATAATTACTTTCTCTATTATAAAGTTGAAGATACTGAGAAACTAGCTAGTGCTCACAAAAAAGCTAAGACACCATGATATAATGTTATTTGCCTACTGCCTTCAACCAAAAGAATAAAAGCCATTTAGAATTCATCCCATGAGTTATCATAAGTCGAAATAATAAATTCTCGGGTCTTTGGTACCTCCCCAAATAGAAGAAGATAAATAAGAACAAAGTAAGTAATTACATTCTTAATGGCTTTCTCTTCAAGGTTAATAAGTGACTTTGTTTATTAGGCAAACCTAAGTTTTTAAATCCAGGATATCCAAGAGAGAGGAAGAGATCTTTGTCTCTGAAACTAATCTTAAGTAGGTCTTGGTAAAAGGAAAATTTCTTGATATTTTGCTCTATCACAATGAAATTGCCGTTAAACATTTCAGTATATAAAATCCACTTATTTTAGTATTTCCATAATCATCTAAATTATAAAAATTTATAAGAAAAACTTCGCATGATTGGGATTCACAATTTACATTTTAGGTGAGGAGAAGTTAGTTTTTGATAAGGCCATTTGTTTCTTTCTTAGAAATATTCTGCAAAACTCGTCTCATGGTTTAATAATGTATTTCTGGCCAAAGCATTGCAGATTAATCTTTATGTCCTTGGCTCCCAAAAATATAACTCATGACCAAATTAAGCTATTAAAAAATTTAAATTACAACTTAATTTTGAGTTTTATCAATGAAATGTAAACATTTAAGATGATGCCAAGAAATAATTCATTAGTTTCATTAGCTTTATGAAGAAAACATGTAGTGTTAATTTCTTTATATGTGCATTTTTGAAATGAGAAAGCTCTGTGGGTGTTAGCATTTAGATCAACTGTATTTTACTTTAAAGTAAAAAAAAAAAAAACACATAAAAGTACAAATTCTATCGAAATTTCACAAATGCAAAAACAAGAAAATTCAAATACAAAAGCGCAGAGAAACATAGCACTTCAGAGATAATGTATAAGATGACTCAGGGATGACCCTGTGCTCTCACAGGAGTGTTGTAAATTGTATTTCTTTTTCACAATTTACTAAAGGCCA
Source organism: Pteropus medius (assembly GCF_902729225.1). Lineage (NCBI taxonomy): Eukaryota > Metazoa > Chordata > Mammalia > Chiroptera > Pteropodidae > Pteropus > Pteropus medius. The sequence goes on along the minus strand of NW_024352785.1, from coordinate 9,191,993 downwards.
CAGGGAAAGAGAGACAGAGGCAGAGAGATGACTCATGGGAAATTTTACCTAAACATGCATTACAAAAGTCCAAGGGACAATAGGCAAATAAACGCCTGAAAGAAAAACAAGTCATATCTGGCTTCGATAATTCAAAAGTGACAAACTGATATTTAAACTTCCTGAAAATAAAAGCAAACAAAATTTGTCTGACAAAACAGAAACATACTTCATCTTAAAGAAACTAACCTTTTATATGAGAAAAAATTGTCTTCCTTTAGAAATCTCTACTGTCAGCCAATCCTCTCCATACTAGTTTCTAGGTAACCTCCATCCATAAGCTCTTGATCCCCAGGAAATTTACATGGGGTATAACCACCTCCCAGAAGCTCACCATTAGAAAATTTTTCTGTGGCCTGACTCCACATCTTGGCTTAGGAAGAGAGACAATCCAGCTCTCCGTAGTATTTCAAATAGGCTAGTCAAAGATTACTGAGTTTCTCTGTATTCAAGTAAACCATCTTTGATTGGGTCAAATCAGAAATAAGTCTGTTCCTGATGAGGGAGGTGGAATGGAGCCCAAGAACAGAGAGACTGTTTCACCATGAGCTGGGAGGATAGGAACGCAGACACTGTAAATTTCATTGCACGTAACATTTTTGTGTCCATATAGATTAAAAGTTGCTTTTGCTTTTATCTTCTATTTATAAAAACAAAGTAAGATCACCAGTGAAACCTAAGCAAGGAAGTAGTTCAAGGAACTAAATAAAAGATTGGTGCTGTCAGATGAGACCTTGAAGGAGCTGTCCTTGAGACATTAAGGACGAAGGAAAAATCGAGAAAAGATAAAAGTCCCACAAGATCCTGGCAAGGTTAACTTTAAATGTGGCTCTGATCCCATGGCAAATGAAGCTGTTTGCACCAACCCTGAGTCATACCTATTTCAAGAAGAAAACGAGGCACATTTGCCAAAAAGGAACACCAAGAAAGTTGTTTCAAAGAAGCACGAGGGGAAAGACTGCAATTACTAGTTCTGTTTTTATAAGTAGCATCATTTATGTCCCGTGTGGGCTTGTTATAGGCTCTCCAAAAATACATCCATACAAATTTCCCAAAGCATTTTACTACATAATAAAATGCTATCTGTTCAGGAAATGATCCAATAGTAAACACAATGGACCATATCGATCGTAATGAAAAATAAAGTTCACTAAAATTCACAGAACTGTAATTTTCTTTTACAAGCAAATGATGTTAAATTATGCCCCCAAATCATATTTTCCATAATTAGGATTTGAAATGGTCATCTTGTTACTACTAGTGACCTTGGTTGGTCCTGGATTTTATTCTCACAGCTAGCTGCCTTATCCCTGTTCAATATTACCAAGCGGGAGAAGAATGTTCTCATCCTATCGCTGCCATAGGTGTTCAGTCCTTCTAGCTAGTTCTGACTCTTAGAACAATCTTTGTAGGCAACTTCTGTGAGGGTACATGCTGCCCTGGCCACCACTCAAAGCCCTCATGTGGGAAGCCTGTCTCTCTCCTGCCAACCTGGGGGTGGACATGGTGCAGGTGTTGGGCAGAGATGCTTAGCTTCAGAAATTCTGAGAATTTCCTACCCAAGGAGCTTCCAGTACTGGCTTACATCCTTCCGTAGGCAGAAACCAAATAAGCTGCAAGATAACACTCTGTGCTATAACCAAACTATAAAAGGCAGATAAGGAATAAAGAGAGCCTAGGTCGATGAAAATGGTGCATCAACTAACTCTAGCTTAAACATTTACAAGTTCACATCACACTGATAAATTTTAATCAACATGCTGGCCTTCCATTTTCATATACCTAAAATAAATGGTACAAACTAGTCCTTGCCAAATAGTGGTAAGGGCCAAGGAAGGTGTCTGAGCCTGCTAGGTGTCCCAAAAGAAGTGCTATGTCATCCCTGGCAGCACACCTTTCTTAAGTGCTCCAACAGACCTGCCCCCATCCCCAGTCCCATGCCATGTGCCACTTTCCCACTTTACGCTGTATGCTCTTGGCCCAGTAAGTAGCCTTGCTCAATGTACCAAGCTCCTCCTTGCCTCGTTACCTTCAAATAAACCATTTCTTCTTCCTAAAATGTCCTAACTTCTTTCCACTTTGCTTGGCTATCCACTCTTGTCACCTCTGTTAAAAGTCAACTGTACAGGGATATATTTCTCTGAGCAGACCTTATCCCTTAGTCTTCAAATTAGATCAGAAGCTTTGCTACCTCATACATTTGTCACAAATGTGATTAACAATTATTTGTTAATTATTTTAAATGTAGATCTTCCCCTACAAACTCTGAGAAAGCAGGACAAGATAATGTCTTTCCATTATCTACCTAGGCCAGTGCCTGGCCTATACCTGGCATTTGACAAATATTATTAAAATAATAAATATCATCTAATATATCCTAATTGGTAAAATGTCATGTAATTCTTCAACCCTTTGGCACACTTTGGGATACTTACTATGGTCCACATTTTACAGATGAGGAAAGTACGTTTCAGAGAAGAGAAAGTTACTCAAGTTCACATAGCTAGGAGAAAATGGCAGAAACTAGACGATGAACTTTCTGACTCTGGAGCGGAAGCTCTAAGATCAGATTTGTTTATCAAATTTGTGCGTCGCCCACAAAGAACAATCTAGCAACTCTGTGTCCTGAATGGAGCTTCGTGATGAGAAGAATAAGATGAAAACTGTTGATGCTCTCTCCCAACACAGAACTGATTTATTTATACTGCTTTCTTGCTGTTGGGAACTCAAGCAGCTTACAATGACTTTTGTACATGGATTGATGGTTTAAGGGCCTTCCTGAGTTTAAATAAAAAAAAAAAGACAAAGTAAAAAAGACACTTACCATAATTCCAGTAAGCAAACAGACTCCTTTCCCACAGTATGTGTTAGGTACCATGTCACCATAACCAATGGAGAGAAAAGTTATTGATATCAACCACATTGCTCCAAGGAAGTTGCTAGTAACATCCTGTTGATCATGATACCTGAAAAACAGCAAACAAAACCAGTCTTTTATAATCAGTCTACAGTGTGGTTGTTAAGGCCAGTTTGATTCAATTCAATGAATTCACTAAGTATCTTCTATAAACTGCTAATTTAAAGGTTTTCAAAGCTCATGATTATAAATAAAATTGAGGTTCCACCTAAGCAATCTGAAAGACATCAGGGCATTCCTCGACTTTAAAAACAATCTTAAAGAGAAACTATAAACTATGAAAACTGTTTGTCTCACTGGTATAAGTTGATAAATGTACATTTATCCTTGAACCCTGCTCTGGCCCCTGGTCATGACTCATCCTTCCTCGATGCCCACTGATAAGCCTGACTTAGAGCAAAATATGTGGCCGCCCAATCTTCCTCCACACCTTTGTAGCAGAAGCCATGCTGTTTCCTTTGCTTAGACTGCACTTTCCAACCTTTATTTCCCTAATGGGCCAACTCCCAGTTATCCTTCAAAACAAATTCAAGTGGGACCCTTTCCGTCTACTCTTGTCCCAGCCCCTCCCCTCTGCTCCCTCAGTACCCTGTGTATTTCTCCATCACAGGACTATATTGTGCTGTCTACCCAGGAGGTCCTGCACTAGCCAACCTCCTTGAAGACAGAAACTGCACTTTTGATCACACAGTCCCTGCCTAGAACCAGAACTTAATTGAAGACTCGTGGCCTTAGCAACTGTATACAAAGAGTTTGTAGTCAAAAAGACGGGGAGGGATAGAGTTTATCCTGATTATTCTTTGAGATGTCAAGTTCTTCTAGTGAGGAGGAAGGTGTTTATATCAGAAACAGATACCCTATAATGTTCTGCTTGAATTCGCAGTTCTAAACAGTAAACTGGCCCATCATAGGGACACTGCTATCCACCTGTGTACAACAGTGAAGACATGTGAGTTGTTACCCTAGAAGAACTTGTTCTGGATGCATGTTTTGCATAGTCGTGGCGTGAAGTGGTCCTCCTGTGGTCTTGACAGACACCAGATTCTGGTTACTAGAGGCATTTCTTGCTCTTCCTCCAACTTCTAAGGATCACCCTTCCTTCCCAGCTCTAGATACCAATAGGGAGGGCTTCCCTTTCCTTGTTTCATGCTCTCCAAAGGATGTTGATGGGCCCGTGGCTTACACACACTCAGTCCTGCCTTTCAACTTGACTCATTGTGCTGCCAGAGCTGTGGTGGCAAGGAGGTTGCCCCTGGCTTGAGCCCCAGGATTAATCCCATGAACAGACTATACTGTGGACATGCATTCAGTGCCCTCCCCCACCATCTCATGCCAAGGCTCCTGCACCTCTAACCAAAAGTTCAGAAGGTTCATAGGATAAGAGCTTTCCTCTGTAGTATCAGTGGATCCAAGCTGTCTTTAGATACAGCTTCTTTATTCCAAAAAAGTAAGAGAAGCTAAAAAATAGTATTTGCTGTTACTCTGGTCTAGGAAAGAGAAAGTGGAACCCAGCAGTAAGGAAGAATGCAGGCAATTACTGTATCTTCCGAAAGAAAAGGCAAGGGCACGTGCACGGGCAGCTGGCCTTTTGCTGAGGAGCATTCTGTGAGTTTCCGGTGGCAAAAGGACAGAAACTGTCACCATTCTACCCCAGAGAACTGCCCCTGTGGCCTAGCTATGGAGTCCCCTCTGCCCAGAATGGCTGGGTGAAGAGGCTGTCTTTGCCATAAGGGAGGTCAAGATGTATTCTTAGCATTCAGGGAAGACAGGTCAGTGTGTTTCCCCCGAGAAACATGGTTAAATAACACGTACACAGGAGTAGGGTGATGTGATCCATGCTATACTTCAGCTACAATATGAGCTCGCGGGCTCTGTGAACTACTCTGGGACCTGCTAGGCCGGTGTATTGGGGCTTCCACAGAAGAATGTGGTTTTCATTTCAAACAAGACCCTTAGAAATAAGCTTTGGATTCTAACCCATTCATGATCTTGGGGGCTCTCTCTAGACTATTCCTCATCAAACAATTGCCTAAAACAGGGGATACATTTCCCTGGAGTGGGTGTGGGCTGTACAAGAGAGAGGAGGCAAACGAGGTCATGCCCTATTCAATGCTGAATCGTGAGAGGAAGTTCCTTCTCAACAAAGCATGATTTACATAAAGGACGTATACATTTAAGGGTTGATGGCCCTAATTCTCTAATGTATATGAAATATTTGTTGGGCACTCACTACGTGCTCAGCTCTTGACTCGCATTCGTTCTCATTTTACATTAATGTTTTGAGACATGGACAATCTGAAACATGGCTATAACAGTTATATTCCCCCACCCTCTCTACATCAACAGTGTTCTCAATCACTAGACACTTAGAAAATGGGACCGTGTCTGAGTGAAAACTTTAAGTTATTTCTACACTGTGAGTGACCAGAACACGACTGCTGGACACATGGTTTTCCTTGGGTGAGTTCAGAGTAAGCACAAATTGGAGTTTGAGATTTCATACTAAAAACTAAGGCCTCTAGGGGACGCCTTCATGGCCGGTGCCCGCAAGGACATCTCAGCTTTGGCACAGATCTGAAAGTCTTTCTAATCTGCTCTTCCTGTAGCACTTTTGGTTTTCGAAGTTTGAAGCCATAAATGATATTGAAAATTACAATAAAAAGCATTCACTGGAACATTTAGGCAAGCCGACTCCTCTTTAGTTGCTCACCTTTAATTAAGACATGAGTTTTAAATACACGAATTTCTCCTATCTTCATTTGACTCTTTGCCAAACACTCTCAGGTGTTATGCCACAATTATCAGTCAACATTTGTTATGTGTTATGTACATTACATTGGGTCAAGGACTGTAATCCCATATTGAAGGGCCTCATTAGAAATAAATAGCTTTCTAGGATTTGGTACTTTAGGGCTAGGGGTTCAATGTTAAATTATCTTTTTTGCTTATGCAGTATTAAACCTGCCTGAAAATAGCTCAGAATGAAAAAAACAAACAAACAAAAAAAACTCATACTAATGTTTATGTTACATTCAGACACATTTAGTAGTGGATAGTCATTAGATATCACATTAGATATTATTAGAATAATCAGGATTTCTTTCTTGGCAACTCAAACAAACATTAGACTTATCAACATGATATTATCATGTATATTATATATATAACCATAATATATAATTATAACATTATGATATTACCACTTAGAACACTTCCAGGTTTTGAATTTATGCCAGATTTATACCATTGTAAATGATTAATAACTTAAATGGTTATCAATTTGAAAACATTTTTTATAGTAGAAGTTCATTTCACAATCTTAGACAATTCCAACCTTCTCCACAAGGAGAACTGTTCTGAGAAAGACATGAAGAAATGACTCGTGGCAAATTTCAAATTCTGATCAGTATGAAGGCTTGTTTAATTAAAAATACATTAAATAAGATTGCAATTAGTGCAAGGAATGCCTGATCTCAAGTTCTTAAAATAAGGGCTTTAGGGTTTGTGGAGAAGGCTTAATGAACTATTCTAGAGCACTGCATGCTTCACAGACTTAAAGATTGTGAGATTAGCTTTAAGATTTTAAAAGAAGCAAAATGATCCTTTTCTTAGTTTCCATTCATTTCTTCATTCATTGATGACTGTGGGTCTAGCACTGTTTCTTAGATCATAAATATGACAGCTTCCCAAAAATGTTTGTTTAAATTCACAGGGGTTATCTTTCCAAGGGAATTATTGAATTCTTCTTTCTGAATGAAGCAGCCTCTGCCCAGCAATACTGCCTCACTCTCAGCATCCTTCCATAAGTGAAAGGACCCTTGGTCACACTAATGGCTGGCCAGTATGTCATCTCTTTCAAAACTCATCTCTTTCAAAACTCTTTCTCTGCAGGTGCATTTCCCTCTACCTGGAACCACCTTCCCCCATCTTCCTAGCTCTGATTTGTAGAATGAAAATTTGTTCGTGGGTCCCTTTTTCCAGACTCTGCAGAGCTTTTGATTAGCATGACCAAAGGTCCTTTTTTTGTATCCCAGGAGCTTCTTGTAGATATCTCTAGCACCACTGATCAATATTAACTCGGGTCACAAAACATGTAATATATAATTTGCCCATCTAACCTGCCTCTAGAATCTAAACAATGAAGAATTTGAGGACCAAAACTATGCCTTATTCATTGCTGTATCTTCATTCAGTTACTTGTAAGAATATAGCAGGGAGCTGGAATTTACTGAATGAATTAGTAGGACAGTATAAAACATTTGTTCTCAAACTGACTTGCTCTTGGCCACATGCTGGGCCTTCAGAATCATTTGTTCAGATACAAAAAAGAGGATAGAAATGAGTGTTGCCCATTGATGACATGAATTGGATTTGTCATGTTATATCCCAACTTATATAGTATTTTGACACTTAAAAAATTAATCCAACGATGGAGGTTAACAACTGACAAACTATATTCATTCATACTTCTCTATTAAACTTATTATTAACATTATAAATGTCCAAATCATCTCATCTCAATTGTCAGCTCTGATCTCAAATGCCAGCCCTAGTTATATAGTGAAAAGCGTTACGAAGATTCAAATGCATGTGATCAATCTTCCATCAGTTCTCTTTCCTGAATTGATATTTCTCTCCTGAAATACCACTAAAATAATACCAAGGCTATAAAAAAGAGGTATAAACCCACAAGAAGGAAAGAAAAGGAGAAATCAGAGAATGATAAATAAAACAGTTTGATACAAATGAAAGCACAAGGGAAATTCTGCTTCCAGCCATGATGAAACAACAAAGGGATGGATTTATACTCCCTCTTAAAACAACTATAAAACTAGAAAAAAATATTTGAAACATGGTTAACAAGACATAGATAATCTAGTAACAAAGAATAGTGATCTCTGAAGGATGGTAAACAACCAAAGTGAGTCATACAATTGCCCCAGCTTAATGCCTCAAGAGAATCTCTGGATATAGCTCAGGGAGGGAAACCAAGTGGAGTCCAGAGGACTCCCCAAGTTGAGGGACAAGATGGAAATACAGAGGGGCCAAGAGTTCACAAGGCCCCAAACCAGAGAGGACAAATCTGTATGAGAGATATCCAGAGATCTGCCGAAGGGTATCCTTGATTATTCAGCTGAATACTAATCAGTACATAAATGTAAAACTATCCAAGGCTGTCGAAGCAGAAGAACTACATGTAAAGTGGTACGGTATCTTTAGAAGATACATTGTACTAAGTGGTATAACATCAGGGGGAGATAAGATTGATAATTTAGTTATAGTATACATAAGTGTACTGGTATGCTATAAACCCTAAAGGAACCAGTAAAATAATACATCAAAGAATAATAAATTATAATGCAACAAAAGATATATAATGAAATAAAACATAAGTAATCCAAAAATAGGCAGGAATAGAAAAAAAGAACAAAGAAGAGACAAATAGCAAACGAACAGTAAGATCTCAGATTTACCCAAGCATATCTATAACCACATTAAATATAAATGGCCTAAATACCTCCAATTAAAAGGCACAAATTTCATAAAACCCATGGAAAGTTCACAGCTTGGAGATTCAACACTGAAAAAAGGAGAACTGATGATGTCTAAGTATATGGAATAATAGATGTCTAGGTACCTGCCCGTGTGCCTGGTAATGCCAGATAACTAACAGGAGACAGAGGTGTTTTTTTTTTCCCCCCCTCTGGGGATGTACTGGAGATTCTGACCCAGGGCCCAGCTAAGGTTAGGAAAGATGTTAGGGGCTAAAAACATAGGGATTAAATGCATGTTTCCAAACTGAACAGGAGCATTCCTAGTTTCCTTTCTTTACTTCCTATCCCCAACCCTATATTAAAACTCACTAATACAGAGAAAGAATTTTTTTTTCCCTCTGGAAAAACAGAACAGCTTCAGAGAAAAGATATTCATGTACTAACATCAAGGATTCCCTAATAAAAAATGTAACTTTCTACCTAGCCACCTTACAGTGATTTATCAGACAGTAAGCTCCTCTCTTTTTTTAAAGCTTCCAATTCCAACTCTTGACCATGAAAGAATAGTAAATGATCAGCACACGTTTGCAGTATACTTTCTATAGAAAAGATACAGACAAAAAAGAAGAGTAGGGAGAAAGAAAGAAATAAAAAGGAGGAGGAAACAGAAGAATCTTGAGATAGTGCAAAATGATAGGAGGCAGAACTCCTAAATACTCTAAGTTATACCATGAAAGACCTAAAGGAAAACATGGCATCTGTAAAACAGGAACCGGATGCCACAGAGAATATAATTAAAAAATAAAAAGAGAAACTTTTTATAGTCACAACTATAATAAAAAATAATAATACAATTACAGTATAAATTGGCAGAAATCTCCCAAAAAGTAGAACAAAAAGACAAGAAGAGAAGGGGGAAAGGATAATGAAAAAGATACATTCTCAGAGAATCAATATAAAGGGTCTAAAAATTGACTTGCCACAAGGACATAGAAAGTGGAAGAAATGAAAACGTTCTTTTATTTCTTTGTGTAGGAAAAATGGTAGGCAGGTATCTCTAAAGAAAAGTTCTTTTGAGTATCTGCATACAGAATAAGAAAAGATCTATGTCAAATGGGATCACTGTAAATTTAAAATGCTAGGAATGACGAGAAGATCTTAAAAAGTTTCAATGAAGGAAAAAAATAGATCCCAGCTAAACAATGCATATGGTTGCCTCTAACATTATTTGTTTTAACATCTATGTATTGACATGGAGGGGAGAGTAATCTATTTCTCTTGGATTTGTAAAGGGGAGGGATGTTGAATCTGGCAGTAAGAGCTGGATAGCTGTAGCTCAGGTCTTCTCTTTGCTCTGCTGGCACCCCCAGAGCAGGTGTATTTGGTTCTCTATGTGGTAAGTTGACCTGGGCAGGGGTGACTCCTCCAGGGTGTGAGGATGCACCTATGACTCTATCTGATTCAGTGGTGAATCATCAAAATGGCATGCAGCCCACTGGGCTGCAGGTCAGATGGTACTGTCTAGATCTGCTTTATGTGAGTAATGTAGCTGATATGTTGAGGTCTATGAATTGAAGACCCAGAAAAGTGAGAGGAGTATGATAAATTATCTCCCTCCAAACCCAAACTATGTGCATATGCTTTTAAAGTAAAAGCAAAGAAAATAAGAGATTCAATGAATTAAAACACATATTCTCATAAAGAAATCCAGTGAAGGCGCATATTCATGTTCAAAGGAGAAAAGTGCTGAATGTCAATGGCTCAGAGGATGGGTGACATATATCCCTTATTTGCCACTGATTCATATCAAGGGTGCTCACCTATGGTTGCATATTAGAATGGTAGGGGAAGCTTTAAAAATACACATGCAAAAGCCTCATCCTCAACCAATTAAGCAAAATCTCTGGGGGTGGAGCCATGGCAGCGATATTTTAAAAAACTCCCCAAGCAATTTTAATGTGTTGTCAAGGTTGAGAACCATCTATTAGCTTTGTTTCAGGAGTTGTTTCTCATTCAATAACAAGTTGAACATCTACATACATAAAGGAAATTTAGGAGGCACTGCAAACATGCAGATGAATAAAAATTAGTAAGCATTCATGAGAAGTTTAAAATGTAATAAGAGAGAAAATTGATTGCAGGGAATGAGAAGGTAATATCCAAGTTGTAATAAATGCGCATACAAGAGCTAAAGGCATGTCAAGAAAAAATATATATAACAGATGAAAGTAATGACATGAATGTATGATAGCACTGGGACCTAAAATTATAGTTTTAAATTTGAATAAAATGTAAAATTTAGTTAAGTCCAACCATTTTACTACAAACCTCTCTGAATGAGGGTGCTCTAAAAAAAAACATTGCAATTCCATGTATAAAACTACTCTCTAAATAATTTACAGAACATTTCTTCAGGCCAGAGAATTTGAAATGCCCCAATCTATGTGACTTTCTCCTAGTTCCTCCTTTGTGCACTCCTACTTTGCTCCCCGTCTCTAAATCATGAAAACACAAACATGGCTTTGGGTCTTGGGGATCCCAATATAATCTTCCTTCAGTAACAATAACTATCTAAAGAAAAGACAGGCAGGGAAATGCCACTCGTAAAGCCCAACTTTAATTGTGGCATGAGTCAGTTTCAATTTTCATTCATTGTGTACTTCTTTATTAACTCTGAAGTACCAAGGTGAATTTTTTACTTTTGATTTTATTTTGCTCCATTAACTGCACATTTGAAATTATTTTTTCCTCTTCTGTCAATTTAGAAATGTCAAAGCTAAAAACACTTTTCTTCTTCTTGCTTCACCTTCTATTTTCCATCTTCTTCCTTCTATCTTCTTGCTCTCCCCTTCTCTCCTCTCTCTCCCCTCTGCTACAGGTGTGTGTGTGTGTGTGTGTGTGTGTGTGTGTGTGTCTGGTTTCTTTTCCTGTATTAACTTTGGCTAATGAGACTTGCATTCACAGTACGGATAGAGAAAATTGGCCTTTGGGTAGAGACCATCAGAGAATATGTTCTGTCTAAGTACATAAGCTTCCTTTGAAATAAAGCTGAAAGTCCCTAAAGGAAAAGGGGATAATAGAATATATATAGATTTTCAAACTTTAAGAATTATATTCATTATGTTTCTCTGAAATAATGTTTTATTATCTGACTCTCTATTCATTTATGATTACTTATGTTAGAATGAGTTCAGAAATGACTTATCTATCAATAGTTAATAGTCTTAGATCTCATAACTATATGATTATTTGACAATTATTTATGTTAAAACCTAGAGGACTTCTAGTCAAGATGATGGAGTAGGAAAACACTATGCTCCTACTCCACAACCACATCAAAATTACAATTACAGAACAGTCATCATTGAGAACCACCTGGAGACTAGCTGAACATAATTCCTATAACTAAAGATATAAAAAAGCCACACTGAGACTGGCAGGAGGGGTAACAATGTAGAACAGGCAATTCCCATACCCATGGTGTGGCGGTTAAGAGGGATACCTAGGCTACGGAGGCTCCCTTGAGAAGCAAGGGGTCCCAGGAACCCAATGCCAGAAAGAGAAGTCCCCATAACATCTGGCTGTGAAAACCAGCAGGGACTGTAGCTGAGTGAGACAAAGGGCTGCTGGAAACCTAGGTGCTGCAGGTCTTAAAGGGACCTCACACAGACTCAGTTGCTCACAAACTCACTCACTCTGAGCTCCAGCACCAGGGCAGCAGCTCCTAAAATGTCAGGGATGTACAAGGAGCTAATTGAATAGCTTCAGAGCAAGGGCTGGAGGGGCATAAGTCAGGGCAGCTCTCTTCTGGGATGGAAGTGCTGGCAGACATTATTGTGCTTTTGGTGAGCCTTCTCCCCACCCCACACATGGGTGCCAAATCTGAGCTCTCCATAAACTTAACACTCTTCCCCCTGCCCTTGGTAATTTCCTGAGAACCTGCCTTATCCGACTCATGTGCCTGGCTCAGACTTCTTCCAGGGACTTTTCGACACAAGTGACCTTTCTCACCTCACCCTGAAGACTTTCCTAAAATCTCTCAAAGGCCCCCAACTCCCCCAAAAACGGCTCCTTGTGTGCCCTGTACCTTTTGCTCAAAGGCCCCAAGACCAGCATTAGTAGTAGCCAGCCTCAGTTTAAAGCATAGCCTCTCCCAGATGCCTCCAAGCCTAGCACATGTGGCAATCATCCGCAAATCATTTTGTACCTGCTACCATATAGTCCCAGGCTGGGCACAGCGAGCAGCTGGTCTTGGCCTGCACCAGAGGACCTCCTAGGAGGCCCTAGAGTGAAGACACCTGGTGGTCAGCTTCAGCCTACATGCGAGTACCACCCAACCAGTTCCACAATTAACATACCCAAAGGATGAACTCAGCAGGCATCAGAGCCCTATTAAAGTGAATCTCATTCCATAGGGTCAGCCCCCACACAACAGCTCATCAGCTGTATTCACTGCTATTCCTCACAGTCAGTCAACCTGAGGGTCAATCCAATCCACTGATATGCCAACAGTAATCAAGGCTTAACAACAACAGTAGAGCACACATAAACCACACAAAGAACACCCTGGAGCACTCAGCTCAGGTTGCAAGAGACACTGTGTCAGTGGGCCCTACAGGACATCTATCATAAAATCCACTTTGGCAAGACTGGGAGACATAGCGGATCTACCTAGTACAGGGAGTCAGCCAACATGAGAAGACAAAGAAATTTGTTCCAAATGAAAAATCAGGACAACTCCAGATAAAAAACTAAATGAAATGAAGACAACTAATCGACTAGATGCAGAGTTCAAAATACTAGTTGTAAATATGCTAATGAACTTAGAGGAAAAATAGGTAAATTCAGTGATAACTTCAACAAAAAGATAGAAAACATGAAAAAAGAACCAGTCAGAAATGAAGAATACAATAACTATAATGAAAAATAGGTTAGAGGGAATCAACAGATCAGATGAAGCAGAGAATTGAATCAGCGATTTGGAAGACAAAAAGTAGCAGAATACACCCGACTGGAACAGAAAAAAAAAATTAATGAGGATAGTTTAAGAGACCTCTGAGACATCAAGCATACCAACATTCACATCATAGGGGTACCAGAAGGAGAAGAGAGAGAGCAAGAGATTGAAAACATATTTGAAGAAAAAAATGCCCCCAAACTCCACAATCTGGTAAAGAAAATAGACACACAAGTTCAGGAGTGTGGAGAGTCCCAAACAAGATAAATCCAAAGAGGCCCACACTAAGACACATCATAATTAAAATGCTAATAGTTAAGGACAGAGACTCTTAAAAGTAGCAAGAGAAAAACACTTCGTTATATACAAGGGAGCTCCCTTAAGACTGTCAGATGATTTATCCAACAGAAACTGGAAGGGACTGGCACAAAATATTCAAAGTGATGAAAAGCAAGGACCTACAACCAAGATTACACAGCAAGGCTATCATTTGAAATTGAATGAAAGATTAAAAAAAAGAGATTCCTGGATAAGAAAAAACTAAAGAAATGCGTCACCACTAAACCAGTATTACAAGAAATGTTAAACAGTCTTCATTTAAAAAGATTAAAAAAAAAAAGAAAAAATATAAGATAAAAATAATTCTCACTGACAAAGGTGTTTACATAGTAAAAGCAGTGGATCAACTAACTATAAAGTGTAAAGGTTGAAAGACAAAAGTAGGAAGATCATGAGTAATTACAACAGTAAATTAAGGGATATACACAAATATACATATACAAAAGAAGTAAGAAATAATGACAAAAACCGAAATGTGGAAGAGGTGAGTAAAAATTTGTTTTGATTTTAGAATGTGTTTGAACCTAAGCAATCATCAACTTAAAATAGACTGCTATAAAAATAGCTTGGTACATAGGAAGTGCATCATAACCACAAACTAAAAATCTACAAGAGATATACAAGAAATAGAGAAAAAAGAATCCAAACACAACACTACAGAAAGTTATCAACATACGAGAAGAGAGCAAGAGAAGAAAGGAACAGAGAAGAATGACAAAAGCTATCAGAAAACAACTAATGAAATGGCAATAACTATATACCTACCAATAATGCTTTAAATATAAATGGACTAAATACTCCAATCAAAAGACATACAGGGTGGCTGAATGGATTAAAAAAACAAGACCTACACATATGTTACGTACAAGAAGCCCACTTCGGATTGAAAGACACACACAAACTGAAATAAAAGGGATGGAAAAAGATATTTCATGCAAATGGAAACAGAAAACAAACTGGGGTAGCAATATTTATTTGAGATGAAATGGACTTTAAAACAAGGGCTGTAACGAGAGACAAAGAGTAATGATAAAAAGATCACTCCAATAAGAATAAATAACTCGTAAATACCTACACACCCAAAATAGGAGCACCTAAATATACAAAGCAAATATTAACATAAAGGGAGAGATTGACAGTGATACAGTCATAGTAGGGGGTACTTTAAACCCATTGACATCAATGGATAGATCCTCCAGACAGAAAATCAACAAAGCAGCAGATTATACATTTTTCTTAAATGCATATTGAACATCTTCTAGGATTGGTTGCATATTAGGCCAGAAAATAAAGTCTCCGTAAATTTATGAAGACTGAAATCATATAAAGCATCTTCTCCAATCACAGTGATATGAAACTAGAAATAAATCACAAGAAAACTGAAAACATACCAACTCATGGAGGCTAAATAACATGCTACCAAGCAATGAATGGGTTAATAACAAGATAAAGAAATCAAAGGATACCTTGAGATAAATGAAAATGAAAACCCAATGACCCCAAATCTATGGGACACAGCCAAAGTAGTTCTAAAAAAGAAATTTTTAGCAATGCAGGCCTACCATAAGAAACAAGAAAACCTCAAATAAACAATCTAACCTTAAACTTAAAGAGCCTAGAAAAGGAAGAACCAAGACCAAAATGAGTAGAAGGAAGGAAATAAGAAAGATCAGAACAGAAATGTATTAGAGTCTAAAAAGCAATAGGAAAGATCAATGAAAGCAAGAGCTGGTTCTTGAAAGGAAAAAAATATTTATAAACCTTTAACCAGACTCATCAAGAAAAAAAGAAGGCCTAAGTAAATTAGAAATGAAAAAGAAGCCACAATTGACATCACAGAAATACAAAGGATTATAAGGAAATACTACAAACGATTAAATGCCAACAAATTGAACAATCGGGAATAAATGAATAAATTCCTAGAAACATACAATCTTCCAAAGCTGAATCAGGAAGAAACAAAATGTGAACAGACCAATAACTGCTAACGAAATTGAATCAGTAATCAAAAAACTCCCAACAATGTCCTGGACCCTATGGCTTCACAGATGAATTCTACCTAACATTCAAAAAAGAATTAAAATTTATCCTTCTCAAACTATTCCAAAAAACTGAAGAGGAGAGAAGGTTCTCAAATTCATTTTAGTAGGCCAGTATTACCCTGATACCAAAACCAGACAAAGACAGTACAAAAATAGAAAATTACAGGTCAATATTCCTGATGCACACAGATAAAAAAAATATTCAACAAAACATTAGCAAACCAAATTCAGCAACACATTAAAAACATCATACATTATGATCATGTGAGATTTATTTTAGAGATGCAAAGCTGGTTCAATATCCAAAAATCAATTAATGTTATACAACACAAACAAAATGAAGAATAAAAGTCATATGATCAATTAATAGATGCAAAATAGCATTTGACAAAATCCAGCATCCATTATGATAAAAATTCTCAGCAAAGTGGGGATGGGGGAAACATACCTCAACAGGATAAAGGCATTTTTTGACAAACCCATAGCTATCATAATAGCTGAAGAAAAGCTGAAAGCTTTTTCATTAAAATCAGGAACAAGACCAAGATGTCCTCTTTCATCACTGTTTTTCAACATAGTATTGGAAGTCCTAACCACAGCAATCAGACATGAAAAAGCAATAAAAATCATCCAGATTGTAAAGAAGTAAAGCAGTCATTATTTGTAAATAACATGATACTATATAGAGAGAACCTTAAAGAATCCACCAAAAACTACTGGAACTAATAAATTAATTCGGTGAAGTAGCAAAATACAAAATAAATATTCGGAAATCAGTTGTAGTTTTAGACACCAATTACAAACACTCAGAAAGAGAAATTAAGAAAACTATATACAATTGCAACAAAAATAATAAAGTACCCAAGAATAGGTATTTTAGGTTAAATAAGTTTTAGATTAAATAAATAGGTTAAATTTAACCAAAGAGGTAAAAGACCTGTACTAGGAAAACTATAAGACACTGAAGAAATTGAAGAAGACACAAATAAGTGTAAGGACATACCAGCCTCACATATAAAAAAGAATTAACATTGTTAAAATGTTTATACTACCCAAAGCAACTACAGAATCAATGAAATCTCTATATAACTACAATGGCATTTTTCAGAGAGCTAAAACAAATAATCCTAAAATTTATATGGAGCCATAAAAGACCCCAAATAGCCAAAGCAATCTTGAGAATTAAGAACAAAGTTAGAGGTATCATGCTAACTGATACTGAACTATATACAAGTCTACAGTAATCAAAACAGCACAGTACAGGCACAAACATAGACACATAGATCAATGCAACAAAATAGAGAGCTGAGAAATAAACACGCACCCATATATTAATCTGACAAAAGGAGCAAGAATATTACAATGGGGTAAAGACAGCTTATTCAATAATGGTGCTGGGAAAACTGGACAGACATAAAAAACAATGAAAATCATTTTCTTACACCATAAACAATAAATTCAAAATGGATTAAAGATTTAAATGTAAGACCTGAAACCATAGAAGTCCTAGAAGAAAACATAGGCAGTAAACTCTTTGACATCACTCTTAGTAATATATTTTTAGATATGTCTCCTCAGGCAAGGGAAGCAAATAAAATAAAATAAAATAAACAAATGGGACTACATCAAATTAAAGAGTTTTTGCACAGTGAAAGAAACCATCAACAAAATGAAAAGACAACCTACTGAACGGGAGGAGATATTCGTCAATGATACATCTGATAAGGGGTTAATGTCCAAATATGTAAAGAACTCCTATAACTTAACACCAAAAAAGTAAGCAATCTGATTAAAAAATGGGTATAGGATATGAATACGCATTTTCCCAAGGAGGACACACAGATGGCCAATAGATAAAGATGCTCAGTGTCATTAATCAGCAGGGAAATGCAAACTAAAACCACAATGGAATATCACCTCTTATCTGTCAGAATGGCTATCATCAATAAATCAACAAACAACAAGTGTTGGCAAAGATGTAGAGAAAAGGAATTCTCATGAACTGTTGATGGGATTGTAAATTGGTGCAGCCACTGTGGAAAACAGTGTAGAGGTTCTTCAAAATATTAAAAATAGAACTACTATATGACTGAGCAATTCTATTTCTGGGTATTTATCTGAAGAAATCCAAAACATTAATTCAAAAAGACATATGCACCCATATGTGCATTGCAGCATTATTTATTATAGCCAAGATATGGAAGCAACCTGTGTCCATCAATAGATGAATAAAGAATAGGTGGTACGTATATAAAATTAGATATCGCTCAGCCATAAAAAGAATGGAATCTTGCCATTTGCAACAACATGGATGGACCTAGAAGGTATTATGCTAAGTGAAATAATCAGACAAAGACAAATACCATATGATTTCACTTATATGTGAAATTCGCCCCCCCCCCAAAAAAAACAACAACAACAAAATAAAACAGAAACAGACTCATAGATATAGAGAACAAACTGATGATGGTTACCAGACAGAAGGGGTGTTGGGAGGATGTGTGGAAAAGGTGAAGGGATAAAGAAGTACAAATTGGTAGTTATAAAATAGTCACAGGAATGTGAAGTACAGCATAGGGAATATAGTCAATAATACCGTAATAACCATGTATAGTACCAGGTGGGTACTAGACTTATAGGGAGTGATCACTTCATAAGTTATATAAACGTCTAGTCACTATTTGGTACAACTGAAACTAAAAATATTGTATGTCAGCTGTAAAGATAAATAAAAAAAATTTTAAAAACAAACAAAAAAATCTATAAAAACACAATGGTATCCCATTAACATACTCAAAATAGACATGAAAAGACTTGTCAGTATTTAGGCTCTCTTTGCTATTGGGGTTTAGTGAAATGTGTCCAGCTGTAGCAGAGAACTTCGAGGTAAAAGAGTCGTGATAATAAGTTTGATTCCTAAAAGTGAAGATGGAGAAAGACCCAGGGAGTACGTATCCATCACGAGAGATTTCCCTGAATGGAGAATTCCATTTAAGCTGTGGCTCTCAGTCCTAGCTGACCAAATGCCCTCTTTTAATATCTTGAAATGAAATTCAGGTAGTATGACTTATTCGTATACATGATTTATAAAAGAAAATCAATATAATATCCTAACTGTAATATGAATAGGTAAAATAGAAGTAATTTACAATAAGTCATGTATTTCAATATCTGAATACTTAGGCAAGGCTAACCTGGAAGACATAAGAAGCAGTCAGTTCTTTGCACCTATGTGTAGCACTGATGAAAGTGTGATGAATGTTGGTGAAAGTGTGTTGTCTGGCAATTCACATGGAACAAGGGCACTGTCATAGCTGATTTGATCTTCTGAGATGGGAAAAACTTTTGGTCACCTTCCAAATAAAACAACTGATAATCTTCCCATAATTTACACACTATAGCAACATGTAAAAATCAAGTGTATGTTACAACTGAGCAAAATATTTTATTTATATTTAAAATGGATTTAGGTGAAAACTAAGAACATTATAAACAGGATTTTTGTACACAGAATATCCAGTAGGTCTGTCCAAGGACAAGAGGGACGAAGAACAATTCTTTGTTGAATGGGAGTGTCCCATGCAGGACAGAATGAAGAGAATCCCTGGCCCCACCCGGGGAAGAGCAAGAAAACCTCCACGAATTCCCACAATGGCCTGTGAGGCCAGTACTACCCTCAGTGTGAACCACTGGAACCTGAAACCAGATTTCAGGGCAGCTGGGACTCTGCAATGACCATCAGAAAATCTGGAGAACGGGGAAACTAGAAAACCTTGGAATTTGGGACAAATTACATTCTCAAGCCCCTGCTACTCCCCAGATGATCAAAGAAACATCGACGTTCAGAACAATGTTACAACCAGGGCTAGCATTTCTGACCAAGTTTCTCTTTCCTTCTTGTTCCTTTACTAACTTCCCAACTAGTAGTTATTTTAATTATCCGGGGCGAACTCCATTCCTTCAGCTCCTGCTGTGTACTGGCATCTTGCACGTACTGTGAGCTCCTCCAAGGGGAAGGTGGAAGACCAGGAGACAGAGATGAAGCCACGCTTAGGCAGACTCAGAGATTGCCTTACTAAGAAGTCATTTTTTCAAAAACAATACATTTCATATCTGATGTGTGCCAGGCTCTGCTGATTGCAGAGGGAGTAATGCACTGACTACACTGGCCCGGTGGGCTATGGTTTTAGTAGCTTACTTCTAACTTACCCACCATGATTAAATGCTTACCCACCAAGATTTTCCACATGGGTGGCAGCCAGCAGATTCACTTTGCTTCTGGAAGGCTGACAAGAGTAGTGGGGCGGGCAGTCACTAGGTGGCAGTGCCACACCAGTTTATCTCCACAGCTGCTCTGCTGACTTTGGCTTGACCAGTGCAGGAATCAGGGTTGTGAGAAGACATTGCTGGGAATACTTTCAAGTGAAAGCCACACTCCTGGGCAGCCAGAAGGCAGGTATCGCTCCATGTGGGAAATGGGAGTCCCTGAGGATATGAACAAGCCCAGGCCACTCCTGCACCCAGGTGTTACCAGGAATTTTAGGAACAGCTCCTGAGATGCACTCCCGTGCACTCGAGGTCCTGGATGCTGATTCCGTTCTAGATCCAATCTAACATAATCTGACGTGGCAGTGTATCTCCATATTTCACCCCACTGAGATTCTCTAGACCAAAGAACAGACTTTATCTCCTAAAACTGTAAGGAAAAAAAAAATTCCTTGTGGATTTTTCTAACGAGGCCATGTTGGAATTGAACAAGCACGAAGATGTAACAGTCTGGGTCTATTTTACTTACTCTGAGATGGAATCTGAGAAGAACTCTGGATTCAGAGGTCCCACCCCGCCTCTTAGTTCCCTGTGACCCAGAGCAGTGAGTCTTAACCTCTGAGCCTCTCTCTCCTCTAACATGAGGATCAAATCAACTACACAAAGCAATGAGATAACAAAGTACCATCCAAATGCCACATGAGCAGTAGATAAAGACTGTTTTTGTATTCCCCATTGACCAAATCTTTCTCTATTTGGGTAAAAACAGACAAAAAAAAAGTCATTAGTTTTGCGAGTATGCCGTCTTGCACACAGATGAGGTGGCAAACATTAGGACTTTTCCAAACACAGGCAGCTTTTCTTTTTGCTCCTGCCTACCCTCCCCCTCATTCTGTTGTTGCTGTCAAGGAGCACAGTGACTAGTCCCACTAAGATGTAAAAGGGCGAAAAGGCCGGAAGAAAGGAAAGAGGAAGAGAAGGCGGTGTGCCAGGGGCGATCTTGGCAGAGCAAAAGCACCACGGGCTGAGGGTACATCCACCCACAGAGTAAGAAGAGTGGGAAGAAAAAGGGACGTTCAGCAACTATAAGTCCAATGACAAACAGGGAAAAGCTGGCCACCTTTGTATGCCATTCTGTTCTCCTGCCTCCTCAGCTGCCCTTCTTCCCACCAGCACTAACACTTCGTCCTCAGGGGGTAGGGGAGGAGGAGGAAGGTACTTTTCTGTGTCTAGTATCTATTATGTATTTCTGAGAAATTTTTGACAGGGCTCCTGTGTAGGGCTTTCAGTCACATGAAAAGGAATATGCCCCAGTGATCCAAATCAACCCAGCTCTAAGGTGTCACATCGACAGGAGGCAATTAGCATGAATGAATTCTAAATTTTTAATTTTCGAAATGCAGCGAATGAAAATTCCTACTGAGAACATATGATGACAAGAAGTCTTAGCCTCCAGCACTTCACAGTTCCAGGCTATGCTTGTGGGAAAGCAAAACATTCCTGAATGTCATCATTTTATTCCCCAGAGAGAAAGAAGCCGGGAGTCAGAAAACTGAGCCACCCAACCAAGAGTGCGGAGAGAACTCTCAGGGACACTGAGCTGAAGGTGACTCCAGCAAGGCTGAGGAGAGGGACCACAGATTTTCTGAGAAGGTCATTTTCAAGGTTTACCAGTTAAATTTTCCCACTTCAATTCTAAAAATTAGCCTTAGACTGCCTACTAATTGCACCTTGCTTGACTCAGCATGGGCAGCTAAAATACAGACTGCAACGCCAAAACGTCACGCACTGAATTAAAGCACAGGTCTGGGTTCACGAAGGAGGAGCACACGCAGGAACAGCGCTGCCTCAAACCCAACCCGTCACCAAAGGCCCGCCACGTAAAGTCCTCAGAACACCTTCAAGGAAACAATCGAATTAACAACGTGCAATTGAAACAATGTTTTACTAAACATAGAAAAAACTCTTTTATGCAAGCAGAAAATAAAAGAGGAAAGAAGTGAAGGGAAGAGGAGAGTCGGGTAACAAGAAAGGCTGAAAGTCATGAAAGTGAGTAAATAGCTGAAATCCCTGTAAATAAGACTTGGAAAACATGTAAATAAAAGGTGGCAAAGATCACTACAAAACCATGAACATTCAAGAAGGGTTGACTCTAGCCAGCTTAACAACTTAAAAAAATAACAAATCAGCCTCATCGACTAGCATCATGAACAAATCGATCTCACAATTTTCACTAGTTCCTACTAGTTTCCAACTACTCCAGAAAAATGAGAACGGAAAACTCAAAATTCTTTCATTATCTTTCATATTTTAGCACTTTAGAATTATAAAATGGTAATCAAAAACACTTCCTGGATGCACGTGTATCACCTGGAGAAGCAGAGAGAGTGCATTCTTAGTAAAGTGGGCTATATACTCACCAAAATACACTGGTAAAATGATTGCCAGTGCCAGATACGGCAAGCATTTCCCCGCAAAGAATCACAATGTTAGCTTCCAATTTGGTGAGATTAACTTTTCTACACAGAGAATTCAGGAATCAATAAAAAAGAATACTGCAAAAGGAAGCCTCGGTGGAAAATGACCTCTGCACTTTGGCTGTTTGCAAGTAACCGAAAACCATCGAGGATCAGAATTACAAAAATCAAACAAATCCATGAGTTTAAGCTTAGTTGAGCAATGCTTTTCAATGATCTCTTCCATACAACCACATGGCAATGATACGATCTTCTTAAATTCTATTTCTATTCAATTGTACTAACCAATTGTGAGCCTTCCAAGCCTAGAAACAGTTCCTTCCATTAAAATGACAAAATTAGGGTTATAGCAGTCAAACCTTTGGCCAAATGTAACAGCTGGATCTAAAAGCACAGAGTCCTCTGTGTGGTGAACTTAGATGATGAAGGGCTAGCTATGCAGGTAAAAAGTCAACAGGATCAACACTACCAAACACTACCTCCAGCTACCAAATCAGGTTAATAGTTAGTATGTGCACAGCTTGGTAACCATAGAGGTATCCCAGGGGATAAAGTATTTGTGTGTTTTCTACACAGGCTTTGAGGCAGCTTATAGTAAATATCTGACCTGAGAACGTATAAATTAGAATGGGAAATGGGAACTACGTTATAGTACTGTCCAAAAGGACTTTCTGCAAATATTATGAAAATGTTCAATATCTCAGCTAATTCACTAGCCCCTAGTTACATGTGCCTATTGAGCACTTGGAATGTAGCTAGAAATAAAGCAGAACTGAGTTTATTTTATTGCATTTTATCTAACTGAAAATTAAAATTAGTCATATGAGGTGATGGGCTGTCGTGATGGACAGCAAGGACCAGAGGCAGGAGAGCCACAGAATTCACATTCTCATGCCTTAATAACACAGCTATTTTAATTCAATCATAATGTTTATTCTGACTTCTAGGACCTTAAACTACATGTTTAAGGCATGATATCCTATGCTCTGTCGTCATTGGTGGCTTATTTTGTTGTTATGAGTCTTGGGTAAAGAAAAGAAGCATTTTAAAGAAATGACTTGGATTTTGATTAATTTGTGCATATTAATTCATTCAGACATGCAATGCTTCCCAAGTTCATGGGCAGACTGTACCAGGTGCTGGGGCCAGCAAGGGAGACCAAGTGCCACTGCGTGAAGGATACCTTAATCTCCAAAGGCAGGCAGAGCACCTCTGTTCTTCCTGTCAGACCTGCTTTAGTCACTTTCCACAGTCCTGCACATAGCGTGGGACACAGCTGGTGCTCAAGGAGGGATCCACAAACAGATTATTGTAGGGCAGTTGCCTTTTGGGTTGACAGCTTTCCTAATCAAATAACCTGAACATCAGAGCACTTCTCTCATTATCAGTATTCAAACTCTGCCCACTTGGCATCTTAAAATGACAGAAGCAGGCTCTGATATTCATATAGCTATAATTCTGTGTACTGTTTACAATGTATATTGATAACCAGCTACAGAAAAAAAAGTCATGGGAATGGGTGCATAGATAATCTTTTATTGTCTTTTGATATATGTCAAAATTATTTCAAAACAAATGATTCCATGATGTAATTATTTATGCAGCTACTTTAACTTACACAGCAATGGTTTAGAAGCAGTGTGAAGAGTAACGCAGTCCGCAATGTCTTTTGTTTGCTCCGTTTGATCTAATTAACATGTTTCTTTCTTAACTTGTATGTTTTACTCAAGATAACATTTTCATAAAGTCTCTCACTGATGTAAAGGCAGCTGAACACTTTTAAAAAAAGGACTCCTCAAATTAAATAAAGCGGGAGGTCAGAAATAACTGCCACGCATTTTTTTCTTAGTAAATGGTGACAAGGTATATTGTAGGGCATTTTCATTTTTATGTTATTAAGGATTTATTTGATTCTCAGTTTATATACACACACGTATTATTAATATAAGAGGTGCTTATCTGGCAATCACTTGGAAGATACCAATTTATATATTGACCAGGGCATATCTTTCAAACCCACAAAATATATATATATATATATAATGTAGAGGTATATACATATATACATATACACAGAGACATACAGACATATATATGTATATACACATATACGTATATATTTATGTTACTGCCGCTTTTAGAATTGTGATCTCCATCATATACAACTCAGGAATCATCTGAACTTTGTTTCGAGAATGCCCAGCAAGGTCACCTGGTGGCCTTGATATGGTGGCTTAGGAACAGAACATAATGCATAGATAATGAAGACTCACACTGAATTTGATGCAATGTGGGGTACAAGAAAGAAAACTATTTGGGGCCAATTCTGGGATTAGCTGAAAAGAACAGTGGGCTTCCCACAAGTCTGTGGACAGACAGGAAGTACAGTATTCACCATGACAGCTGGAGGAAGCACAGGGCACTGCGGAGGCTCATGATAGAGTAGCACTCAGACATACCAATAGTACTGTCTCCGGTTAGTGCCATTTATGCAGCACACAGCTGTCCTCCTCCATATTCCTCTCCTCTGTTAAGGGTATCTCCAGACATCAAGCTGTTCCAAATCAGACGTCACCTTTAACTCTGCCTCATCCGTGAAATCAAGGAGCCATGATGCTCTGGGGCATCCACCTTCAAATGTTCCCAAACTGAGCCATTTCTTCTTGGCCCGGTCTTTGCTAGCCTTTCCATTCTTAATTCTTGCTTGTCTCAAACTTGCATTCCAAGCTCCAGCTGAAGTACTTTCAATTCACCAGGTATACATTGTTCTTATCCCTCCAGGCCTCTGCACACGCTATCCCTTATTTTTATACCTTAATCTCCTTTTAACCTGGATTCTAGTTCTCTGCATTCCTCCTTTATATCATATCTTAACACTTTCGCTCCTCCTCCTCCCGAGAGTGGGTCACCCTGTGTGGTCTCATGGCTCTGATTATTAGCCCTATGACACTCTTACCACCACCACCTGCCCATAGGAGTGCACGCTGTGCATTTTTCAAAACTAAATGGCCAGCGCTATTTAGTACTATGACTATTGCATGTTTGAAAAATAGATTTTTTGTGAATAAGCAAAAGAATCCCCATTTCCACCACCTTATTACAGGAGTGAGATGATGGAGGCTCAGCTAATTGCAACAGTCGTTTTACCAGCCTCCCAGTCTTGGCGTCTCAGGCCTATCACTCTACATCCTCCTTCTCACTGTTCTGTTACCTTTGTAAAATATAAATCTAACAAGGTTACTTTGTCTCATAACTTTAGATGGCCCCTTGCTGCTTAAAATAAAAGTCCTATCTCCTTAGCATAAGATTCAAGGCCATTTACACTTTGGTCCCTACCCACCTTTCCTTTTATGTATTCCTATCACCAGCTGCAAGCCAAACTCTGCTGCCTTTGTCCCTTGACTTCTAATTGTCTTTACCTCATTTCCCCATCTTCAACACCCATGCCATCTGAAAAATATTCCATACTTTCCCTAGGCACAAGACCACACGTATACTGCAACACTTGTGTTAAACTGCAATATTATCTTATTTTTTACTTCTTCCCCTGGTCACTGAGAACCCAAGGTGGGGCTGCCTCTGAAATCCCACTGACTGGCTCAATATTTGGTTCCTTGTAGGAGCCCAATAAATATTTGTATAATGAATTACAAAAAGTCCAAATTCTATGTGCCTGGTCACTAAAGAAATTTCTGTATTGGAAGCTATTTGCTTTAAATAAGAACGCAAAAGCAGGATAAATCAAACTTAACACAGTAGTATTTTTGTCATGTAGACAAACAGTAAGACAAATATGTTACTTAGACTATTAACGCCCCTGCTCTTATACGTTTGTACTGTTTTGTGTTGCGATATGTTAAAATTTGTTGATTGCCTATGTATCAACTTTAACAAATTAACAAAATTCAATGAATTAAAAAAAAAACTCTGGACTTTCTGTTAGTTTTGATTCAATAATTCTAAAACTACCAAAATAATTAAAATTATTATTAACCCTTTCCCCATGTTAAAAGGACAAGTTCCTCAATGCATATTTTAGGCATTTGCTAATTTGTAATTCTTGTGTTATGGTTCTTTTAATGCTTCAGTTTTATTTTGACTCTGGAAGGAAAATATTCCTTATATTATATCAATGAAGCAGCACCTAATAATTCAAATATTCTTTGCATATGTGAATAATGAAGATTATGCGACAAAATGCCAGAACAGGCCTACAAGACTTACACAGTTAAAACAGAAAACAAATTTTAAAACAACTGTTATTACTATATTAAATTCCCCAAGTTATATATACCAGGTATGTGTATCACAGATAAGTACATGCCTCAGTTCCAAAGGGTCTGACGATTACAAAATCTACAAGACGAAAGTTAACACTAGGCTCTGCGGAACATGAAGAAATCGATAAGGCTGGGAAGTAACACAGTAGCTGATTTTAACATCAATCAACAAAATAACGTATAAATAAAACAAGATGTTCCCATAAGATGGAGAAACACTTTAGAGAGACTAGGAAAAAAATTAATACTCTGTCACTTTTAAAGAAAATTAGAATACACTAGTAACTAAAGCTTACATTTCTTTTCCACGGTTTCTTCTCTGCATATTCATTGTCTTAGTTCTCTATACTTATGACCTGATAAATGGACCTTAGAAGCCATCCATTTCAACCTTCTCATTTAATAGCTAAATAAATTGAGGCCTAGAAATGTGAATTGAGAGTCCAGAGTGAGAGAAGTAGTCATTAGCAGATAAGAGTTAGAACCCAGGTCTCTCTACTTCCAACCACATGCTCTTAGTATATCTGAGGTTTGCAAACTGCATCGGGGCTTCAATACTTGCTACCCGTGGATCTATTTTATGTGCCTTCACTGATTATTTTACTATAAAAATTTTAAAAGCTTCTAAAATCAGTATCCTTCATTAAACTGCTTTCCTGAGAGTCCTTGAGGACAGAAAAATAATTTTAGTGAAATCCACTTATTCATAAGAAATTAAATATTTTATGCAACGGATAATTTGAGATCCTTGTGTTCTTGTTCTTTTTTAACTCTTCAATCCGATTTAGACTCAGGAAGCAAGACATTCCTTACATAATCCCAATGAAGCAGCTCCTAATGATTCTAAAGTTCTTTCTACATGAGAACAATGAACATTATGTGACCAAATGCTGAAAATAACCTACAAGACTTCCACTGAAGCAGAAAAATTTTAAAGCAACTGTTAGTACTGTATGAAAGACCCCTATGTTCTCAAGCATTTAAATAATCAGCCATTCTCTTGTAGAAAACACTTAGAAACTCTTATGTTAGCATTCAGAGTCCTCTATAGGAGGTTCCACTCTGCCCTTCTGACCTTATCTTTACATACTACATTCTCAAACACAATTACTAACTTGTGTATTCTCTCTTCAACTTATCCTTCATCTTTCTCTTAAGAATAAGAATGTTTCTCATTCTTAAGGTCTTTTTCAAATGATAATGTATTTCATACCACCATAGCATTTTTCTGTCCCTCTCTTGGGTGCTCTTCTCTTTCCAACGTGCACTGTTGTTACTGGTGCACATCTTCCAGCTATCCATCTAGACTGTGAATAGAGGCAGGTCCGTGGTCCCAGTTTTCTTTAAAGGCCATCCATCAGCCCTGGCAGCATCTGGCAAGAGCAGGCACTCAAGGAAGAGTTGCTGAAAGAGGGCAGGAAGGAGACAACTATGCTCTAGTTGAGAAGCATAGATGCAGCTGTTGAATCACAGGAATCCGAAGTCCAGGTTGGTGAAGGGTCTTGCCAAAGTTTAGCCCACGTGGGTGAATTTCTGAATTCCAAATAACCAGGAAACTGTGCATCAAACTATTTTTACTGCTTATATGTTGTTTCCCCTCCCAAAATTATGATATAAATGTCCCTGTCTTCCTAACTTGAGTACATAGAATAGATGTTACTTTTTCCTTCACGATAAAAATTGTTTTATATATTGAACTTCAGATATTTGTTCTGCTATAAAGTGATGCTGCACTGGGGAGGGTTTTTGTCCCCAAATGAAATAGTGCTAGACTGTGGTTTCTAATGTAGTGGCATTTTTACTGTTTTGTTTATCTGACTGCCATACTGTCAGGTTGTCACTAACTGCTGTTATCCCCACTCCAGCAGCTTGCTTCTCTTTCTAATTTTCAGCTATTTGAGAAATGGGATTTTGAGCTGCACTAAAATAGTATCTAATGAAAGGCAAAAAAAAGCTCTCACTGAGACCGCCAATTATTTTTTCTATGAATAAAGTACATCACAGCTTTAAAACCTGTATTTTTGGCTACTCATTGACAGTCTTGATTCTTTCTTAGTTGAATTCTCAAAGGAAAGGCTGTTGGATAATAGATCACTGGGAGCAAAGTGAAGTAACCCAAGGTCATATGCCTCTTTTATGAAGCTCATGTTTTATATATATTATATCAGTATCTATTATAGAAGGACATCTGTATGTACTACTATGGAAGCAGATCTATGATAGCATGCTGAGTTAAAAAAAATACAGAATGATGTAATATTAAGAATGATCCTGTTTTTGTTTTGAAAAAAAGAAATCTCTATTGATATAAAGTTTGGAAGGTTACAAACCCCATATTATCATGGAGCTTTTGCTATGTTAGTGGTTTTTGGGAAACCAGATTTAGTTATTTCTGGAGCTTTGGTTTCTAATTTTTCTGCACTGTTGTTTAAGAACATACACTATACTTTGATGCTAATTATATGAAATCTATTGGTACATACTTCGCCCATCATATATGGTCAATTATTGAACAAGTCTATGAATGCTAGAAAGAAATGTATATTCACTAATTGCTGGCTACAGGGTTCAATATATATATACTATATCAAGCTTATTACTGTGTTTTTTAAGTCATCTATAAATTATGTATACCTAACTTTTTATTGCTGAGTTGAATTAATCTCTCACTATGATGGTACATGTATAAATTTCTGCTTATAATTTGTTCATTTTATATATTTTTGAAGCTATATAGTTCAATATTTAGAAAATTTAGAATTATATCTTTCTGATGAATTGTACCTTTAGCATATGAACTTGGGTTACTTCACTTTGCTCCCAGTGATCTATTATCTTTTTTATTCCTAATAAAGTTTTGCTTTAAAGACTATTTTTATCTAATGTTAACAAAACTGCAACAATCTTCTTTTGATTAGTGTTTGCTTATTGTATCTTTCCCCAATCTTTTATTTTCAACTTGTTCATGTAGTTATGTTTTAAAGATATCTCTCATAAATTTTATATAATTTAAAAGACAATTAATAATCTTATTTATTGTGTTTACTAGTATCTGTGGGTTTGTTTCTAATGTATTATTTTGAAATTTCTAATTGCCCTATTTGCTATATGCTTCCTTTATACCATAAATTTTTCTATCCTCCATATTTTTCAGTGTTATACATTCTAGTTATTATTTGACTGGTTATCCTTATATTGTTCAACAGGACATACTTGAATTGACTTCAGATTTAAAGTCAATAGCCCTCCTTTCCCCTGAGTAGTACATGGCCTGCAGAATGCTATAAATTTAATCCTTTCTGAAGGACATCCTTTAGAAGTCTCTTAGGGAAGAGCTGCTGGTGGTAAATGCCCTCATCTTTTTGATTGTCTATTAATGCCTTCGTTTTTACCTCATTCCAAATAAAATTTATTGAAGTATAGAATTCTAGATTGACAGTTTTCACCAGCACTTTAAATATATGCCACTGTATTCTACCTTCTGTTTTTTTTTTGAGTTGGGCTATCTATCTATATAAGAATAGCAATCACTGTGCCAAGTTTTTCTTTTCTGATTCCTTTTAAGATCTTTTACTTGATGTTCTATAACTTTACTACAATTTGTCTATGTATAGATTTCTTTCTCCTTATCTTGCTTGAGATTTATTGGGTTTCCTGAATCTGAGGATTCATATCTCATCGATTAAAAATAATGCCCATTGATCTTAGCCAAAGGGCTGAGAAGAGGCAATACTTCCTAATACATTTTATGAGGTCAACTTCACCCTGATACCAAAAGCTGGCAAGAAGAACAT
>NW_024352785.1:8980592-9161376 GCF_902729225.1 Pteropus medius | reverse complement strand
TAAGGAAAAAAGAGAAAAGATTCAAATAAACAAAATCAGAAATGAAAGAAGTTGTTATGAATACCACTGAAATATAAAGGATCATACAAAAATACTGTGAAAGACTATATCCCACCAAATTCAATAACCTAAAAGAAATGGACAAGTTCTTAGAACTATACAACCTTCCTAGACTGAATAATGAAGAGCTGGAAAATCTAAATAGAACAACAGTCAGGAAATTGAAATAATCATCAAAAATCTCCCAAAAAGTAAAGTCGAGGACCAGATAGCTTCACCAGTGAATTCTACCAAACATTCAAAGATGACTTAATACCAGTCAGCCTCGAACTCTTCAAAAACTGAAGAAGAAGGCAATACTTCCTAACTCATTGTATAGAGGCCAACATTACCTATTTCCAAAACCTGGTGAGAGAAAACACAAAAATAGAATTATAGGCTATCTCTGATATACACAGATGCAAAAATCCTAAACGAAATGCTAGCAAATCAAATACAACAATACATTAAAAAGATAATATATAAGGATCAAGTGGGGTTCATTCCAGGGACATAAGGGCAGTTCAACATATGCAAATTGATCAATGTGATATACCACATTACCAAAATAAAGGATAAAAAACATGTGATCATATTAATAGATACAGAAAAAGCATTTGACAAGATACAATGTCCATTTATGACCAAAACACTCAATAAAATGGATATAAAAGGAAAGTACCTTAACATAATAAAGGCCATATGTGAAAAACTCAGTTAATATACTCAATGGTGAAAAACTGAAAGCTTTTCTTCTAAGATGAGGAATAAGACAATGCCCAGTGATGCCCACTCTCATTACTGTTATTCAACATAGTGGTAGAAGTCCTAGCCAGAGCAAGCAGGCAAGAGAAAGAAATAAAAAAGTCAAATTGTCGCTTTTTGCAGATTGCATGTTTCTTTATATAGAATACTCAAGACTCCACCAAAAACTATTAGAAACAATAAACAAACACAGTAAAGTGGCAGGATACAAAATCAATGTATAAAAATCCATTGCTTTCTCATATACTAACAATGAAATTAAAAAAAGAAATCCTTTTGCAATTGCAACTAAAAGAATACCTAGGAATAAAATTAACAAAGAATGTGAAGAACCTATACACACAAAACTACAAGACATTATTGAAACTGAAGAAGGCACAAAGAAATGGAAAGTTATTCTGTATTTATGGATGAGAAGAATCAACATAGTTAAAATGGCCACATTACCCAAAGAAATATACATATTTCATGCAATCCCCATCAAAATCTCAATGGCATTTTTTAAAGAAAGAAAACAAAACAAAAACTCAGATTTGTGTAGAACCACAAAAGACCCTGAATAGCCAAAGCAATCCAGAGAAAAAAGAACAAAGCCAGAGGTATCTCACTCCCTGATTTCCAGTTATACTGTAAAGCCACAGTAATTAAAATGGCATGATATTGGCAGAAAAACAGACACACAGACCAACGAAACAGAATTGAGAACCCAGAAATAAACTCACATATATATGGGCAAATAATTTTCGACAGAGGAGCCAAAAACATATAACGAAGAAAAGAACGCCTCTTCAATAAATGGTGCTAGGAAAATTGAAAAGCCATATGTAAAAGAATGAAACGAGACTGCTATTTGTCACCATACAGGAAAATTAACTCAAATGGATTAAAGACCTAAATGTAAGACTCAAAACAATACACAGAAGAAAATATAGGTATGAAACTTATGGACTTTTGTCTTAGAGAAGATTTTATGAATTTGACCTCAAAGCCAAGAGAAATAAAATAATAATAAATGAGTAGGACTATAGCAAACTAAAAAAGTTCTGCATGGCAAAAAACACCATTGACAAAACAAAATGGCAACTGACTGAATGGAAGAATGTATTTGCAAAGAACACCTCCAATATGGGGTTAATATCCAAAGTATACAAAGAACTCATACAACTCAACAAATGAAAAACAATCCAATTAACAAATGGGCAGGGGACCTGAACAGACACTTCTCCTAAGAATACATACAAATGTCCAATGGATATATGAAAAGATGCTCAATTTCACTAGCTATTAAGGAAATGCAAATTGAAACAACAATGAGATACCACCTCACACCTGTTAGAATGGCTATCATCAACAGGACGAGTAATAACAAGTGTTGGAGAAAAAGGAACCCTCATACACTGCTGGTGGGGATGTGAATTGGTACAGCCACTATGGAAAATAGTATGGAGGTTACTTGAAAAATTAGGAATAGAATTACCACATGACCCAGCAATCCCTCTTCTGGTTATCTACCCTCCCAAAATCTGAAAACACTTATTTGTAAAGATATATGTACTTCTCCCTATGTTTACTCAAGCATTATTCATGGCCAAGACATGGCAACAACCGAAGTGTTCTTTGATAGATGATTGGATAAAGAAGATGTGGTTGGTACATATATACAATGGAATATTACTCAGCCGTAAGAAAAGATGAAATATTGCCTTTTGTGACAACATGGATGGCTTGTGAGAATATCATGCTAAACAAATAGGTCAGACACAAAATGTTGAGAACCATATGATTTCACTCACATGTGGGATATAAAACTGAAAGCAGCAAATGAACAAGATGAGCAAACAAACAACTCATAGACACAGACAACAGTAAGGCAGTTACCAGAGGGAAAGGAGGGAGGGAGGGTAGGAAATGGTAAAGGGGGTCAAATATGTGGTGACCAAAAAAGCTAACAATCCAATTAAAAGATGGACAGAGGACCTGAATAGACATTTCTCCAAAGAGAACATACAGATGGCCAATAGACATAGGAAAAGATGCTCAACATCACTAATCATCAGGGAAATGCAAATTAAAACCACAGTGAGATATCACCTCATAGCCATCTAAATGGCTGTCGTTAATAAATCAACAAACAACAAATGTTGGCTAGCATATGGTTAAAAGGAAATCCTTGTGCACTGTTGGTGAGATTGCAAATTGGTGCAACCAATATGGAAAATAGTATGGAGATTCTTCCAAAACTTAAAAATGAAACTACCATATGACCCAGCAATTCCACTTCTGGGTATTTATTCAAAGAATACCAAAACACTAATTTGAAAAGATAATATGCACCCCTATGTTCGCTGCAGCATTATTTACAATAGACAAGATATGGAAGCAATAAACAATTGGATAAAAAGAAGATATAGAACATATATACAATGGAATATTACCAGACCATAAAAAGAATGAAGTCTTAACATTTGTAACAACATGATGAACCTGGAAGGTATTATGCTAAGTGAAATAAGTCAAACAGTTCTCTGTTTGACAAAACTATATGATCTCACTTATATGTGGAATCTAAAGAACAAAATATACAAACAAAACAGAAATAGACTCAGAATCAGAGAACTGGTGATTGACAGATGGGGGTGTTGTGGGTTGGGTAAAAAGGTGAGGAGATTAAGAAGTACAAATTGGTAGTTATGAAGTAGTCAAAGGGATGTAAAGTACAGCATAGAGAATATAGTCACTATTATTGTAATAACTATGTACAGTGCCAGGTGGGTGTTAGACTAATTGGGGAATCACTTTGTAAATTATATAAATATCTAACCACTACGCTGCATAGCTGAAACTAATATAAAATATTAAATGCCAACTGTAATTGAAAAAAATGTAACAGAAGATTGGACTTTGGGTGGTGAACATGCAATATACAGATGATGTATTATAGAACTGTACACTTGAAACCTATAATTTTATTAAGCACATCACCCCCCAAAAATTAAATAAATAAAATTCCAAGCCATGTCTCCATTTTCATTATTTTCTTCTGGAAATCTCGTTTAAGGCACTTAAAACTTTCCATTGTTCCCTAATGTCTCTTCATTCCATTCATATTTCCTTATCTACTTCTAGAGTGCAATATGTAACATTTGAGTATTTCTTTGGCTCTGTCTTCCAGTTTACTAATTCTCTGAATTAGCTGTGTCTAATCTGCCATATACCAGGGACATTTCTATTTGGAATTTTTAAAGATTTTTTTTCCTATCTTTTGATAGTAGTATACTTCTGTTTAATAGTTTTCATTTGATGTTTCTTCAATCAGTTTAGAATTTTTTTCCCCCCTATCCTCCATATTTGAAGTTCCGGGAGCACAGTGTAGTTTTTCTGTATGTTATTTCTACTTACTCTCTGGTTTGTACCCTCATGCATTTTGCAGCCTTGGATGGTTGGACAAAGGCTCATGTTTTATATTGGGAAAGATAACCTGCTGAACGTGGGTTGAAGTGTCTTCCTCTGCAGAGATTTGTGTTTGTCACTGCTGGGTGACCCAGGTTGTTACCCACCCTTGATATAAATGTTGATTTCTCAATGTGTAGTAGTATAGATACAAAAACAAGTGTGAGCAGGCCTGTGGTCACATATTCTTCAGGAGGCCCACTTTCTATTCCCAAACCCACAAGCACACACACATCATTCAGGCTGCGAGATTAGCTATATTTTTTGTTTGGTTTCTTCTGTGGTGGGATATTTTATATTTATATAGTCTACTCTTTCCTTAAAGGTATATCCTCTTATAACAGTGCTCTTTAAACTGCTATCAAGTCCCAATAATAGTGAAATCAATTTAGTGCTGTGTTTCTTAACCTTGGCTATGCATTTGAATCATCCAGGGAGCTTTTAAAACTCTGGCTCCCAGGCCAGAACCCAAGACCAATTAAATCAGAATCACAGAGGATGGGACCAGCAATGTACATTTTTATAGCTCCCAGGTGACCTGAAGGAACAGCCAAGACTGAGAACCATCATCATGGCCAACATTTTACAATAAAACAGAATGGAATACAATATAAGAGAATATATTAACATTGATCCTCAGAACTGTGCACGTTGCTACAAAATCTGCTGCTCAATGGTGTATATGTAATTATGGATCACATTCCAAGATAAATTATATCCTTTACTGTGGTTTGCCCTTAAAAATTTTTTAAAAAGTTAAACCTCTTGGCTATCAAGATTGGAACCTGTCTTCAGAGCAGCTGAAGACTGAAAGCCACTTTATTCTTGCATTCCTACTGATATATTTTTGCATGTGGAGATTTCTTTCTTGCATATTTATCTATGCATTTCCATTTTCTCCAGCTCCTCTAGGTGTTTGTAAGAGGTTACCAGGATATCAAATCTACAATATAGCTTAATATGGAATTTCAGGTTTTTAAATCCACTTGTTTTCTTTGAAGTTTACTCGAAAACATGCACTGTAATGTCTAATTTTACACTTAAAATATATTGTAATTATACTCTGCTGATACTAATATATTCTACAAAGATAACACAGAAAGTTATTAAGCATGACTTTCCAATAAATCACGACAGCAGTGGTCCCAACCTTTTTGACACTAGGGACCAGTGCTCCTATGAGAATATAATGCCTGATAATCTGAGGTAGAGCTGAGATGGTGATGCTGGTGCTGGGAGCAGCTGCAAAAACAGATGAAGCTTTGCTCACTGGCCCACCACTCACTTCTTGCTGTGCAGTCAGGTTCCTACTGGTCCATGGCTCTGGGGTTGGGAACCCCTGCACTATAGCACCAAGGTTGTCATCTCTCTGTCTCTCTACACACACACACACACACACACACACAATAATAATACCACACACACACACACACCCCACCCCCCCTACCCCCCCCCACCCCCGTAGAAAGACATTCTTTAAGATTGGGGCTTTGACGTTTTCATTGCCCAGATCACAAGAACAACAGGAATTTTCAGACAGGGGCCAGGACTTAGGGGGATGAACCAGGGCAGAATTTCTCTTTGACCAACTGCTAA
Organism: Pteropus medius; assembly: GCF_902729225.1. Classification (NCBI taxonomy): domain Eukaryota; kingdom Metazoa; phylum Chordata; class Mammalia; order Chiroptera; family Pteropodidae; genus Pteropus; species Pteropus medius. The sequence continues at coordinate 9,155,526 of NW_024352785.1, read as the reverse complement.
GGTAAGATGACAAGTGAGCAAAGTGACAACGTGCTAGGGGTACATCTGAAGCCTGGAAATGTTATAACTTCTCCCAATAAACTGAGTTATCATAGAGACTGTGTTTGTTGCTATTGCTGTTGTTGGCAGGGCTAAACCAGACACTGGGAATATTTGGGCACCTTCCCAAAGCTCTTCGGGATAATTTTTTTTTTTTTAAGTGAGAAGTGGGATTAGGGATTCTAGCTGTTAAGCCCTTTTTCTATCCTGTCCCCAACACATCAAAAGATGCAACAGAAATATTTTCCTAATTCTGCCATGTCCCACCTCTGGAATTCAACACTTTCTCCTATCTTAATCCCCTCAAATGCCACTGACCTGGCCAAAATTCCATCAGCCACATAGAGTAATGGGAATTAGTCCATACAGCAGTTTGTCTAAACCAGGCTGGTGCTAAGCATCTTGTCTAAGACCTTCAACATCTCTATATGTTACTATTGTGGCACTACTACATTTTAAACCCTAAATATAGTAAGTGTGTTCTTCTGGAATCAATATGTTCAGAACTGTCACACCCAGACCACAACACTGAAATCTGGCAGATCGTTGCCAATCTGTTTCTCTCTCCAAGGAAGGAAACAGCTGCACAGTTGCTTTGGAAACACTATGAAGGAGATAAAGGTGAAATAAAATACATTAGCAGATTGACTGAGGTAAAGTAGGACTTAGTGTTTTGTATTTTAGTTTTAACTGGTCAAAACAGTTAAATCTGTTATTATGACCATTGAACTGGATGATAATCTTTGGGGATAGATAAAAAACAAGAGAAATTTAATTAGAGAAAAACATATATTTAGGAGAAAAAAGTAAGGGAGCAATAAAACTTCAGAGAGGAAAAAGTTCCTGCCCATCCAGACAGTCTCACTCCTCAAACATCACCAGACACTGCTGTTGACCCCCACTCCCCATGCACACAACTGGTCACCTTCTTAGGAGGAAATCCTTATGCCAGACAGTCCTACAAGAATGTTGATGCTTTAATTTCAAATTGTACTATAGGAGCACAAACAGTTGGAAAAACCCTCAAGTTTATCATTAAGGATTTGAATTACATAACACTTTCAGTAGTCCCCAACTCTGCAAATTTAACACTTTTATTTTTCACTTTTAGCTCTTTCTATCTTTAATCTGAAAGATTATCTGTTGTGCAAAGTATTGTTTATTTAAGTATAACCCCTGAGTCTTCACTACAGAAAGCAGCTAGATTAAATTAGCTCCCCGCTCACCCACTGTACTAGAGAGCCAGTGCAATAATATTTTAGAATTTCTAAAATTTTAATGAATAAATTCTATATTCATTCTTATTCTTCCTTCCTTCCTCTCTCCTGACTGTCCTCCTTTCTCCCTCTTTTTAGCTGATACTGTTTTCAGTTCCTAGACTGCTCTTCCATGTTCTGGGAACAAGTCCATTTAAATCTGTGTACCAAATTTGTTATGCTTTAAATGATCTCTTGGACAATTCTTACAGATTCTATGTATAACCAATTATACATTTTTGTGCCAATTTTTCCTCTTGATAGCTTTCCTCAGATGAAAGACTGAAAGCTCAGCTTTTCTTATAACACATGCACATACACACAATTTTACAGACATTAAAAAAAAAAAAAACAGCCAACAAGCAAATATCTAAATCTGTGCTGTCCAATATGGTAAGTTACTAGCCAAAAGTGCTTGTTAAATTAAAATTAAATAAAATTTAAAACTTAATAATGCTAGCCACATTTCAAAAGCTCAATAACCACATATGGGTAGTGGCTATCATTAAACAGTGCACAACAACAGTGCCATCACTGTGGAAAGTTCTATTGGATAGCATTATTTTAAAATATCCACGGAATTCGAAAATAACACTGGAAAGCTGAAATACATGATTCACTGATTCTTTTTTCCTTTCATGTTTGCATGCCTTTATTTAACCAAATAAAAAATCTATAGCCAGGTCTTTCATTCAATGTCAGTATCAGATACAGTCCAAAAGATGGAGAAACAAAGTATCATGAAGATGAAAAACAAACAACTCTCAAGTTTATATGTGTTCAGGAATTGTTTAGAATAAACATCAAGGCCAAAAGTTAGGACTTTCAATGCTGACTTCATGGGGTTGATTTTCTAAGGCCTATCTTATCACAGTACACACAAGTAAAACCAAGACCGTTCAATTTAAGGCATTTTCTGCCCTCCTAATTTTACAATAGTTTACTGGTTCCATCACCTGATGGAAAGAGAACCACCTGCACTCATTATTACCACATTCACTCAGCCAAGTCCAAAATAGTGTTATAGACTCTCTCGAGGTCATATCTAAATCTGTCATATCTATGAAACACCTAAAATATATTGTAAAACCCAAAGCAAATATTATAACCGCTTTGATATTTATAACCTACAGCTGATAGAGCCTTTTCTTAAGAGCAATTCCTTACTTTTAAGTTAGAGGATGATGAACTATAGGGTATCATTTCATATTTTACCTGTGATGAGATGACCTTGACTTCTCTTTTAGAGAGGAAATGTGAAATGCAGTGTGTAAATGCAGATGAAACAAACAAGCTACACTGCTAATCAGTTGCACCTTTTCAGAGATTAAAAACCCACACCTGGGGGAAACAACAACTAGAATTTAAGGCAATTCTTAGGAAACAGTGTAATAACAAAAATAAATGAAAAGTTCAAATCCTCATTATCTGGTAAATGAACTGTGCCTTCTTGAAGATAAACCAAAATATAGTTTCCTTACAATAGGAACGACTAAGCTTTGCCTTTATATTCATGAACACATTTAAAATTATAGACTTTAATATGATTATCATCTATTCCTAAATGTGTGGAAAGGAAGGCTTAAGTGGGAAAAATCTAAAAAGCCTGTTAATAAAATTACAAACATCTAAAGAAAAATGGATTCCTGGAGTAAATAAAGCATAAAATTCTGTGATGTTTATACTTGGTTCTTTGATAACATGAAAAAAGTTTTTCTTTTTTCAAAATTAAATGTTGTCAAGAGTTAGACATACATACACACAATGGAATACTGTGCAGTAATTAAAAATAAAGCTTCTAGACTTCCGGGTTCTAGTCTGACATATAAGGAGAATGGAAGTCGTCACTCCCAGTCACATAACAAGAAAACATGAACATCAACAACTCTTCTTAGATCTAGCAGAGAATTGAAAGCATAGGACAAATAATTACCCTGAAAAACAGAGACACGCAGACACAGAAAAGCAAAGCTTACCTGGCACAGAAACTTCTGAGAAATCTCCTCTGAAGCCGGCAACAGGTAGCAATACTTAAAGGGTAATTGGCTAATTGCTGGAGACTGAGCATGAATCAGCCTGAGAGATGAAAACTCCTGGAGACCTAAGCCTGGGGTGGAGATGGCATCACTTTTTGTGAGTTTCATCTTTAGGAGCCCCACAGGGATCTTAGGGGGAAGATGACAGAAAAAACCCCATCCTGCTTTCAGAATGGAGAAGGGAAAAGTAACCATTTTATAATCAGCCCAGAGCATTTTGTTCCCCTTAACAAAAGCCTGCTCTCTTAGGAAACTTTTTACCAGAGCCTAACCTGTTGGGGAAAGGGAAAGAGCAGACTCCAGCCCTACCAAAGTCTGAGGTGGGCGAAGGGAATTACCTAACTCCAGCCCTCTCTAGCTTTCCAGTCTCAAACCCATACTAACACTGTGAAGATTACAGCCCAGGAGCATGGACTCACTGAAGACTGAGACCTAACCACAGGACACAGAAAGTTCCTCCTCCCAACACATCAATAGGGCTCCTGTATAATAACAGAATTACAACAAATCGATTTACCTCAGTTACTTTTACTCAGTATCTCATGTCTGGCTTTCAACATAATAATAATAATAATAATAATAATAATAATAATAATAATAATATATACATATGTACTAAAAGGCAAAAAACAAAATTTGAAGAGAGGAAGCAAGTATCACTCAGATTCAGACGTGGCAGGGATGCTGGCGTGAAAGGCGTGACGTGAAGCAGTCGGGGAGAGTGGTGAACCAGAAAGGTGCCGTCCCCGCAGTCAAAGAGCTCACAGTCTGCTGGGGAAGATACCCATCTAAACAAAAGGTCATACAAATACATATATACTGTTGACCCTTGCACAACACAGGTGTGAACTAGGTGGGCCCACTCACACGCAGATTTTTTTCAATAAACATACAGTGGAACTTCTGTATCCCTGGGTTTTGCATCTGCTGATTCAACCAACCACAGGTCGAAAACAATATTTTTGATCTGTGTTTGGAATTCCAGTATATGGAGTGCCGACTACATTTGTTGAAAAAAAATCTGTGTATAAGTGGACCCGTAAAGGGAGTTCAAACCCATGTTATTCAAGAGTCAACTGTACTTAATAAAACTGAACGGCTACATTTGTGGGAAAGGAGAAGCGGAGAAGCGCAGAGTAGGAAAAATAATAAAACTAATAAAGACTAATGAAGATGATATGAACTGCAGAGTATGACAAACTCAACTCTACAACTGAGGTGCAGAAAAAAAAGAACAAAAGGCATTGGAACAGGAATATTCTGGCAAAGGAACTTCATATTCCAAAGGCACTGAGACGAGAAGTCTTGGCTTTTTGAGGAGCCAAACAAAAGACCTGTGTAGCATTTGGAAGAACAAAAGTTAGGAGGGAAGGAGAGAGTGGTTAAAGGTGAAGTTGGTGAAGGAAGCACAGTCCATCCTCAAGATCTCATAGGCTGCTTTGGCGTCCATCCTCGTTACAACAAAAAGAAATGAAAAGCCAATAAAAATAAGTAAAATTTAAAAAATATATGAAGACAGAAGTACTAACATTGATTATATCTAGGTGATTTATTTTTAATGACCTCATAAAAATGTACTTGTTTTAAAAATGCTTTTATAATAAGTAAGTACTACTTTTATAGGTAGAAAATTAGGTTATAGTGAAAACATTTTTCTAAAGTGTTCAAAACTGTATTTTGTAGGTTCAAGAAACAAATAGAATTATACTTTAGGAGATATTGACTTTAAGTCATGAGTATAACATATTGTAAATATGTCTGAAAGAACTAATATTTCCCTTTAAAAGATGTAGCAGATTCATTTAATGTTTATCTCTTTAAAGCACTTACTACTTTTATATTCGTTATTAAAAAACATTCTTTTATTATTCTAATGAGAAAAAAACATAAAACCGAGACAGTGAAATGAAAAACCACTGTCTAACAAAATTACTTGGTAAAATTGAGACCAAGTACACATAAAAGAGCTATCATTTTTCCACTGAATAAATATGAAAGGTGTAAAAAACAGAGGAATGAAGAATAATCATTGACCAGCCCATAAGTGAACTGAAATGAATATGGTTTATTCCTAACTGTGACAGAATTAGGCCTGAAGTATTACATTGGCTCTTCTTTATCTCCTCATGCATATATTGTCCTTTCATAAGAGCAAATGCCTATTATGATATGTTTAAATTTCACAAGAGATAGAGGCACATAAAAGTTAGGTCTGAAATAGCACTTTAAAATTAATGCTGCTAATTTATCCAGGTATGTCTATGATGGATTCACTCTGTTATGATGCAATGCTAAGTAGGCCAAAAGGCATCATTAAAAGGGTTAAACAGAATAAAACTCTTCAATGTCCAAAGGCCTATAGGTCACTTAGGTCATTCCCCACCTTATTAATAAGGCTGTGCCTTAGTAGTCAAAACCAATCTTCAAAGATTTCACAAGAAAAAGCCTTCATCTGTAGAAGACCTCACTTACTGAAAGCTGTGAGGAAATATTCCAGGAGAAATCAGCATACATAAAATATCCTTTAATTACCAATTGGAGTAAAACAGACTCAGAGAATAGATTCTATAATCCCTGAGACCAATATTGTCATTATCCAGACCTTAATTAACTAGAGTGTGATGGGTGTGATGGGAATTTACAAGCCAGAAAGGTACCTGAATAGCCACTTGGACTGTCCTTGTCTCCTGTAATCCACCATCTCCACCTATTGGACAATCCGCACACTGGCAAATCTCACTCCCTCTCCACCTGGCCCTATTTAATGTCTCGCCCTTCTCTTTCTTCCTTGCAATCTGAGCATATTCTTATTGCAACCACGTGTCAAAGATTTTTGTTATTATTAATTGGAAAATACTTCAAAAAAATAGCAAGATTACTAAAGTACTAAAGCAGACAAGGAGAAAAGTTGGCGACCTAGAAGTCAGAAGAAGGTCCAGGCCAACTTTGCTCTGGGAAAAGATATAAGGTGCAAAGGAAAAATGGGAAACATGATGTATGCAGCTGCAAAACAAAGATGACTTCAGGATCTACAGGTGACAGGTGACACATATGTTTCCACTTGGTCCACTTGGAAGGAACCATTAAAAAGTTTCCTACCCCACAATAAACAAAATTTTCCTGTAGACTATGATATGTGAAACTTACCCTTCCTCTAAGAATTTTATAGTGTTTTAATAGATGGAAAGATTCTGAAAGTTAATTTTGTATACTTCCAGTAGAGAATCTGCCTAAAAACCAAAGGAAAAGATTAGAAAGGTAAAACAATAACCTCAAAGGTATCCTACTAGACATGATGTAATACGAATAGTCCAGGTGATCCTCCCCTTTCCTCCACATAAAATCACTGAATATACAGTTCTAAAAATATTATTATTTGGGTGCTCTTCCTTGTCCCACAACAGCAATAAAATTGCTAACATATTTTAAAAATGTAGTCCAAGTAAGCACTGATGTTCCAGATATTCACATTTACTATAAATTTTAAGAGGAAGCGAGATGGCGTAGAAAGCCAGAGGAAAGTCCTAAAAAGACATTAATAAATTCTACCAAAAATTTGAAGAAAAATTAATACCAATTCTTCATAAATATTTTCAAAATAGAGAACAAGAGGAAACAGTGTCTAGCTCATTCTATCAGTTGTATTTATCAGAAACCAAAACCAGAGACATCACTCACAAAAAACTATAGACCAATATCTCTTATGAATAAGGAGGCAAGAATTCTCAAAAATACCAGCAAACCAAATCTAGCAATATATAAAAAGAATTACCCAACATGACCAAGTGAAGTTTATCCCAGGAACACAAGATTGATTTAACATCTGAAAATCAATTAATGTAAAATATATCACTTTGATGGAATAAAAGACAAAATCACCTGATAATTTCAATAAACACAGAGAAAGTATTTGACAGAATCCAACACCCTTTCATGATAGAAACACTCAATAAATTAAGAATGTAAAGGAACTTTCTCAATCTGAAAAAGGCCTTCTATGAAAAACCCACAGATAACATCATGCTTAATGGTAAAAGACTGGATACTTTCTCTCTAACATCAGGAACAAGACAAGGACATCCACTCTCACCATTCTATTCAACATTGTTCTAGATGTTCTAGCACCGTAATAGTCAAAAAAATAAATAAAAAATAAAAGACATTCATACTGGAAAAGAAGAAGTGAACTATCTCTATTCACAGATGACATGATCTTGCATATAGAAAATCCTAAAAAATCCACTACAAATATTAGAACTAATAAATTCAAGAAGATGTCAGGATTCAAGATCAATATACACAAATCAATTGCATACTTGTAATGAACAATCTGAAAATAAACTTTAGAAAAATAATTCCTTTTAAAGTAGCATCAAAGACTGAACCTAGATGAAATAGTAAATCTGAACAGACCGATTACTAGTAAGGAGATTAAATCAGTAATCAAAAACTTCCCAACAAACAAAAGTCCAGGGTCAGACAGCTTCACTAGTGAATTAATACCAATCCTCTCAAACTCTTCCAAAAAAGAGAAGAGAAGGGAACTCTTCCAAACTCATTTTATGAGGCCAGCATTACCCTGATACCAAAACCAGACAAGGACACAGCAAGAAAAGAAAATTACAGACCAGTATCCCTGATGAACATAATCCTCGATAATCCTCAACAAAATATTAGCAAACTGAATTCGACAACACATTGAAAGACCCATACATGATCAAGTGGGATTTATTCCAGGGATGCAAGAGGGTTCCCTATCCATAAATCAGTCAATGTGATACACCGCAATAACAAAATGAAAAATAAAAATCATATCATCATCTTAATAAATGCAATAAAATAATTTGACAAAATTCAACATTCGTTTATGATGAAAACTCTCGACAGAGCAGGTATAGAAGGAATGTATCTCAACATTATAAAGGCTAAATATGACAGCCCTCAGCTAACATCATACTCAATGGTGAAAAGTTGAAAACTTTCCTTCTATGATCAGGAATAAGACAAGGATGCTCACTCCTGCCACTTTTATTCAACACAGTATCGGAAGTCCTAGCCAGAGCAATTAGGTAAAAAAGAGAAATAAAAGACATACAAATTGAAAAGGAAGAATTAAAACTGTCAGAATTTGCTGATGACATGATATTATATATAGGAATCCCTAAAGACTCTATCAAAAAACTATTAGAATACAAAACTATTAGGATGCAAAATTAATACACAAACATTTGTTGTATGTCTATACACTAATAATGAACTATTAGAAATTTTAAAAAAAATCCTATTTACAATTTCATCAAAAAGAATAAAATACCTAGGTATAAATTTAACCAAGCAGGTGAAAAACCTGTACATTAAAAACTATAAGACACTAATAAAAAAAATGAAGAAGATAGAAATTAATAGGAAGATATTCCATGCTCAAGAACTAGAAGAATCAGTATAGTTAAAATGGCCATACTACCCAAAGAAATTTACAGATTGCAGCTTTATTTACAATAGCCAAGACATAGAAACAACCTAAGTGTCCAATGATGGATGAATGGACAAAGAAATTGTGGCATACATATATATACACACACACATATGTATACACACATACACACACACACACAATTAAATTTATTCAGCCACAAAACAGAATGAAATCTTTCCATTCATGAAAACATAAATGGACCTCAAGGGCACTATGCTGAGTCAAATGAGTCAGGGAAAGACAAATATTTTATAAACTCTCATATATTAAACCTAAAAAAAAAACAAACAAAATAACCTAAAAAACCCCACCAAACTCAAAGATACGGAGAACGAGAACATATCAGTGGTTGTCAGAGGCAAGATTTTAGGGTGGGGTGGGGAGAAATGGGTGAATGGGGTAAAAAAAAAATTGATAAACCTTGTATCACTCATTGCTCAATTTACTGAGTAGCAATATAATAAGTCACTATAAAATAAATTATTTGCATAAAATCAAATGAGTAAAATAAAATTTAAGATTACCTCAAAATATTAAAAAAAAATAGTACCGAGTAGAATAAAATATTTAGGAATGAATTTTTAAAAAAGTGTAAAAATATACACTGAAAAATATGAAACAATTTTAAAAGAAATTAAGGAAGATTTAAATAAATGGAAAGACATCATGTCCATAGAGAAGAAGTCTGAATCTTGTTAAGATAGCAAACATTTCCCAAATCAATCTACAGATTCAATGCAATCCCTATCAGAATCCCAGCTGGTTTCTTTGAAGACACCGATGAACTGATCCTCAAATTCATATGGTATGCAAGGGACTCAAAATAGTCAAAACAATCTTGAAATAGAGGAACAGCCATAAACCTCCTACAAGAAAACATAGGCAATAAATTCTTTGACATTGCTCTTAGTAATATTTTTTGGATATGTTTTCTCATCAAAGGAAACAAAATTAAAAATAAACAAATGGGACTACGTCAAACTAAAAAGTTTTTGCACAGAAAAGGAAACCACCAAAAAAATGAAATGACAACTTACTGAATGGAAGAAGATATTCTCCAATGATACATGTGATAAGGGTTAATATCCAAAATCTATAAAGAACTCATACAACTTAACAACAAAAACACAAACAGTTCAATTAAAAAATGGACAGATCTGAATTGACATTTCTCCCAAGAGGACATGCAGATGGCCAATAGATGTAGAAAAAGATGCTCATCACTAATCATCAGAGAAATGCAAATTAAAACCACAAAGAGAAATCACCTCACACCTGTCAGCATGGCTATCATCAACAAACCAACAAACAAGTGCTGGAGAGGATGTGGAGAAAAGGAAATCTTTGTGCACTGTTGGTGGGACTGTAAATTGGGTTAGCCACTATAGATAACAGTATGGAGGTTCCTCAAAAAATAAAAAATAAAACTACCATGTGACCCAGCAATTTCACTGCTGAGCATTTATCCAAAGAAATCCAAAACACTAACTCAAAAAGATATATGCACTCGTATGTCCAGTGCAACATTATTTACAACAGCCAAGATATGGAAGCAACATAAACATCCATCAATAGATTATTTGATAAAGCAGAAGTGGTGCATATATGCAATGGAATATTATTTAGCCATAAAAAAGAACGAAATCTTATCATTTGTGACAACATGGATGGACCTGGAAGGTATTATGCTAGGTAAAATAAGTCAGAGAGAAAGATATATACCATAAGATTTCACATATATGTGGAATCTAAAAAGCAAAATTAATGAACAAATAAAACAGAAACAAACTCATAGATATGGAGAACAAATTGCTGGTTGCCAAATGGGAAACGTAGGGGGATGAGTGAAAGAAGTGAAGGGATTAAGAAGCATAAATTAGCAGTTACAAAATAGTCATGGGGATGTAAAGTATAGCATAGAAAATATAGTCAACAATATTGCAAGAACAATGTACGGTGCCAGGTGGGTACTATCCTTATCGGAGGAATTACTTTGTAAATTATATAAGTGTCTAACCACTATGCTCCACAGCTGAAACTAATATAAAATTGAATGTCAACTGTAATTGAAAAAAAAAAGAAAAAGAGGAATAGCATTGTGGACTCATTTCCCAATTTCAAACTTATTACAAATCAACTGTAATCAAGACAAAGTGGTACTGGAATAAGGACAGTCAGACATCAATGGGATAGAAATTGAGGGTCTAGAAATAAACCTATATACCTGTGGTCAACTGATTTTCAACAAGGGTGCCAAAAGCATTCGATGGAGGAAAGAACAGTCTTTCAACTAACAGTGCTGAGACAAATGGATAGACAAATGTATAAGAATGAATTTGGACTCTCATCTCACACCATATATGAAAATTCTCAAAACTGGATGAAAGATTTAAATGCAAGAACTAATACTATACAACTCTTAGAAGAAAACTTAGGAGTATAACTACAATTTTGGCAATAAATTCTTATATATGACATCAAAAGCATGAGCAACAAAAGAAAAAATACATAAATTGGGCTTTATTAAAAACTCTGTGCTTCAAAGTATTATCAAGAAAATGAAAAGACAATCCACACAATGAGGGAAAATATTTGCAAATCATGTATCTGATATCATTGGCTGCTAGGGAAATTCAAATAAAAACCACAATGAGATAATGCTTCACAAGAAATTGAAAAAACTAGAACCCTTATACACTCCTGGTGGCAATGTAAAATGGTGGAGACACTTTGGAAAACTGTCTGGAGGCCTTTCAAATGATTAAACATAGAGTTACCACATGATCTAGCAATTCTACTCTTAAGGATATTCCCAAAAGAATTGAAAATACTTGTCCACACAAAGACTTGTGTTAACAGCAACATTATTCATAATAGCCTAAAGTTGGAAATAACCCAAATTGCCATCAACTGACAATTGGATAAACAAAATGTAGTATATCCATACAATGGAATATTACTGGGTCATAAAAAAGAATGAAGTACTGACATATGCTATGAGTACTGATACATATGAATTACACCTCAATAAAGCAATTATTTAAAAAAAAAATCAATGAACTGAAATTCACACAGTTCAACAACTGGAGATTGCTATTAGTTTCATCTGAGGAAGGCCTGAATCCTCTTGTTTCAGAGCAACTAGAGGAGGCCTGGACCACTCAGCCACAGCTTGGGTGGATCTTTTGATGAGATGAGCAGAGTCTCCATACTCTGTGCCAAGCCTCAATGAGCATCTGGTTTGGTGCTTCAGACTGCCTAGGAGGGCAGAACTCTACCAAAGGCTAGTTTAATATTTGAATACTAACTAGGCTTAAAATTCAATAGCAATAATGCCATATATCAAACTTTTTGCAGTAGTTTTTTTTTTTTTTTTTTTGGTTAAGTTTAGGAACAATCTATTATTCTACAAGAGCTATGATTTTATGCTAAGAGATATTAAATAATTTGATTAAATTTGTAAAACAGAATGTTCAAGTGAATTCGATTTACTATAAGCTTAGTTTATTAGATTAATAAGAGTAATTTAAGTGTTTGAGAAGTTTGGCTTGTGTTGTAAATGTTTCTTGTCAGGCATTTGAAATGCATAAAAAGAAAAATGAATACATTAAATTATAACAAAATTTAAAGTGAAGGCAATTTAATTAACCAAGTTTGTGAGATGTTTAAGAATTTAGTCTGATCGACTTGAACTATCTAACCATTAGTAAAAGAAACTGTAAAGCTGCTTTTTAATTGTACTATATTTATCAATAGTATATTGAGATTGACAAGTTGAGCTTAAATTATTAAGAGAAACTAGATTTTAAATATGTAATGTTGAATAGCTTTATTAAAAATTGACAGGCTGAGTAACATATATTCTTCCAATGTAAAAAAAGGCCCCATTCAGACTTTCATGAAAATACTGATCTTTACATAAATATCTTAAACAACCAAATGATGCTTTTAAATAGAGTAACACCAGCAGAATTCGTCAAACTAATAAATGTTCTGAAATGCCTACTATGTGCCAAGCAGAGTTTTAGGTGGTAGGGAAACAGCAGAAACTAGAAGAAATCAAATCCCTGCCCACATGGAGTTTACATTCTACTAGGAGAGATAGGCAAGAATAAACATGTTTATATATTAGATAATATTTCTAAAAATATATTTATATCACGCCAAGAGTGAAGGGTAGAATAGCACAGTGACTCAGAACAAGGATTCTGAGGCCAGACAGCTGAGCTCCAATTCTGGCTCCAGTATAAGTAGCAATGAGATCTCGATAACAACTTAACCTCTTGGTGTCTCAGTTTCCTCACTTGTAAAATGGGGATAATAGTATAGCTACTCCATCGGATTATTAAGAAGCTGAATGGATTAATATTTGTAAAGGACTTACAACATCACCTGGTGCCCAGAAAGAACTATGGATATTTTGTTATAGAAAATGTCAGTTAATAAGTGCTATGAAGAAAATAGAACAGAGCAAGGCGATAGTGATGCATCTGGGAAGGGAGAAGGAACAATTTTCAATTGTGTCGTCAGGACCCATCTCCCTATAGAAGAGACATCTGATCCAGGGGCTGAGTGTTATAAGGAAGAACCTATGAAAAACTGGGAAGGGCATTTCAGAGAAGCACCAAGGCCCTGAGGAGAGGACAGGATTGATGATCGTGAGGAAGAGCAGAGGGTCAGTGTGGAGAAGTAGCCAGAGTCGGATCATGGAAAGGCCTTTGGATTTCTTCAAAGTGTAATGGGAACTCACTGGAGGGTTTTGATTAGGAACGTTATATGATCTTGTTTATATTTTTAAAGGGCCTCTGGCTGCTGGGTGGGGATCTGACCACAGGGCAGGGGTGGGCACAGGGAGCCACATAGAAGACAATCACGGGAGTAATTCTTTATGACCTACTTTCCCTCAAGAATGAGAAATGGGGGTGACTTGAACTAGAGTAGTAGCAAAAAGGTGCTGGGAAGTGGATGGACCCAGGATATCATTTTGCAGGGAGAGCCAACGGGATGTGCAGGTAGGATGGTTTTGACAGTCGAGAGCCTTATTACTCAAAATCTGGTCCTTGAACCAGCAGCATCAGTATCACCTGGGAGCCCGTAAGAAATGCAGATCTCGGGCCCCATGCCTGACTTACTGAATCTAAATTGCAATTTAACAAGATCCCAGGTGACTTCTCAGTTCAGTAAAGGTTGAGAAGTATTAGTCTGGGGTAGCGTCATGAGAGTGAGTGATTGAGGTGGCACATGGGGCAAGGACAATAAGTTTAAGGACCCGGGAGTCCAGGGTGATGAATGTGCTGTCTGCGTGGGTTTTGAAAGCATCAGGAGTGATGACTCCAGTGGTGATTGAGAGAAAATCAGTAAATCTGCGATGTACCAGGTGGAGTGGCCAGGAGGAAAGCAGAGAGAACAGCAACAAGGAGGAGCATCTGAAGCTGTGTTGTAAAAGCGCTGTGGTTCTTAGGAGTAGGGAGAGAGAACACTGGTCTAGATGCAGAAACCAGGAGCAAGAAAGACACGGACAGCTCCTCCAGCAAGGAGGTCATTGAGGTGTGCAAGTGAGAACAGCCACCACACGAGAAAGCTTCCAGAAAAGCAGTGTCCTCAGGGGCAGCCTGTTTAGGTTACCGAGTGTAACACTAACACACCATCTGACCCACAGCTGTCAAGGTGCCAAAAACACCAGAGGGAGGCAGGTTTTGTTTCTTTGGGTTCTCTTGACAATTCAAACATACTATGCAAATACCTAAATCTCTAAACATGAAATGCTTTAAAAGCATGCAAAACTTCATTCAAATAATCTGCTTCTGGATATGAGATAGTGATACATGTATACAACTTCAAAGACACCAGTAAGAGTCTTTCAGTTGGTAAATAAAGATGACATAAAGTCTTTACATAATATCTTTTTAAAAGATTTCATTTTAACAAACTCTTAGATGGCATTTAAAAAATATTAACTGATTGAATCCTCATAATAACTGTATAAAGTAAGTACTATTGTACCCCCGCTTCACAGATGAGTAAACAGAGTTTAGATAAGATTTACAAGGTCTCATAGCTGATTGAGAGCAAAGCTGGGATTCGAAGCCAGGCCATCAAGCTCCAGGGTCTATGTTATAACCACTGTGTTGTTTCTGTTCTACTCAATATATAAAAGTTGCTTTGGAAAAAAAAAGAAACTCAGAGACACACTGGACATAAGAAACCTTAAGCAAATTCAAATTGTGTTTACTTTCAAAGTAGACTTATCTCAACTTCATTTCAGACAGATAAGAAATCAATCTTATATTTAAAGAGCCTTGAGAAGGCCATGTCATTACTTCCCTTGATAACTGATTTCAGTGTCACATGCCTTCCACTTTATTTATACTCCTTACACTCAACCTGAAACATTGCTGTTGTGATTTAAGCACATTTTCCCTTTGTAGTTTTCTGAAGACCAGCCTACTAGGCTCTGAAAATTTTAATCCTTTCCATGTCCGGGATACCTTCCTCCCTCCTTTTTTTCCTTTCACATCCTAGAAATTTCCATGCTGAATCATTACACTCATTAGACTAAGCCCAAAATGCACTAACTGTGACTCCCTTGCTAATCTTTTCTTAACTTGGAGCATTAGAAGTCAGGAACATCAAAGGTGTTTGGCGGACTGTCCTTATGTGACTTGAATGGAAAATGCCTCTGTGGTGAGGCTCTGAGGACAAGCACGTGTCGCCAAGGAGATGTACTGTTCTTGGGTCTCACTCTCAGTAAACACACCCCAGAGGTTCTGACTAAATTCAACACAGGACCTGAGACTGCAATGCCACTTTTACAGATCACCTCGACCTATGTCATTATCCAGCAACAACAAGAACATCTGTAGTTATCACGAGAATTCGATAAGAATTCAGTGGCTCTTCCTTTTGGGTGTATTGAGTACCTCAAGTGCTGAGAACTGATGAATTACGGAAAGAAAGTAAATGTGTACAATAATCTGCCCGTGTGCATTTAAAGTATGCTAATGACATAAGCCTTGAATTTACAATGTCATAGCTTTCAGAATCCCTGAAATTCCTTTTACAATATATATATATATTTTTAAAAATTCTCCTTGGCTGTCATAGAAATAAGTAAAATGAATTTAGCACATGAGCCAGAACGGGGCACTCATCTGCATGACACAACGGCCTCCTTAGAAACCTCGGGAGATTACTGCTCCCTGTTTCCCCACTGTCTCTATCAACATTTGGCTAAACTTTGTGAACATAAGACATAATCTAAAGTCCTTGAAGCCTGCACTGCTGACCCCTATCAGCCAACTAACAAAGTCAGCTAGCAAGTTTGGAATGCATAGTGGTCTTTGGGGTCAGTCAGGGTGGGTCCAAGGGCCAGCCAGGTAACCAAAGCCAGGCCACTTTAACTTTCTGAGCCTCAGACTCCCCAGGTATACCTTGAGCATAATCTTCATTTCTCAACCTTTGTTTTCCATATCACCCCCTCTTAAGGAGTCCTTCCTTTTTTTTTTTTTTTTAACCTAATCACCCTACATGGTATTTTGATGCCACAGGATACTATAGATCAGATTTTTGTGTTATTTAAATTTTACACATAAAAAGTAAAATTTGTTCATTGCCCAAGAACCAGTGTTCACCCCCTTAAAGGTAGCATCTCCTGGTTGAGAATGTATGGGACACTGACATCTATTTCCCAGGGTAGTTTGGCAGAATTAATAAGCATAACTGGTACTAGGCATCGTCTAGATCTTTCTCTCATGCAGCTGACACCTTAGTGTCTAAGCATATGCATGCCTCCCTGAGAACAGGAAAACTGTTACTCCTTATCAAAATGCATCATTACATTACATATTGCTAGACTGCGGTAAATAACGTCAGTGGATCCACAAAACATGATCACTGTACTGAAGACACATCTCTAGAATACCTACCGACAGCCTCCAAATCATCACAGAGCACAAAGCACAGAATCTGAGCTTGGAGAAACTGAACTGGTAGTCCAATTTCTTCATTTTGCCAGTGAGTACATCAGATCCATTTCGATGTTTTTTATTTTTATTTTTTAAACTCAGTTCTCAGGAAGGAGGCCCTCAATGGAGCTACACACATATTTTAGTATTTACAGGTGGTACGTCCAGCTAAAATGCTTATAAAAATGTTTACATCTTTTTCAATTTGTGAAACGTTAATAAAAGGCAAAATATAATATTAAACTGTGCTTTAACTTACTAACACAAATCCAGATTAATTCGATAAACTCCTTTATGTTAATTCTTTAATGCAAAAGAGACATATATTTAGAGGTGTCTATGAAACAAATGTTATT
Source organism: Pteropus medius (assembly GCF_902729225.1). NCBI lineage: Eukaryota > Metazoa > Chordata > Mammalia > Chiroptera > Pteropodidae > Pteropus > Pteropus medius. The sequence continues at coordinate 9,138,399 of NW_024352785.1, read as the reverse complement.
CATTTTTCCAATTCTCCTAATATCTGAAGTTTTCAATGAAGTTATAGAATCACGGAACCTAAAGAGACTAAAGCTCATATATAGTCACATACAATCATGTCATGGGCATAACTGAAGGGAATTGTCACCCTCTGTTTCCCTGCAAATCAAAGTTCATGGTTAGTTCTTTTCGACTGATGATAATAAGCAAATCCTTATTTTCCAGTTATTTTTAGAAAAAGACACAATTCGCTAATTTTTGTAGAGGTTGAATGAGGACACTGAAGACTCATTCTCAAAGCATTGCAAGTTTTTTCCTCCTCATGTGAAATAAAGCAAAACTATGCCCAAGGGGCCAAAAGACAGAATCTACTGTTACCAGGACAATGAAGAGTGAAGATACAGAGGAGAAAAGGGACTCTGTGACAGGGTTGAAGGAGATGCTATTGTTAGAGAGAAAATACAATCCAGCCCTAGAATTTGTCTGAATTGCCAGTGGTGTGTAAGCAGCAGAAAGAGAATGACAAGTGCTCTCAAATGGTGACAGGTTGCCTAATGATACACCTATATCAGTTTTCCCCAACTTTTCATAGTACCGAGGAGACAAAGTTCAACTCTGCACTTATGCAAACATGTGCATCCCCCCCCAACCCCCATTTTGCCATCCTTTCCAATGTGTTTGAGAATGTTTTACCACTAGCTTTTCTCCTTTGTAACAGGAGTTCGACTGTGAGTGAAGGCTACCTCGCGCAGAAATCATGTGCTTATCAGGCTGTTGACTCTTGGGGAAAATGGAGGAGAGAGCAAGGAAGTCAGCATCTGCTCTTTTAACTGCTTTCCTACCCGCCTCCTCACCTCTGTGGCATTCAAATGTCCCTGAGGTTAGGTACAGGCATAATTTTTTGTTTATTTGTTTTTGAATGCATGTCAAAACCTTAAATTCTATGACACATCTGCCTCGCCCTTCTTATCCAGCAGTAAAAGAGTTTACCATCCTCCAACCCACTCTACAACACATCCCACTGATCTGTCAGCTATTTATGGAGCAGTTACAGTGTGCCCAGCACCGGGCTAGGCTGCTGACTCATCTACAGAAGGGTCCAGGGAATGTAGGTAACCTTTCATCATTCTCACTCAGGACCTGGAGTAGAGCCTACCATGGTGCAGCTGACAGATGGATAAATGAAGCAATGCATGAAAGAGAAATGACTTTGCCTTAGAGAGCCTGTGGTCTGGTAAGTCAAACATAAATAGCCAAGGTAGTATACATAATCCCAGGTAGAAAGTGGGAAGAGATGCTTAAGTATGTTAGCAATGAATGTTTTAGAAGCTCTGAAGAGAGAAACACAATATATCTTGAAATCTCTATTCGAATGCTCTTTCACTATAAATATTTAATTAAACTACTCCAAACACCATCAAACAGAAGCAACCACATATTTTTATCAAGTAAACTTGGTGGCCACTAACCAAGGTGTCAGCATGACTCTTACTTCTTATTCTGGTGGGATTTAGTAGAGTGGGGAAGTGGAGAGGTGTCACCACGAAACTCAGATTTAGTCAGTCAGTACAGCACTAAAATTGTTTTTATTGTACATACTACTCTGAGGGAATTGCAGTATATTTAAAAATGGAATTAGCTGGTCCAAGGAAAGAATAAGCTTTTTCAGGAGTTGGTAAGGATATGCTTGGAAAACCCAAGCATGGCTCATTGTGTGGTGGACAGGATTCAATAATTAAATTAAGACTTGCACAGGTAATCTTGAAGACTCCTTCCATCCCTAAACTTTGAAAACCATGTGACTCTGACACATAGATACTTGAATTTTAGGTTTGTAGGTTTAGGTCACACAGAATTATGATTCTCCCACGTGCAAGAACCAGAGTATATTAGTTCCTAACTAAATTTCCTTAGCAGTTGTCGTGTGAATCTAAAGTTGCAATATTTCAATATTTATGCAGAGTTTGTAATATTTAAAAGCATGACAGTTAAGCTCCTTATTCACACCAAAGCCTTGGATAGAAAAAATTGTAAAATCTTTCCTTTACTGAATTTAGATTTTTGTCATGTCTTCATCAAGTTTGTTTTCCATATAAAGCTTTATCTTGCATTTCATGGAGACCAAAGTTCATCTGATAGGAAATCCCTTAATTTCTCTTTCTTTGAGCCTTAACCTATTTTTCCCTGTTCCTCGCTTCCCATCTCTTGAGATGAAGGTAGTACTCGGGCTTGTCTGAATGACCTTATTCTCTTCTTTCAACATCTTTTTGGCATTTCCAAAATAAATTCTTTTATTAGCCCCTCTTCTACTCTCTCCCCCTTGTTCAGTATACCTTTAAGTCCCTATAACCGTCACCATGTCACACAGTTAGAGTCTCAGATTCCTCTTCAAGACTACTCTCTGATCCCCATATGTCACTGGGCACTACTCTCTCAGTACTACATTCCTCAGCTCAGGCTCTTCTCCTCTGGCCTAGATCCCATGATAGCCTCTCAGCTGGATTTCCTGTTCCCAGATGCCCTTTGCAACAATGCCAGGGTTTTCCTTCTTAAGCGTGGGCAGCCTTTATATCACTCAGATACCTAAAACCCTTCAGGCCCTCTCCAGTGTCTTGAGCAGAGTTTCTGAAAGTACAGGATAAAGGCAGTGGCACAGGTCAAGGTTTTAGAAAGTATTTGAGATGAATTTCACTAGCACAGAAACTCAGGAATAAAAAATATTATATCTCTTAGTAAGTCATTTATTTTCATTTTGATCTTCTTTTGATTCTTCTGATATTGTCTAAGAAAAAGCATCCGTTTAATGCTAGTAGGTCAGGATCAACCCTTCAACATTTGTTGATCTCCAATAGGCTCAGCTCAGACCAGTAGAGAAGAAACAAAGTCAAATTAGAACTTAATAAGTGTTGGGTTTTCTGGATTTATTTAGAGCATGTAATACAGGTTTATCATTTACCATAGTGACAGTAAGTTCCTTTTAAAGTGAAAGTATTCAACAAAAAGAAATGTCAACTTAGTAAAGGTTCTAATAAAAAGTAATGCAGGCAACACAAATATCAGGAACAAGGTATTTGGGAACAGACCTAGAGACTAAAATCCAGACTCCTCAAAGTTCTGTACATCAGCCCCAATTTAGCTAATCTCCAACTGTTTTTCTTCATAAATTCTTTGCTATAGATGCAGATGTCTCTCTGCCCCTTGATCAAACCCCAGGCTTCTCTTCTTCATACTCCTTACTTAGGCTCTTCCTTTACTCTGGGCTAGCCTTTCTCACTTTGTAGTCTATTTATTTTAAGTCCAAAATCAAATGTTTTCTTCTCTAGGAAGTCTTCCCCTAAGTTGTTAAATTATGATTTAATGATCTGCGTGCCTGTCCCTCTGCTATGGTGTTTATCTTATTCTCGCTCTCATATTACAGTTTATGCATTGACCAGCTATATTGCAAAGTCCCGGGGGAAGAAGACTATGCCACTTTTATATTTATGTTTCACTGCCAAGTAGAAATGCAAATATATATCTATATGTAAATGAGATAATGGGTGGGAATTTTCATCTCATCTCATTGTCTTTTCCAGGACCAATCTGAGGCATTTATTTTTTTTCTCTTAATAAATGAGTATCTTTAAAAATAGGACAATATAAATAAAGGCAACTTTAAGTTATTGAGCAGAAAACAACTTACAAAACACATTTTAAGTCCCTGAAGATGGTAGAGTTTTATTAGTCTCCTCATTTGAACGCATATGATTCAGTTTTTTTTGCCTAAGTCTTTTTTTGGGGGGTGGGGGGGCGGGGGGGGGAATAAATGGGTAAGAAGCTGTGTTCCAATTTAATTAGGTCTGAGGACTTGAGGGAAGGACCTTAAAAATTAGCAAAACATCCAGAATTAACCATTGATTCCCTTATCCAACAACTATTTATGGATCGCTGGCTTCGTTCCAGGTTTTATGCTAGAGGCAAATAGGTTTTATGCTAGGAACCACCACCCTGCCCTCAAGGAGACAAGCTGTGACTCAATCACACAATACTCCTAGAAAATTCGGATGTATGCCTGTTGCTTTGCTTCAGGTGACTCTCAAATGACAATTAATGAACTTACATGGACATCGGCTTTGTACCAGTTCATGTGCAGGGGGACGTGTGTACTTCTGTATTTTAACTTTATTTGCCACAGCATACAATGTGTGACTTTTACCTCCTAAAGGCTCATAAAACTACGGACTCTAACAATGATAAAAGTGCTAATCATTTGCCGGAAGAAAAGTCAACTGACAGAAGTAGAACTTGCTTTTAATCAACCTTAACAAGGCTTAACCCATGTGTTGGTTTTTTTCTTTCCTTTTTTATAATTTCAGCTAAATATGCTGGTTCACTAGTAAGCATAACTCAAGATTTCTTCCTTTCCAACAAAGACAATCTATAAAAAGCAAATACAATACATACTTAAATCAAGAACGTGCAAGGCTATGTGCAAAACTGACTGGAAAGTGCTTAAGACAACTTAAGGCTGTATTGGAAAGGTACAAAAATCTGCAGCATTCAAAAAATAAACTTGTTTTGAGAAAGAAGAGCATTGCAATTTTTAGTCACATCCCACCTATCTGTCTTAAGTATGAAAAATGTGTCCATCAAAAACATTTGGGAAGGAAGAGGAACATTATTTTTACCGAGCTCGAAAACTGCTATGAAATAATAGTCCTTTGGGGTCAGAGCAGGCTCAACCAAAATCAGACAGATCTACAGCCCATCTGAAGGATCAGATGGAATGAAGGAGTGAGAAGGAGGAAGCTGTGAGGCGACAATGATGTGAAATTCTTACCAAGCAAAAATGCCATTAAAGTTCTGGATCACCTATTACTTTCTTAAAGTAATATAAATAATGTTATCACGCCCATGATATTGTCCCAGATATCTGGTATCATAGACAAATTATAGCTTCTTCCTTTATACTGTTCTGAGGAATGAACATTATGTTTATGGAAAAGGCAGTAATGCTTAAGAGGAAAAGCAAGAAAACCTCATGAGAGGACATACTAGAGATTCGTATAAGAAAATCAAACAGGGATTCGTTTAATCTCTTGCTGGTCAATTTCTCCATGTTAAGGAACATAAGCTGACTTGATGGAAACAGTCCTGTATTTGGAAGCAAAGACCAAAGGACAAAGACAATCATGGTATTTTATGATGATGCTCCATTATGTAACAGCAGTAAAGATTGTTTTACCCATAGAAGTGTCAACAATAAACAGCACAGAGCTACTGCTTTACCTGTAGATCAATTACATATTGTAGAGAACAACAGAGAAAGAAGACTTTAATTTTCCTAGTCAAAGCAATGTCACTATGCCAGTGTTCAATGACTACCTTTCGGATGCTTCAGTTCTAAATCCATCCCAAGATCTGCTCCTCCACAACTTCCAGATTAAATTTCTTAATGACTCAGTGTTTCCACTGATGTTGTTCAAGGCCATTGGGGTCAAAACACAGGAGACTAGATGCTTCAATAGATCAGAGCACTTCTTTCCCATCTCGTTGCATTATATTTGGATGGACAGAGGAGGTAGTTTTAGTGTAGCATACATTAAATTACACCAGCATCTAGCTAGTACTAATCAGTACAACCCAGGTCATCCTGAAGACATCTGCACCGATCACTTAAACCGATGTTGATACTTGATCCTTGCTCACCAAAAGTAGTTTAAATTTAGTCCTAAATATATTATGATTATTTTTAAAAGAAAAAAACTCCTTACTTAAACAGTGACAAATATAAATCCATTGTCTAAAACATAAAAAAAAAAGAAAAATATCTTATAATGTATCATAGCACATTGTGCTTGAAACAAAGTTGACAAAAATGATGTTACTTTAAGATCAGTAAACTTGTTCTATGAGATGGTAGTTAGTAAATATTTTAGGCTTGCAAACCACATCTGGTCTCTGTCACATATCCACCTCCCTCTCTCCCCACAATGATTTAAAAAGACTAAAAACTGTTCTTAGCTTGTGGGCTGCCCATAAACAAACAGTGGGCCAAATCTGGCTCATGGGCCATAGTTTGAGAACCCCTGCTTTAGATAGCTCAGCACACTGGGAAGAATATTTTTATTCCTTCAGTTCTCCATGATAACTATCTCTACCAAAAAAAAAAAAAAAAAAAGATCAATAAGAAACACGAATTAAGACAAAGACTAACCAGATAAAATCATTAACGAAAAGTAAAACTGGACAAAGGGCCACAAACAAAAGTCTTACATTAGCTTTCAAACAAACTACTTGGACTCTTCAGTAAGGTGGTTACTTACAGATATGATATGATTATATAAGGAAGTCAAACCTGGGGGTTTAAAACTCATAATGTTTTTCCCTGAAGGCTATGGTTGGTATTCTCAGGAGTTCTGCAGACTGTGATGAGTAGAACTTACTGTGTGCATTTCTAACAGGAGCAAGGCCAGGGTGCCTATTACCTAGTATTATTAACAAGGCTTTCAGGAAGTACCCATGACAGTATACTTACCGTAAGACCTAGGTCGAGTGGCAGAAGGAACAACAGCAGTGATCTTAGAACATGGGAAGTTAAGTGAAAGATGGAATGCTGCTTTAATGCGCTCACGTTCATCTGCATGTGTCTCCATACTGTGGAGTCTGTCACTGATGTCACCTTGGGGTGGGTTTCCCTCTACCCTCCCTTTGCTAATCCCAGTCAGTGACTGTAGCCACACAGATGCTGAGAGCCCACAAAGTGACACCCAAGATAAAAGACCCAGGAAGTCTGTCAGGAGTCTGTGTGCTCCAGCAGAATAAATGAAAGTGCTTCCCGGCTGAACACTGAGAAGGGTTTCAAGCAGCGCTGTACATCACCTGTCATGTTTCCATGAGGCTTTTCGCCTGTCAGTCCAGCACATAATAAAAGTTTCAGATTTCCAAGACCAATGTGCCTATGGTCTTCAAAAATTCAGCAAGTACTATTTTCAACCCTACTTCAAAGAAATTTTAAATTAACACAGAGCTCCTCATTAACCTTTGTTAACTTAGTAAAACTCTAATTACTTGCAAATGATCAGTTCTTAGAAAATGATAAAATAAAGATGTAAGAATTTTTTCCACTTTTAACAGACATTATACTACCAACTCATTGGTAGTATTCTTTATAATAACTTTTATAGGGTTAAACTTTAAAACATGAAGTAACCCATGAAGTGTTTCTAATCAGCCTTCTATCATCTTCACTGATGGGTACACATGTGGGCAGAAACACTGACCTCCCAAGTCCTCATGGAACAATGGTTCTTGTTACTCCCGCCCTGATAGAATTAGATGACATGTAAGGTCTTATCTGACCCAGATATGAAAGGGCTCTGGGCTGTGGGGATCAAGATGTACTAGATATGGTCTTTATCCTTGAGAAGTTGGTTCAGATGGGGCTTTTGTACCTCCATTTGCATAGGATGTAGAGTACCACAGGCACTCAAAGAACACCTTTAAAATGGAGAGAACTCATCGTCTGCCCTAAGCAGGATCAAATATAAGTTTGGAGCATATTATGCCAGCGATTAATGACTATGATAGTCTTCCTGGTTCTTGTTCAGGACCACATCAAACTTGCCTGTCAGGTCACCTTCATTTCTTTTTCCATCCAACCATCCATCATCATGCACCTACCCAAAACACCTGCCCCATCATAAATACCAATGACCTTGACAGAGCTGAAAGAACAGGATCTAGATGATAAAGTAGGTGAACGGTGGATGAGAAGAAGAACAAAAGCTATCAATACACCAAAAAATGGAGAATCTTCAAACAGGAATAGAAAGCCTGACAGAGTGGCTGCTCACTTTACACTGACACTCCCAAGCTTCTTAGAACCTATTTAAAACACAAAACAAAACAAATCTTACTAACCAGTAGGAAGCACAGTAGGCAGACGACCTATAGTAGTAAATCTAATACTCATCTCTTTCCAGACGTAGAAAGCCAGAAATCCTAAGGGCTGGCCACCACGAAACCAGATTAAAATTACTGACCAAAGCTTATCTTTCTGTATTAGATGCTCCATTTCGCAATGCCTTCATGGACAAAAGCATAAAACTACCCCCTGAAATAATGAGTAGAGATTCAGGATGATTCGCCATAGACACCTAGCAATGTCCCAGTTTTGTTCAAAAATAGAGAATTTATGATCATTAGTATACCTGATCACATGAAATATTAGGAACCATTTCTTTAAATTGAGAAAGCTACTATGATCACTGACGACAGATATTTTCGGCCAATCCTACTCGATCTGAATGCTTTGCGCTTTACTTTGTGGCTTTCATATATACAGACCATGGTTTTTACATGAAGTTTCATAAAAGGGTCTGAAGTCACAACACTAGATATCATAAAGTCTGAAAAATTTTGTTTTTAAATTGCATTGTCGTCTGTTAGGATATTAAATACAGTTCAATAAACAAATGTAGTACATGTTATGTAACACAGAAAGCTTTTAGAACACTAAATCTCTGAGAGGAGACCTGAAAGCAATGATATTGGGCAGTCACTCAAAAATCTTTTGCCTCTGAGCCACTGTGGAATACTGAATGTCAAATATGAACTGCCACATCCCTGTGAGGTGTACTATAACATCCCGTCACTGTGATACAAAGCACACCATGAAGAACAGTCAAACAACGGTGTTATGGTCAGACAGCCTATGGTTGGACTATTACTCTTCCAAAGTCATTGTAGGCTGTCATAAAATCTATCAAGGCCACACAAAAGGGAGGGGAGAGCTTGATTATTAACAATCTTTAGCTACATACCTAAAACGGGGTTGGATGTGTTACAAATATTTAGTCATAAAGAAAGTTGAGGATCAATAAAAACAAATTATTGCCTCAACTAGGAAAAATGAAAAGAATTTTAAATATCCCCATTGGAGGCAAGTCAGGTACATCTTCACCCTAAGTGTAAAAATTAAATATTCTCTTGACTTCATTTGTCATAGCTACTATAATTATCAAAGCAATGCAAGAACTAGAAAGACATTTCTCCCTTGATCTTTCCTCTCTTTCCTGTTACTAGAAAACAGTGGATACTAGAAAAAGCAAGACTTCAGAATAGGTAAAAAGGCAGCAAGGAGAAGCATATGAAGTATATGAAGCATATGAAGCAGAAAACTTAACAAGAGAAGCAAGCCTCTTCAAAGAGTTCACAGTTCCTGGATATGTGTAGCTGGCTTTTTTCCTGTGTGGCTTTGGGAGGCAAGCCGAGACTGATGTAGAGAAAAGCAAGTATGTGTGGCTTCCATAAGCTACATAAAATATTTGCAAATCATATGTCCATTAAAGAACTGGTAACCAGAATAGACAAAGAACTCACGTAATTTAATAAGACAAATGACCCCGTTCAAAAATAGGCAAACAATTTAAATAGGTATTTTGCCTAAGAAGATATATAAATGGCTAATGATCACATAAAAGGTGTTCACAATCATTAGTCATTAGAGAATTGTAAATTATAACCATAATAATATATCACTCATGAGAATGGTTATAAGATTATATAAATCTCTATATATGTGTATATATATAAATGTGTACATGTATATATCAATCACTGACAATGTGATATATCCACATATATATGACAATGCTGTCAAGTATGTGATAAAACGGGAACCCTTATATATTGACTTCTGGTGGGAATGTAAAACGATGTAGCCACTCCTACATGTTTACCATAAAAAAAGAAATGTTTATATAGAGACTTCTGTGCAAAAGTTCACAGCAATCTTATTCATAACAATCCCAAACAGGAAACCTTCTAAATGTGTATCAAGGTGAATGGATGAACAAAATGTGGCATATCCTTACAACAGAATACTATTCATCAATAAAAAGGAACTAATTATGATACATTCTATGACATAGATGTACACCAAAAATTCAAGCCAGGTAAAAAAAAAGCCAGATGTAAAAACTATATGTTATCTGATTCTATTCATACAAAAGGCTCAGAAAAGCAAACATATGAAGACATATAGTATATCAGTGGTCGCCCGGGACTGGAGGAAGCAGGGACTTAACACAAATGGGAAAAAGGGATCTTTTGGGGGTGATAGAACTGTTCAAAATTCAATAGAGGTGATGGTTGCACAGCTGTAAACATTTACTAAAAACTACTGAATGATAGACTTAAAATAGATCTATAATTTACACCTCATAAAATTGTTCAAAAAGAACCCAACAAAAATGCCAAGAATCTCATTTTATATTTTTGTCAAAAATTATGGTGAAACTCCATGTGAAGTTTTTTTTTATTCCTTTATTTATTTACCAAGCATTTACTGAATAATGACCATGTTCTCAAAATGGCTTTGACTCTGCCACAATGCTAGATTTAAATATCTGATGATTGGGTCTTTTCCAATATCTCTAGGGATTTGGCGGTGATCAGCTATTTGTTAATCCGTGGGCTTTGAATCAAGGACACAACAGGGCTGGAACTGGCAGAGTAGGAGAGTTCAAGGACTGACACTGCCCTTTTCGGGGGCTTCAGGAAGTATCGACAGACAGCTCTAACAGTCTGGCTAGCAGTGGAGAAATAGTTCGTCCACTCCTTCCCAGGGGAGTCAAGCCAAGCAGGCTTCCCGACAAACAGTCGGTGCTCTGTACACCAACAATGGCTCTGGGATACAATTCTAAAACCCACCTCATTCCATAATTGAATTCTCATAACTTTAAGCGAGCACATTAATATATACTAAGGTTATAAAAATTTAACATTATAATAGAAGGCAGACTTGTCCGAGCTCTGTGCATATTCAAAATGGGTACATTTTATTGCACGTAAAGGCACTTTTCTCGTCTTGAATTGCTTTTGTTATTTTAATGTTATTTTGCAATAGAGTAACATTAAAAATAAAGGATATAAACTTTTAAAAAATAAAACACAGAAAATCCTGTAGGCAAGTAGGAAAACTTGAGTTTTCTCCAACCAAGCTCCATGTATGTCTAAGAAACATACCAATTTTCTTAAAAACAAAATAGCTTGAATGTCAGGGCATCAACATTTAGACTACGTTCTTTCTTTTTATCTGACACGATGGTTCTGAAGCTAAATTGCATGAGAGTGCCGCACACGATCGCATACACGCATCCTGTCTAATGTACTGTATGGATGATCAAAGGGATTTTTCCCAAGCTGGAAGACACTCAGGATCCATATTCCATAAAATCTGTACATCAACATGGGTGTCAACATGGGTGTCAAGATGGGGAGGACTAATGAACTGACTGTAAGATCAGTGAGGTTGAATTTCTGAGCTGTTCGGTGTCTCATTTTTTCAGCTTGAATATAATCACTGCTGGTATTTTCAAACTGCACTCTTCAAACCAGCTTCTCAAAGCATCTCGCCAACAAACATTAATCCTCATTGTTCTCTTAGGAGGTAAACCAAAAAACAAATCATATCTACGTGGGAATGAAGAGAAAATTGAGCTTGAGAGAGCCCTGGCTTCTCTTTCCATAGACTTTAATGACCAATTTATTTGGAAAACATCCTGAGCATTGATGCTTTGCAAGTCACAGATGCGTGATGAATGTTTTCAAGCTGCCGACTTTTATAACTTGAAAGGACCCATTTTAAAGTTGTGACTCATTTATGAACTTGAAAAATGCTATATCTGTATGTATGAATCAGACTCTGGAAGTATTAGTTTACAAAGTATTACATTACCATCAACCACAAATTACAAATCCATTGATGAAATGCTTAGAGTTTACTTAGCAACAGCTGAAACCTGACGTGGTAAGAAATAATCTAATTATTCAGTATAGTGTAATAATTCAAGGTGCCCGCAGGATGTTTCTCGAGCACTGCAATGAATATTTTTATGATTACTTTTACATCTATTGAAGAAACTTGAGCATAAGTAACATGTTTCAAATTTAAGTAAATTAACAGGAAATAAGGCATCTCTGATGGTCAGGGCTTGGAAAAAAGTAGGCCTTTGAGAGAGTCTCCTGAAAATATAAAATAAAATCATAGATGGCAGATGAAGATAACAAGCTAGTGTTCGAAAATGTAGCTCCTCATTTCAAATTCTCCTATGTTTGAGTCTATATAAATAATAAAAATAAATAAATAGAACAAATGAGACTTTCCTCTTCCATCTACCTCTTCATCCTGAAGAACTGGCTTGTAACAAAGAACATACAAAAATTTTTAAAATAAGAAACTTGAAAATTAGAACCCAGATCATTTAAGCATTTTAAACAGTTTATCACATATTGAAACTTAAAGTCCAGTTTTATCTAAAATCATGCTCCATACAGAGGAAGTCATAAATGTAGGATCTTAAAATAACAGATTCACACCTAGCCACAAAAAGGTAACTACCGCAACGCTGAATTAATTTCCTAGGTATAAACAGCTACTATTCTACATTTGGTTTTATTGGTTCTCAGGAATAGGGTATTCATCCTACCTTAGTATACAGAAAATTAAGATGATATTCAAGCCCCATATTCAATAGACAGTGGAACCCCAAATCATATATCCACTATGAATTGGTACTAAAACAATAGAAACCTGTATAGTTACAAAATAGGATATTCTCATCCTTCAAGAGCTTTCCTTAGCAACTTTTTTGTAATACAGTACTGGTGTCAGAAGACATAACCAATCCTTATGTTAAAACAGCTATTTTATACGAAGTGTATGTTGCATAAGGTTTCATTATGGGACATGATTTGACTGTTATACTCTAAAATATTCTATGTTATAATAAAGTAGGTTTCTAGTGCATTCCAGAAACCATCTCCCAGCAATATTAAAAAGTGCAATGTAGGAGATTATTAGTGACAAAGTTAAAATAAAAAAAAAAGAAAAAAGAAAAGTCAAACTCGACTAATGGAAGAAATGAAACATACTTTTAAGACTGACTAGTAGATGCTAAACACAACTGAAACTTCAATCTCCGGGTTGTCTTTGATAATTTAAAAAAATGCGTACCAAATTTATTTTCATCTTAGTTTTTGTGATAGAAAAACATTATTCTTAATCCATCTAAATTGCAGTTTAGATTATTAGAGGCTATTTAAAACAATTTCCTTTGTTTGCTTCTCTAGTTTTCCTACTTTAAAAAAAGCAAACCATTCTTGGTCATTTTTAGAAAATTTTCCTCTTAACTAATGCATACGAATTAATGCAAACTTAAATGCTTTTAGAGATAAAACAATGAAATAAATAAGAATAAGTTTAGCCACTAATGTCTTAACTAAATGAATCTTTTTCAGCGACAGAAATAGCACCTAGCATCTGTAGTTTATTATAGATTATTACAACATCTGCTTTTCAGCTTGGTAACACTGCCACCAAAGTTCCCAGCTCCCGTTTCTTTCTCCCTTCTTCCTCTCCAGCTCAAACTTACTCCCTCTTCCACATTACAAAAATTGCAGGAAAAAGGAGAACATATTTAACAAAGAACATTTTTTAAAATTCCTAAACCGTGCAGAAAATTACGATGCCTTTCTTTCTCCAAAATTTCAGTATTGACATAATGCAAACTGTGTTTCCCAGAAGATGTGTCCAAATAAATGCTCTTTTTCCTTCTTAGATATTCCGAATGCACATTCACATATTAAATGCTCTGAGAACACTTAGAGGAAAAAACATCACACACAAAATGCTTTTCTTAGTGTAACACAGCAGTGGCCTACACTATCTAGTCCTAAACTTTGCAAAACAGTCACCACCCTTCCTCAGAAACAGTGTCCAGGAAGATACACTTTGGGTTGAACACTCCCCTGTGCTATCTTTACAGAACCAGAGAAGTTTCAAAAAGTGCAAGTCTGGATGGGATAATTCCTAATTTTCAAGACCCCAAGCTCTGGGATTCAGGCTTCTTCTAAGACATATGTTTCTCAAGTTTCTCCTGACATATTTGATTAAATACCTTTGGCCTAGGTCGCCGAGAACATGAGATCACTTAGAAGCACCAGGCCACCCTCCCCAAAGTGCTTCAGAAGAGAGTGCTCTTCCCAGGCCTAAAATCCACCTCAACACAAGGCCAGACCAGAATCAAAGAGAGATGGGATACTGTGGTCTGGTCTGGGGCAGCCTGCTCCTGACAATGTAGGCCACAGACATAATGCCAGATATTTGCCACTCTGCTTCCTCCTATCATTCAGGGGGATATGAGGGAGAAAGAAAGAAAAGAAAAAAAGAGATTTTATTACTTATAGGTCAACCAGAGGTGCATGATCTTCCAGGGCAAGTAACACCAGCAGGAACAGATGCCTCCTGCATGATGCCCTCCCTCCTCATTAGTGGAGAACTTTTCTCATAAATCTTTAGATGTTCTGTGCTCAGTAGAAGGCGAGGGACAAGTTTACAAAACAAACTTCTTCAGAAAGCCACCTGCTTCTCTCTCTCTCTCAAAAGCTCTCTCCTTTTAAAAATATTCTTAGACTTACTCTAATTAACTAAGAAGAAATTTCTATCAGGTGTGAATCCCCCTTTAACAAGGAGAGAATGCTTGGATACTTCAAAGATGTAACTGCTGGGGTTCATTCAAATCTCAATTCCAAGCCAAAGAAACAAGAGAGATGTGTGTTGCATTAAGTACTACAAACTTCACAAAAGGCAGGAAGGAAAGAAGACAGAGAGAGAGGAAGAAAAACATCTAAGGAAGTGTAAGATGCAGGCAACATTCAAAATCAACCATGTGAAAAACAAGAGCAAATTTTTTATATCTTTGTATCTTAAAAGTCACAATATGAACATCATGTGCAGCCAAATAGGAAGTCTATTGAAAAACAAATGTGGAAAATCTTCTACTATCGCAATGCTGGTTAATGATTTTCTTTCTTTTACGTATTTGTACAATTACAAAATGTTACCTTTGGAAAAGGAAAGTTTATCATTCCATTTAGTTTGCAATGAAGAAACAAATGCAAAAAGAAGTGAGCCACTTGGCCTGAGGTCACTCAGCCCCCAAATTGTACAATTGGGACTAAATCTCAGGGTCTCAAAGACCAGAGTCTGGTCTTTCTCCCTTCCCCGCTACAGCACAGATTTGTTTCCTTTATGTAACTGCTGGCTACACTCTGATTCTTGATATAAAATGGGCAATTTTCACTTTCTAGTGCCTTTTATACAAAAACAAGAATGATCCATCATTTAACAATTTGAGCATGTTCAAAAACACACATACTTTAGGCTGCTACGAAGATTCGGCACAGCTTGCCTCAGACTTTCTGTATTTAGTGACAATGAGTTGTGACAACTAAGATGAATTGTTTTTGAAAAGAAAATGGAAGGCACATATACAATTTTAAGGCTATTTTATTTACTTGGCCCTTCGGAAGCAGATGCACTAAGGACCACCTATATAGATGTACATATTGTTAAATTATGCTTTTACTTCATTGTTATGCATAACTGTTAAGATAATCTTCATAAACTAAATAGGTATGTTACAATGTTATGTATAACTTTTAATTAAAATAATCTTTAAAAACTAAATAAGTGTAACAACTAAGGTTTTCTACATTTATTCTTTAATTCTCATAGGTACATCTGCTCCAGAAAATATCAAAGCCTCTAAATACCATAATTGCTAGGAAACAAAGCATTACCATAAGGAATCAACCTTTCTTTAAAAGAAAAAAACTTTAATCCTTCAAAGTCTATATTTTGTAGAGAAGTTCTAAAAAAGGTTCGGATACGTAATATTAAAAACTAGTCACTATAGAATTTCTGGTAAAAGCAGACAGACTCAACAAACACATTGACTTCAGCTCCCTCCCTAAGCCCCCAAACAAAAACTAAAAACAAACAAAAGAAGCATAAAACCATAAGGACAACCAGAATGAGTGAAAAACAATAGTAAAGAAGCTAAAAAGCCAAATGACAACCGATAATTGACTTACCTGACTTGAGAAAGGAGAATTCTAGACCAGCAGTGGTGAAAAATCAAGAAGCAACCATATCTTCACTCAGAACCAACACCTCCCACCCACGCACTTATACCTTACAAAGACTCAGGAATTCTAGGCACCAGTACCTCTGTAAGAAGTAATAATGACAGAGCTTTAAATGTGAAGATGGGTTAAAATACTGCGTAAAAGTAGCATTAGACACCTAGTTTCCCTTTTCTGCGGTGGGACTGGTAATGTCTTTTGCCAACCTGCAGAAGTCTAAAAGTTTATTGTCTGGAAGAGTAAAACACAAGGTCTGAGGACTGACTGCAGAGAGCAAGGCTACTGTGCTGGATTAGAAAAATAAACAAATGTTTGCATATTAACGGTTGAGAATCCTTTGCTCTTTCAATTTCCATCCAGAATGCTGTCACCAGGCTTCTACCATCATGGCAGGGCAGTAAAAAAGGCTTCCCATGGGCCAGTCAGATTGTTCAGAGAAAACAGAAAATATGGAAAGATAGTGAAATCGGTGCCCCCCACCCAAATCACCCTTTAGTGAAGTCCACAGTTGACAAGTTCTAAATTTGTACAGAAAGCATCCAATCAGCTCTTTAGTACCCCACTCGTAAGTATAGCAGAGAGTCAAGGTTATTTAAACACCTAAGAAAAACTTCTAAAATAGAAGCCAAAACAAACTAAAACATGTAATCTTTGGGGAAACAAAAATATTCAAGGAGAAGAATATTATCATTAATGTCTCCACAGGAAAAAAAACGTGATGTAATTTCAAAAAATGGGCACTCAGGCATCAAAAATGAGACATTAGAAAATAATGTATAGTAAAGAAGAAATAAAATCTCAATAGAAAGTTTGAAAGATAAAATTGAGGTTGTCTCCCAAACATAGAGCAAAAACAGAAACAGAAAACAATGCAGAAAGAAAATTAAAAACTTAAAGAACTAATACAGGAGGGCCAATATCCACACAATAAAAAAATAGGAATAAAAATCATTAAAATAACTCAAGAAAATTTCCAAGAACTGAAGGACATTAATTCCAAGATTGAACTGGTCCAGTAAGTTTCAGATACACCTGATTAAAAACAGATTCACATCAAGATATATTCTTGTATAATTTTAGAGCATTGACCTAGAAGATTCCAGGAAAGAAGAGATCAAAAATGATAATAGCATACGATTACTGGACCTGGATGCCAGAGGAAAATATTCAATATTTTGAGGTAAAGTCTTCAATATTCTGAGGTAAAGTGATTTTTAATCTAGAGTTTTATATCCAGTCCAGTTATCAATTAAGCATAAGAAAAGAATAAAGACTTTCCACAAAGATCTCAAAAACTGCATCTCTCACTCACTACCTTTTCTTAGAAAGTACTGGAAGATGAATTTTGCCAAATGAAGAAATAAATGAAGAAAGAGAAATGGAGTTCAAGAAAAAGGGTTTTCAATATACATAAAAGGAAGAGGAAATCTCCAAGATGATGGATAGGCAGGTTAGAAAGCCCAAGAATCAATTCTTCAAGGTGAAATTGAGAAATTGTCCAAGATATATGAACCTAGTATAAGGATATTTATACAACATGGGAGAATTTAGAGATGATTTGGTGCTAAGTACATAGAAAACTAAGCAAATAAAAAATAAGAAAACTAAGCAAATAAAATGAGGCAACCATTAATTCCAGAGAAAATAAAAAGATATTCAGGAAAGGCAAAATAACTATAATATCTTATATTTTTCAACTACGAATGCAGTTCACATGGTCATAATAATATAAATATGGAATATAGATCATTGGCATTTACATAACTTGTTGGGAAGATAGAAATTACTTTTTGGGGGGATAAGGTCATGAAAGAGGTGGGTACATGTAAGTGAAAAAAACTAAAATCCCATCTTCCATAAAAATCTAGATAAAAAAATCTCGATGTAGCAATATAAGCAATATCATTTAGAAATATAGAAAGCAACAAAGAAATAGCTAAAAGAAATTAAAGTGATTACTTCTAGAAAGTAGAAATGAGAGAGGGGTATTGTGGGTTTGCTATTTTTGCAAGAATTCTTATACAGACATTTTTCTTCATTAAATTATATATGTAAACTTAGATTTCAAAAACTAAATAAAAAAAAATCTAGTTACTACAAAGACCAACATTCTAATATTTAACCATTCTATAAACTTCTAATTCATTCCTATCTGCTTATTGCTAATTTCAACTTGACTTTTCTTAATCAAGGTCACATGAGGTGTTCCCTCTCGTTATGAGAGTTCCTCCCATTTATATAACAAATGTATTTTTTTGTTGTTTGTTAAATGACAAGGTTAACATGATTGATGATATAACTAATTAATTCAGGCTCGCTGAGCAGCTCCTGAATTCTGAGAATGTGTCTATCTCTAGACCACCAGCGCTCTTCAGACAATAAAACGAATACACACTGCCCTTTTTTACTAACTGTTGAGAGTTTGATAAAACCGAATATTATACTTAGAAGCTCTTTATTAATCACATGAAAACTATTATAAATAGGCACTGAAATCAACAAGCCACTCTGCGACATTCCCTAAAGTTCAGCCATCTTGCATCACCACTTTTGCCCCAGATTTCTGTCTCAACCATAATCAACTTTCTAACCAATGAGACACCAAAATGATTCAGTATTACCATTAAACAAACATTTCTGATACAACTCTCCTATACAATTTGTAGGTCTCCAAATTTTGACAGATTATAAAGGCAGCCTTCTTTTGAAAAATGATCAAATTAGAAAGAAAAACACATAATCATCAAGGCATTGCTGTATGCAGAAATCTTAAGAAAAGTCTTGTCACAATTCATTTAAAAGAAGCCCATGGAAGAATCCAAAATTTTCAAGAGTAAGTCACTATGTGCCTCTAGTCTAAAATGTGTTCTTTCTCCTAATTTCAAGGACACCATATGGCAAATTATGTTCTCAGGAAAAGAAACAAACTTACCTTTCACAAGCTCGGACAGTCCATGCGGCAATTATCCATAATGAGATGCTAAAAACCAAGAGTACAGTTCCTGGGCATATAGTCATTAAAGTCTTCATAACAAAACGCGTATTGAAGTTTATCTTATTAAGTGCTCCAATGCTTCTAGAGGAGGCATCAGTGAAAAGTTTGCTATGTAAAAGCATGACTCTGGCAATCAGATAGAGTCTTAAGAACATTGGTATAGATAAAATAATATCCACATCAGCGGTGGTTGTGGATGGGGCATAGGAGAAGGCAAGCCGGGCCGTCCATGTGAACGTATAATTCCCAGGTATGGGATGAATAGCACACACCAGTATTTCCAAGCAGATGAAGAAAATACGCTCATAAGTCATGGCTATTCTCCAGTCATCTGCTCCATTGTCCACCATGAACAACTGAAAAAATAAAGTAGAAAATCAGCTTCAGTATGGCATGAATGGTCCACAAGTGTTAGTGCAAATTTTAAAAACACATAACAGATGACTTTTAGCAATCATGGCAAGCTAGAGGTTATAACTTTTAAATGCTAGCCAGGTACACTATTTTTAGAAACTGGTATTGGCACAAGAGGAGAACTTCATTCTGTAAAAGTTAAAATTAAAAACTTGCTACATAGGAGCTGAAATTATTTCATAGTCCATGCTCCTGGACAATCATATAAGTAATATCATTTTAAAACAAGGGGCCTATTAGAAAAGCACCTCCCTTAGATGAAGTCATATGGACTTGCCTTATGACAAGTTGTTCTCCTCTTAAGGGTCTGGATCTAAATCTTTACATAATTCTAACTATATTTCAGTGAAATCTATTTATGATGTCTCTGCAATCAGCTATACCCTATCATACAACTATGTGAGTGTTCTTACAGGAAATCTTATTCTTGGCTTCAGAGAGAAAATCACAAGAGACCACAGATGAATGTGGCAGAAACATTTCTTCCAGCTTCCCCATTACTGCTCTATTTTCTATCTCTTCTGTTCTCCCTTAACCTTTCCTTGGATTAATTTGTTTTTTAGTCTTTCTTTAATAAAGATGCCTTTTATCTATTTCTGTCATTCCTCATACTACAATGAAAGAAAACAAAAAGAAAACAAAGAAAAAGGAGATGGATGGGTGGGTAGGGGGATGGGTAGATGGATGGACAGATGGGCAGAGAGAGGGGCGGACAGACATACAGATAAATAGGAGAAAAGGAGAAAGGGAGGGAGAGATTGAAAGAGCAAGGGAGATAGAGTGGGAAGTAAGGGAGAGAGGGGAAAGGGACAGAGGAGAAAGTAAAAGGGACAGAGGAGAATGTTTCCTGTCTTCCCTGGCTTTTCAGTAAACAAGTCCACCACACTCTGGGAGTCCATAAACAACCAGAAGTATTTGGAAATGTGTGGTGACATTTCTGACTGCTACACTGACTTGTGGGTTCTACTGGCATTTAGAGCCAGGAAGCCAGGGGTGCCAATCATGCTGAAATTCTGGGAGTCCCACGCACAAGGAAGACCGGTCTGCCCAGAATGCCAATAGCACTTCTCCGCTAAGAAAGATGACATATTCTTTGCCTTTTGGGAAGTAGCCAACTTAAGCAGAAAGCATGAAATGATAGCAACCTGTATGAGAACAGAGCATTCTCAGGTACGTGGAATCGTAAAGGCTGGCAGAGCACGTTTTCACTATGTTTGGATTCTATGTACTCCATTCTTCTAGTGTCAGTAAAACAATTTCCCCACCATGTTAGATGCTTACAAATTCTACCTAGTAGGTGAATTATTCTGCAGATCATAGCTACTTCTCATTCAAATACTTCATTAGTGTTACTTTGCAAGGACAGGAATTTGAGGTCAAAATTACCACCTCTTTCTGGTACCTCAAGGAGATGGAGAACCAGTAGAATCACAAACATCAAAATATTAACAAATTTAGTTATGACAACACAATTGTTTTAGGTATGCCTTTATCATAACTTTTCATCGAAGGACTTTAAAGTGTTTGACAGATGCTAATAGGCAATAAAAATTATATTTTCTAGTTTCCAGTAAAGAAAGAGATCATCGATAAAGCAGGCTAAGCTGGCTATAAAAATATTCTTGTTCAGTCTCATCACCACTTTCGGTATCATGTTAGCATAAAGGATTTCAATAATAAAAATATACAAAAGACTGTGTAGCAATAATGGCAGAAGCCTTCTAAACTTTATACTGGTGAGTATTTACTGAGTACTGTATAACTCGTAAAGAACGTGACCCCAAAATCTCTTAAGACATCCATATCCAGAAGAATGTGTCCCTCAAACTTGTTACTTTGAGAGGTTACATATATGTTCCAAAGATGCTGTCACCACTCTCTCTCTGGAAACTGCTCTCAGGGCCTGTTATAAGTCATATGAGAAAAACAGTATTGTTACTTAAATCCACATTTCCATTTCTACCGAAAATGGTATTACCCAGTTTGACTGTCTACTGTCTTCACCAAACTTAGCTCTGAATGACTTGGCAAAAAATCAAATCCACCCCAAAAAGGCTAAGAATCACCGAGACTCCAGGTAGTCAAAGCTGTGCTGCAGATTCTGAGTACAATTCCAAGACAGGCTTTCCCCACACCATTCTGGGCACCAGCAGCATAAATGCAGACTAAGTACCTTCCCAGGTTACCGGCAAAGAAATGCCAATTTAGACGTATAATTCTTATGTAGTGTAAACAGTTTTCTGCCTTTGCAAGACTGGCCCTCCTTCCATCACTCACAGCGCACTTTCTCCTCTGACTCATTCTACTGTCTTTACACCCTCCATTTCACTGTTCCATCTACCCACTTGCCTAACCAGGCTGGTTGGTTCTATTCTTTCCCATCACTTCAACTATTAACTCATCAGCATTCTCAGCAGCCTCCGCTTTTCCCTTCTGGTGGGCTGTTGCAGGTGGACTGAGGCCACCACAGACTTGTGCCTTCAGGCTCACCTGAACCCTCAGCATCACCTGAGAGCGTTCTCCTGTCCTCCGTAAAATCTGCTCCGAACAATCATCTTTCTTCTCAAGGGCCATCATTGTATTCCTCTCTGTCAGCACGCTCTCTCCAATATCAGAAATACCCTCTATTTCATACTTCAGCCACAAACTTACCTACATTTCACCCTTTACTTTTTATTTCCTTTCTCTTTTGATCCAACTGTCTAAAGTAACATTACACCAAAATCTAATTCTCCTGCAATGAGAAACTAGTTTCTGTCTTCTTTCTGATTCGGCAGAGTATACAAGCGAGTTCAGATCCCTGCAACTCCCTCTGGCTCTCTCTCTCTGCCCTAGGTGATGCTCATTTTCTGAATTCTCTTTCATCCTCCAATGCACTGATGCGGCTTTTTCTCCCATCACCCACCAACACTACTCTAGTTAAGGTCACTAAAGATAACTTAATTATGAAATCTACTCCTTCCATCTTAATTTTTATCTTACATGATCTGTTGGACATTAATCGCTCCTTCCTACCTAAAATAGATTTCTTCTCTTGGCTTGTGTACTGATTGCTTTTCCCATCTGCTGTCACTCCGAAGGCTCCATCTCAGTTTCATGAAAAAAAACACATTCTCCCCGCAACCCAATTAAGTGCCTCTGCTCTACTGAGGTTCATCTCTGACCCTTTTCTCACTCTGTAATTTCCTGGGTGATCTCTTCCATGCCTTCTCTCTCCACTACCAGATTCCTCCTACTGGAAGCTATCCTCCATCACCTAATGATCTTCTTCAAATATAAATTATATAATCCCATTGCTGCCAAGATTAAAACCATTCAAAGGCCCCCATTTCACAATCTGGTTGTGCCTGTCTCTTCAACCTCATTGCCTATTACTTCTTACATTTCCCACCGGTTGCAGATTCTGGAACGCACTACCCTCATCTGTTTCTGTCTTTATATTTGGTCCTATGGACTGAAGATCCTGTCTACCTAGCAAATTCTTATCCCTATATGATCAAATGCCACAGTCATCTCCTTTAGGACACTGTCCATGACCCAGACAAGTCTGAAAACTTCCTCCTTTGTTCTACCATGTTTCCGGTATGTGCCTCTTATTGATGTTCCCACACAAGACAATAAGGATTTCTTTATAAGTCTGTCGTCCCTACTTGTCTGTGAGGATCCTTGAGGACAGGAACCATGTCTACCTAGCAGAGAATAATAAACGTTTGTTAAATGAACTGCCTTGTTAGTTCTTATTTAATATGGACTATCTTAATTACTGGATAGGTCCTTATGTTAATTAAATATGTTCATGGAAGAGGAGACTGCTAAAACATAATATAAGTGAAATAAATCTATAACATTTTTCAAATTTATAGAGAAAACATCCTACTAAATGCTAAGTCATTGCAGCAGCATAATTCTGCAATTCCCTAGGAAGTCTGGATAACATTGTTCTTCAGTACCTTCTCTAGAAAAATTTTCTATTACATAGATGCTTTATCCTTTGGGGGATTTAATCAACACCTGAAATAGTTTACTTATGATTTTGTTCTACCACAGTACATATTTCAATGCTAGAGGAAGAAATATTTTCTTCTACTCTTAATACTAATTATCCCTTTGTTTTTTCATGTATTTACTAAATATCCAGTACACTGAATACTCACTATGTGCTGGGCTCTGTGCAATTTAGCAGCCATACAATAGAATTTATAGCAGATGGAGGGTCTGTACCATGAAACTTTCATAAGAAGAGAAAGACAAAATCGAGAAAGCAGACTTAAAGGAATTTAATAAATTGTCTGTGGACACCGTTATGAAGGAAACAAACAAAATATGAAATAGAAAATAATAAATTAGAGGTGATAGCTGATGTGGTCATCAGGGAAGATATCTGGAGAAGTATCTTTTAAGGTGAGTCCTGGAAAAAGAGAAGAGTCTGTTATATAAAGAGACAGAAGAAGAACATTCTAGGCAGAAGAAACAACTCGTGTAAAGGCTATGGGCTTTATAAAATTTTACCTTGCTTAAGGAAATAAAACACCGCAGTGCTTGAAACTTAACGATTGAGGAGCATACTGAAAGGAGATAAGTTTGATGAAACTAATAGAAGCCAGATTTGCAGGACCTTGTTGGGCATGGAATCAAGGCTGGATTTCATTCCTACTGCAGCAGGAACCCCCTGAAGGGTATTAGGTGGAGGCGTTACGTTATCTGATTTACAGCTTACAGAGCTCATCCTTACTGTTGCGGGGAAATCACAGTACATAAGGGAGGATATAAGCCAGGAAGTTCTATGCATCTGATTGGTTGTAGTTAGTATCCCCATGACCTGGACCAGGAGGTGGGGGTTGCCATGGAAATGGAGAAAGTGGGTACAATAGAGATATAGTTTAGAGATATTTTTTAAATTAATTAATAAATTATTTCAGTTAAGTTGACATTCAATATGATTTTATATTAATTTCAAGTGCGCAACATAATCATTAGACATTTATATAATTTCTGCAGTGATACCCCTCATTGGTCTAGTATCCACTTGGCACTATACATGGTTGTTGCAATATTATTGACTATATTCTCTATGCTGTACTTTACTAACTACCAACTTGTACTTCTCAATCCCTTCACCTTTTTACCAATCACCTCAACCCCCTCTCTTTTGGCAACCATTGGTTTGTTCTCTGTATCTATGACTCTATTTCTGTTTTGTTTGTTCATTTATTTTGTTCTTTAGATTCCCCATATAAGTGAGAGCATATGGTATTTGTCTTTCTCTGTCTGAATTATTTCACTTAGCATGATATCCTCTAAGTCCATCCATGTTGTCACATACAGATGGCCAATAGATATGAAAAGATGCTCAATGTCACTAATCATCAGAGACATGCAATTTAAAACCACAATGAGGTATCATCTCACATATGTCAGAATGGCTATGATTGACGAATCAACAAACAAGTGCTAGTGACGATGGAGAAAAGGGGACCCTGTGTACTCTGGGTGGGATTGCAAATTAGTTTGGAGATCTTGCTAGAACTTGCTGAATTTGGGAGTGATAAAAGAAAGAGAAGCATAATATATAGCTGAGTTTCTGTTCTGAAAACACAATGGATGGCTGTGCCATTTCCTGAGTATAATGAGCCTGTTGGTGGGGAGTGGGGGGAGGAAAAGGTTCTATTTTGGCCACTGTATCTGAGCACAGATTCCAGGTAAACAGCAGTGTATGCAAGTACGCAAAGGAGAAGTCTGGACTACTGAAATATATTGCAAGGCATCAGTATTTAGGTGGCATTATGAGAGCCGAGACAAAATTAGGGAAAGAAAAAAAAACAACAACAACACAAGGCCAAGTCCTGAGGAACCCCAAATATGGAGGGCAGCTAAAAGGTCAAGTTAGTCTGTGAAGAAGGAAGTAAAGAGAGTGTTGTCCTAGGAGTCACAGGTGAGAGCTGCCAATTCAAACTGTTAAATAATATGCAACAGATTTAGAGATACGTTAATGCACTCGATATTCTATATAGAAAATAAAAACATTTTAAACATCACAGTCATTCAAAAGTGATTCAAATCAAGTATTAAAATCTAACTGTGCCAGACAGAAAAAGTTGAAAATCACATGATATCACTTATATGTGGGATATGAACCTAAAAGCAACAGACAAACAGGACAGGGACTGATGGACAACAGACTAGTGGTTACCAGAGGATGGTGGGGGGAGGTAGATGGGGTAAAAGGGATCAAATATGGGACAGAAAGAAATCTAAATGATGGGTAGTGAACATACAGTGCGATACGTATATGCCTCACCGTTGAATTGTACACTTGAAACTTACTGGATTTCGTTAACCAATGTCGCCATAATTAAAAAAAAAAACTAACTGTAAAAATATTCCCATTATATTCCATATGATCAATATATATGATCTAACTTTAGCTCACTTGTGGGGGGAGATAGAGTAATCATAATGACAGATATTAACACAACTCTATATTCATTTTTCATTTTGATAGTGATAAGAGAAGAAAGATTTTAGGGTGAAAGCATGACAATTGGTTTAATCTATTTTAATTCTAGAGCTATGGTTAATGGCTTTTGCCAAAGGACTAAAGTAACTTGCAGGCATAACACAGAATATGTCCTCAGAATACTTTCCACTAGAACTTGAACTTTCCAGTACAACTGTTTTATATTTGCTCTGACACCCAAAACATAATATACTTCAAGTCATTGTCCAAGACGAATGGCCAATGAGTGTCATCCGCCCGAAGAGGGTCTGGAGTTTAGTGGAAGAGGCCTGCTGCAACATCAAGTCAACTTTCGGTGCGGGGACCTCTGCTCAGCCAGCTTTAAAGAATGAGTGGCTCAGAAGGATGAGCTAGAGGGTCCCCAGCCGCCTTCTGCATGTGCTGCTGCTTCTCAATGAGGCTCTGAGCTCTGTGGTCTGATTAAGACAGTGTCTTAGACATTCTAGATTTCCCTTCTAGTAAAAAAACCAGGGCAGTGCTCAGCACGAAGGCGGTGCTTAAAAAATATACACTGAATAACATAACTTTAGTCATGTATTTGTTAAGAAAGTATAGGTAGAATAGCCAGGAAAACTCCGAAATGAAAGTAACAGGGAGAAGTGGCCCTGATACATTATTAAACAAATTAATAATTAAAACTATGTGGTACTAGCACATAAAATAATTGAGAGGTCCATGCCACAGAGCAGAAAGTCCAAAATAGGCCAATATGCTGGGAATTATATAGTATTATAAAGGTAGATAATCCAGTCAGTAGGGAAAATGCAAGTTATTGAAAAATAATTTGGGGACAACTAAAGAACCATCTGGAGAAATATAAAGTTGAATCGATGTCTCACACCAAATATACCAAGAAAAATTCTAGGCAGATGAAAGATTTAGACACAAAAATGAAGCTCCCAACATATTAGGAGAAATATGTAAGAATTATTTTGTAAGCCCACAAAAAGGAAGACCTTTTAACTCTGACAGAAAACCCAGGGCCTTAAAGGAAAACATTGATATACTTTTGTTGTCTGTACCTGGCCAAAACTATAGTAAAGAGAGTAAAAGACAAATACCAAACTGTGGAGAAAATGTTCACAATTGTTATCACAGAGGACTAATTTCTCTAAGATATAAAAGTTTCTACAAACCCTTAAGAAAGAGACAAACAGTCTACCAGGAAAATGAACAAATGATACAAATGGCAGGTCATGGAAAAAAATAAATAAAAAATGGCTCTTAAAAAAACCTAAAAAAAAAAAGAAGAAGAAAGAAAAATGTTCAACATAATGAAAAGAGAAAAATGAGATACCATTTTTTTGACCTGGCATATTGAAAAAGACCTAAAAGTTTTATAACATACTATACGGGTAAAAGGTATGGGGAAACAGTTATTCTCATTTGTTGTTCGTAGAAGTGTAAATCAGTACAACCCCCGAGGAGGGCAATTTATCAGGTTATAAATGCTCATCCTCTTTGACCATGCGATTCCATTTCCTTACATAATATTTGTCCTATCGATGTATTTACATGTGTGATAGTAAACAGATATGATCATTTGTTACAGTATTACTTATGTAATAACAAAAGACTAAAAATAATTGAAATACCACTAATAGGGAAAAGGGTTAAACAAATTAGGGATAGTCACAACATGACCATTAAAAAAAAGATGCAGAAAATTTTTATATACTATCGAATAAAGTGGTCTGGTAAGTAACTGAGGTTTTTTGTTTGTTTGTTTGTTTGTTTTTTAAATCTATATGTCACTAGTTGTGTAGTTTTGTTAAGGAGGAGAACATATATTTGTATTAGTATGTGCATAAAATGTCTCTGAGATAATACTCTAGAAATTAATGATAAGTGTTGTTTAGGGAGGTGAACTGAGTGGCTGGGGATCACAAATGAAAGGGAGACTTTTAATTATATAATCTTTAATACTTTTTAATTTTGGAACTGTGCAAATAAAGTTAATTGATAATAAAAATAAAGGAATATAATTGTTAACAAACAGGAAGGGAAGATGAGAATTAATGCGGCCTTCTGATATTCAAATGCATCCTATTGTCTTGCCTCTATGTGCAAGACAACACTACTAGAAGGTAATTGACATTCATAGCGACAACCTACAGAACCAAACACATCGAATCCAATTTGTATCTAAAATATTCCGCTTACTAAGGCAAAACCTTGAACCATTACATAACTGTGAACAAAAATGAACACAAAGAACAAAAATAAATAAGATTTCTTGATTAACTTTTAAACCAAATATTCAAGAAAACCGAACTCTTTTTTGCATGTAGTTATTGAATGCTTCTATTTGTAAGGTTCTGGGGATACGAAGATTAAAAAATCTCTTGGTATTTGATGAGGAAGATAAATATAAATGAATGATTATAGTGCCCGTGGAAATTGCCATAACAGAGGAGTGGAGATGATGCTGAGGAAATACAGAGGAGGGGCTAGGGGAGGCTATACCATGGAATAGTATGTGGTGCCTACCCCTCTCTTCCACCGTGGTTGCTTGGACTCTGTATACAACTCAGGACTTCCAAGTTCAATTCTAAGATATTTGGGGGGTAATGGCCCAAAAGAAAATGCACAGAAATGTATTTATCCAAAAAAGAGACCCCTTTCTTAGAAATCAGCTTTTAGATAAAATAGAGTGAAAAAGCCATTAAAGAGGCAAGCCAAATAATGTTTTCCTTTTCTTAAAAAAAAAATATTTTTCAATTAGAGTTGACATTCAATATTATTTTATATTAGTTTCAGGTGTACAATATAATGGTTAGACATTTATATAATTTACAAAGTGATCTCTCCAATTAGTTTAGTACTCACATGGCACTATACATAGTTATTACAATATTACTGACTATATTTCTTATGTTGTATTTTACATCCCTGTGACTATTTTGTAACTACAAACTTATATATTGTAATTCCCTCACCTTTTTCACCCAATCCACAACCCCTCTCTCATCTGGCAATCGTCAGTTTGTTCTCTGTATCTATGAGTCTGTTTTTGTTTTGTTTATTTTATTCTTTAGATTCCACATATAAGTGAAATCATATGGTATTTGTCTTTCTTTGTCTGACATATTTCACTTAGCATAATAACCTCTAAGTCCATTCATGTCATTGCAAATAGTAAGATTTCATTTTTTATGGCTGAGTAATACTTCCTTGTATATATGTATAACTTATCTAATCATCTATTGATAGGCATTTTGGTTGCTTCCATATCTTGGCTATTGTAAATAAATAATGCTGCAGTAAACACAGGGGTGCATATATTTTTTTGAATTAGTGTTTTGGTTTTCTTTGAAGTGCAATTCCTGGGTCATAAGGTAGTTATAATTTTAATTTTTGAAGAACCTTCATACTGTTTTCCATTGTGGCTGTACCAATTTACAATCCCACCAACAGTGCATAAGGGTCCTCTTTTCTCCACATCTTCATCAACACTTGCTTGTTGATTTATTGATGATAGCCATTCTGACAGGTGTGAAGTGATTCCTCGGTGTGGCTTTAGTTTGCATGTCTCTGATGATTAGTGACCTTGAACATCTTTTCACGTCTATTGGTCATCTGTATGTCCTCTTTGAAGAAATGCCTATTCAGCTCCTCTGCCCATTTTGTAATTGTTTGTTATTTGGTGTTGAGCTATAATGAGGTTTTTCTTAATTAATGCATTGCCAACACTCAATCAATAAAGAAGTTAGACCACAAGTGCCCAACCGAGAATGGAGAAGATTTTTCAATGGTCTCACTTAGATTTTTTCCAAGACCATCAGCCAAGAACTTTTGAGGGAAAAAAAACCGAAAGCTATGTTCAGAATTCAAATTCACTGTCCAGTACTGAGCAAAACTAGGAGGAAACAAGCAAAGCTGATGTTTGTCATCCCCTCACCACCCATTTATAAAATTTATAGCCTTTCCTTGCTTTTGAAGGCTCCTGCGCATTCCAATAGCCCTGTGCACTCGTGCTGCCCAGAGAGCTTTCTGCATGCAAGGAGGAGGATTTCAAAACTAATTCAGTAAAATATTAATCACTGAATTGCCAACTCATCCCTGGATGAAGAGTGTAGAGGAGAGAACTCGCCTGGATTATGGGAAACCAAGGCTCAGATTCCAGATATCCTAATTTGCCATATGACCTTGAGAAGTCACTTAAAAGTCATGGACCTTATTTCCATCATCTGTAAAATGGAGATGTTACTTGCTGTCTCTGAAAGTAGTTGTAATAATGAACACATACCATATGTTGTGAACAACACTGTTAAATGTCTAAACCAATGCCAGTTAACCAATTCCTATCCTCTCCTCTCTTGCCCATCTCCTTTCCAGAAATATCCACTTTCCCCAACTCTTTTGCCATGTGACACAGTTTGGGCTGGAAATCATAAGCAGAAGCTTGTTGGAGGACTTATTTGAATGTCTTTGCTTTTTTGGATAAAAATGACATCTGGCTAGCATAGCCGTCTTCCTTCCTCCAACCCTAGGTAGAAGTAACACCTGAGTCTGCAGCGACTATTCTGTAACCATGAGAAAAAGGCCAAAAGAATCACAGTAATGCCAGCCCTGATAGCTTAAGTCACTGGGCTAGTAACCACCCACTTAGCCTATTTGTTTAGTCCCCTGTTAGTTGGGTTATTTGAGTAGCCAATATTTAATTTAATATATATTAAAATGCTGTAAAAAGGTCTACAAATGATAAAGAATAATTATTAACGTAAAAACTTCATAGAAAAAAATAACTAACAGTCCCAAAAGAATACATCTTAAATACAGGAATTTAAAGCACAATAACTATTGAGTGGTAGAGTTATTTCTGGATGGGTAGCTTTTGTTCATCCCTTTTAAATATCAACCACTTGCTCAGAATATCATGTAGTATGACTCATAGGAAACACACACACATTTTGGAGCCAGAGAAGCTTGGATTTAATTTCTGGTTTGACCACTTACTAGCTAAGTGGTTTTGGGTAAGATACTTAATCTCTCTAAACATCAGTTTGTTATCTAGAAAAAAATTAAAAATATCAACCTTGTATGATTATTATGAGGCAACCACCCACTCCGCTGACCCTAGTAAAAATGACTTCATGAATAAGTAATAATATTCCATGGATCCTAGGGAGAACAAGTTCATAAATTAAATATTAACTTATGCTATGAAAATGGGAAAATCACTCATGAAAGAGGAAGGGAAATTGTTAAGGAAAGACAAAGTAGAGCAAAGTCAGTATTAAGAAGAGCTCTAGAAACTTCTACTGTACCTATTTTTGCAAGAACTCTAATCATTTGCTGAAAACCATGAATTTCTGAAATTCTCTTCTGATGTAGACAAGAGTTTTGTCTGTGGACCAAAATCCTAGAATGTGGGGTCCAGTGATGGATAAGGTTATCATAAATCTATGCCCTGTTGATCTTAAAACGAATTAAGCCCATGCCTTCTGCAGTCCTACCCAGGCATTTTACACATGTTGATGTATTATCGGGTCATTATTCTCACATTACCTTGGACCTTGTGTAAATTGTCTCTAAAAATTTCTCCAGAAAGTCGGAATTATTTTTCCCCTTTAGGTTCTCTCAACAGAAGTGATGTCACAGAAGGCAACACGGTGCATGGCTTAGGAGCTTAGGCTCTAGGATTTAGACCCAGGCAGATCTAGATTCCACTCTGATGTTCCACCAGTGACTAGTTCGTGACCACAAAAAAATTACTTAACATCTCCAAGCCTCAATTTTATCATTTGTTAAGGTCTGATTAGAGTATCTCTCTCATAGGACTGAAAGACAACTGAATGAGATGGTGCTCAACAAATATTAGTTTCTTTCATAATAATTAACTTTGGTACTGTGTCAACAGTCGGCCTCTAATGAATGTACTGTTAACTAACTGAAGATGGAGTGGGAAGAGAGAGACACAGATACTGACATCACTGATCGTAGCTATTAGGAAGAATGAAAATCAAGGCTAGAGGAAATAAGAAACTGGAATAAAATTCCTCCATGGTCAGATTTTTACTAATTTTTCATTGACATACATTATTAATTATCTATAAATTTCGGTAAGCATCCTTAAATAATTTTGGGGAGTTAATAGGGAATAAATCATAAATGAAATAAATGTGGTAGTCCTGAGGCCACAAAATAATTGAATATGAGCAAACTCGGTTGATTCTAAAACTTTAATCCGAAATGATAAAAACTGTATATTTTCATTTGAAGCATTATAGTAATTATCGCTACACAGTTCAAATGTATTATCATCACCTCAGTTATTTTAAGCATTTTAAAAGCTATCTAAAAGCCAGTTCATATTTATTATCTCATTTACCCTTATAACAGTCCTTGTAAAGCAGAAGTGATTGAAAAAAATTCAGTCATGGTCACAAATGTGAATTACTGAAAAACCTGAAGCTAAAGTTCAGGTCTTCTAGCATTCACGTCATTTGATGGGGGGCATCAGGCCGAACTGAAAAGTTGGATGCGATCAAATATTTATAAAGCAAATAACTGCTTACCCACTAATTTACATTATGATTTCTAAAATGTCACATTTTTACTCTCTGATGATCTTAGGTGACAGCAGCTCCTTGGACCTCCTGCTTCTCTGGCAGAAGCAAATATTTAAATAAACTCGCATATGACATTCAGTGCCCTGTGGCGGCAGAAATAGACTACTTCCTAGTCTAGGCTTTCTCTAAGTTAGATATTCTTCATCTTGAATACGATTTTTTTAAATGCTGGCTGTAAAGAACATCAAATTGCATACGGTACTTGAGATGAAACTTGAAAGCTGTTTTAAAGTATGCTTAACTCACCATATGTTAATAGGGCCTGCCTCTGCCCTAATCTGTTCAGTATATGATTTCATATAAAACACACAAACACTCAAGAAGGTAGATACTGTCTTCATCCCTATCTTAGGAATGAGGAAACTGAGGCTCAGAGGGTAAGGTACAAGCCAGGGTTACATGGCACTGAAGTATCAGTTTAGGAGATGAACCCGAGCAAACTAGCTTCAGAATCTGTGTCTATAATAAGTGTACTGCTGTTCACCACATACTTCGCCAGTTACAAAACAATTGTAGGAAGAAAACAGAGACAAAGCTAGCGACAACATCAAATAAATCCATGTGTTATTGACAAGTTTGGTTATCTAGTGTCCTAGCATTCAGCCAAGGAGAAACAAAGAATATACAATGGGGAAGGAAACAGCAGATTGAAGGAAGAGAATTATTTTTGTAGTAGATCAGTTGTAGTAAATCAGTTGTACTTCCTAGCACTGGCACAGAGGAAAGACACATGACACACGACACATGACACACAACACACACACACACACACACACACACACACACACAAAGCAGACACAAGATCTGAAAAGACCCAACAGACTTAACTCATCCACTGAAAGCTCAAACAATCTCTTATACCTTAATCACCTAAAGGACATGACTGTATTACAACACATGGCAAAATTTCACATTCCAAGTAATGGTGCTGACTTTAACGAAAGCTCCATGAAATTTAACTGATCCTCTTTTTGAAGGCAGTGGTATACAGAATCATTATGTTTATGTCTAAATTTTAGAAATACTTCTATCTAGATTGTTAAAATAAAAATTTATGTAGAATAATGAGTTAAAATCTTCAAAGTTCTAAGGGTCAGCCTAGAAATCTATATATAGGTATAATATCTTTCAGGGGAGAAAAAGAGCAAGAAATTTTCAGACACGGCGATGAAGAGTAAAAGTGGCACTTTAAGGACATGGTACAAGCGAGAAAGAAACAGAACCCAGAAGGAAGGAGCTGGAAGAACAAACGGATCCATAAGCACGTTGGTAAGTCTTAGGTAAAAATTGACTCTAAATAATTATAATAATCAACATCATCATAATGACTAACTTGGGTGAGGATAGAAAAGCAAGATATAAATAAAATACTGGAAATCTATAATATAGATGGAAGGAGGAAGGGAGATTAAATGAAGGCCTCCAATGGTCGTTATTCTGTTTGGGAGAATGACAGAAATTCTGATTAACTTCAGACACCATTAAATATACATATTTGCAAAAAACTTGAGAAACCACTACAAAGGGTGAAAGAAATTGTATAATATATAAGCTGTTAGAGAAAAAAGTGAATTTTCAAGAATCCTCACATCACCCAACATAAAGAAAAAAAAGATAGAAACAGTGAAAAAACATTATGAACTCAAAATAAATGTCAGAAATAGGTACAAAAAGAACATTTGCTATAATTAATGTAAATGAAATAGCCTATACATCCAAAATATAATGTTGGGTGGAAAAAAAGTTGTAAAATAGTAGATACAGCAGAACATCTATGGGAAATTTAAAGAATTACAAATACTATTGATTTTTTATAAATGCATTTATATTTAGTGAGCATATAAAAGCATGGACTGGAAGAATATACACACACTTTGGAACGGCAGTTGTCTCTATTGACAGGAGAAAAATGAGACTTGGAAGAAAATGAAGAATATTTCTACTTTGTACTATTTCTTTTTCATCTAGGATAAATAAAATCTGGGGGTGGGGTGGAGGTGGGGGAGAAACAACCTCTACTGTTGATGGGCAAAAAGCTAAAGAGGCTCTGGGAACAAACACTTCTGAAATGTCAGGGAATCTGGTCTCAGAGTCTCCCTTGCAGGGCTGGGCTGGGGGCCTTTCTTTTCTTTCTCATGAACAACAAAAAGGCTCTGTTGGAGCTGGACCCAGTGAAGAAGCTGTGAAAGAAGAAAGTCACCAGAATGATTCCTCAAGCTCTGCTGCTCAGAGTCGTGGCAACTGGGAACATATCCCAGAAGCATGTGATGCAAAAGCCCGAAGTCAAAGTACAAACCACAAGGAAGAGTTGTTTTAGTTTATTTTTTATTTTCTAAACTAAGCCCTCAAAGTTAGTTAGAATAGAGCACTATAAAACATGTTAACACAGTTAAGGTTAAGCCAAAATGCACTAAATTGTAGCTTAGTGTTTAATTCCCAAAACTTCCTTTTTAAAAAAACATTTTACTTTACTATTTCGTGGCTGCCATGTGTTGTTATATTAATAGTTACTTTCCTGATTTTAAAAATAACATGACAAGCTAGACATTAAATGGTAAGTCTGTCACAACTAGTCATGCCCGAATTAACAGTAATGAAGCCCGAATCGTGAGGACTAGCTCTGAACACCCGCATGGTAAGACCAGTCAGTTGAGTCTGGTGTTAGCGACTTTTAATAAAGCTAATCGATTTGCATTCTTTGAATTCATATTAGACAAATATTCTTTCTCACTGCTCTATTAAAGAAATAATCAGAGGGGCCACAATCAAGTTTGCTTTTCTCCAAAACCCATGTTAGGTCCATTTTTCTACCCTGAAGCTATGGGAAATGACACATTTTATACAGGAAGTATTCCACGATTGCCAACTGGCCTAAGATAGAACTGTTACATCATAAAGGTAGGATGTAGAAAATAAGGAAAGGAGAAGTATGACTGTTTATTCACCAGATGGGAGGGAGGTTTGGGGAGCTGAATGAAAAAGGTGAAAGGAATTAAGATGTATAAATTGCCAGTTATAAAAATAGTCTTGGGGGTGTAAAGTACAGCATAGGGAATACAGTCAATATTATTGTAACATGTATGGTGTCAGACGGGTATTAGGTTTATTGAGGGGACCATTTCGTTAATTATATAAATGTCTAATCACTATGCTGTATACTTGAAACTAATATAATACTGTATGCCAACTGTAATTTAAAAATTAAAAAAAATTTAAAGGGCAGGTAGAAAATAAAACTCCGTATACTTCTTAAAGAAGGTTCACTATCAAAAAGAAGAACCACCACCCTCATTGCTAAATCAGTGGTGATAAATAAGGAGTGGAACCTACTCGCGGCAAAAAAAAAAAAAAAAATCCGAAAAGCATAAGGAATGTATTTGCCGTTATTTTAGTCAACTGTCCTTTACCTTATACACAGCATCACCTGTCCCTCCTTCTTTTCCTTAGATGCTTATGTTAGTGACACGGATTTAGAATGAGAGAAAGAAATCTCGCTCAATCTTTCAGATGGCAGGAATTTTAAAGTTCCATATTTCTTTTGAGCATATTAAATTCAAAAATAAGGCTACTGCCAAAAAGTGATACTGAGGATGCATAATTGTTAAATTAGTAGAGAATATACACAAATTTGAGGGAAAATAGAGAAAACCAGTTGACTACACTCTAAAATTTGCAGAGGTCATAGAAAGCCTGAGTAGTGTATAGTAAATAAGATTATAATCTAATTTAACAGACCAAATGGTTAGAGCCTGCACCACAAGCCTCCAGTGGAGACAAAGAATCAGTGAAACAGCCCACGATGTCGAGGAGCTCACAGTGCAGCGGGGAGCTCTGTGTACATCAATAGTTAAAATTCCAATGAAAAGACTGCACCACACTCAAGCACTGTGATCTTAGAATCTCAAGAAGTCACTTAATTTCTCTATACTTTGTGTTCCTCAATAAGATAAAAATATCTACTTCACTAATTTATTATAGGATTGCAAGATAATCCAAATA
Source organism: Pteropus medius (assembly GCF_902729225.1). Taxonomy (NCBI): domain Eukaryota; kingdom Metazoa; phylum Chordata; class Mammalia; order Chiroptera; family Pteropodidae; genus Pteropus; species Pteropus medius. The sequence goes on along the minus strand of NW_024352785.1, from coordinate 9,101,947 downwards.
TGGCCCCTGAGCACAGTCTGTGGCTCACGGAAAGGGCTGAACGAATGTGACCCAAGTGCACCATCATCATGACTTACAACAGGGTTATATGAGTACCAGGATTATCACAGAATGCCAACAAAGGAGGAGGAGAGCTAGGCCAGGCTGTGGAGTCAGGAAAACCCTGCCAGAGAAGGAAACCTGAGCACAGTCCAAAGGCAGATGGATTAAAGTAGGTAAAAATTGCAACACAGAAAGGCAAGGGAATGGCATAGCTTTGGCTCTCCAAAAGGTTTATGTGTTCATGTGTACAGAGGTAGTGGGGGTGGAGGGTGGTGGTGGGGTTCTGCTCTTAATGAGTTTTGAGGCTTAAGAGGGTGGGAAAGATCAGATCACAAAGAACCTTATAGGCCCCAAGGAAGAATCTGGCTTTTCTTCCACAGTATTTGTTATATGCATTGACAGTGATTCTCATCGGTGACATTAATTGTATACCTTAATGTTACGAAGGAAGGGAGAGAGGGAGAGAAAGACAGGAAAAAGGAGTGAAGGAAAGAAACTAAAAAAAAGAAATGAAGGAAGGAAGCAAACACAGGTCTGCAGGCAGGAGAGAGGGAGGACAGATGGCCTGACAGTTTATTAAATCTTCAGACTCACCATTTTCGACAACAGTGAATGGTCACTGTATCTGCATATCTTTAATGTTACATAATAGAGCACTTCACCACACCAAATTCATCCCATGTTTATTAAAATAAACTTCCTAAGACAGGGACAAATCTGTGCATATTGAAAACATCATAAGACAGTTTTCTTAATGATTATTTTTGAAATTGAATAACTTTTTTACTCAAAGATTCATAATTTACCTGCCCAGAGAAGTAAACGTAAATTATATAGTTAAAGTAACAGAAAAAAGATGGCAAATGTGTCACACAGGCTGCCACTCACCTCTCCCTCCTAGACTCATGGTAGATATGATTTATCAGTCAAGGTCCTTGCCAGTACAGCCGTTCTATGGCCTAAAGAATCATTCCCAAAGCTGAGCTACCATCTGTTACAATCAATTCATGAGCGCTGATGTGTGAGAAGAAACCTATTCATCATATCCAACTACAATAATACAAGTCTTTTTCGCAAGAAATCTTTTCCAGGACTACCATGCCATTTGGTTTGGTTGAGTATGTGGCTATACTAGAGGAATACATGAAAGAAAAAGTTGTCAGATCTGAATTAGAGGGTTAAGATGCAAATTCAGAGTGGAGGACAGTTATGGCACAGACTCAGACACCATCCAGATTTTACTACAGCCATCAGTATTCTCTCCCATTCTCTACTTCACTTTCATGGATAAGAGTATTGGTTTCAAGTGGCTCTTCATAAACAACCCCTAGAGACAGATGAAAAAGTCTAAGACAAATTTTATAGAACATTTAATTATGGATAAAGACTGTTCTACCACAGTCTCCTTGAATCGACTGTGGTGCACTGAAGGTAACAGTGTAAAATTCGGAGGGACTGTCTCCCTCATCTATATTGAAATAAACCAAACATCATAAATTTTCAAGAAATGGTTACTTTATTTTATGGTTATAACTGACATGAAAAACAGTAATTTTCTCATATATTTCAAATGAAATCACGCCTAACACTAAAGGCTGTGTTTCAAAAAGAAAAAAGCTTTGCGGTTGTAGACCTGATTTTGACTCTCAACTTTGCTACTCACCACCTTTATGAGAATTAAAATCTAGATTAAATGAGACAATGTGTATAAATATACTTAGCACATTGCCTGTTCACAGCAGGTACATGACATATATTGGTTATTTTGATATATATTAGTTATTTTACCTTTCCAAAGAATAAAGCATGTAGCTAACAAACCCTGACTTCTATTTTATATTGCTCAACAATTTTCCACATTAGACACGTTGGTGTTCTTCTATTCCTATCCCACATCTACCGAAAAACATTAAATGGTGTTGTTTTCCAATATCTCCCCTTTGCCTTATCTTCCCTTCTAAGACCATATTTATCCCCAGGCAGTCAATCTTTTAGGAATATCACTTAAGGAATATCACTTTCATCTCATCATTACCTTTGTCACCACATCTAATTTTCGAGATAATCACTAACTACTATATGAGTGGGAGAGTGATAAAAAATAAAAATACAAACCCCACTATAGCCTGGAGGCTGAAAATCAGGAACAGCAGACCCAGACTAAGAAAAACCTATCCAAACCCTTTTGAAAATTGTATAAAACCTAATGAAACAGTTTCTCCCACTAACAGTGACAGATTGGTTATTATAGCTTAACACCAAGGCAAATTGGAAAACACTTTTATAAGATACTTCTTTGTTCCTATTGATTTCATCTGCTACGCTCAGGAAGGTTCACACAATCACAAAAATTTCACTCAAACAATTTTTAAGCCAGGGACATGATATTAAATACAAACAGTCCAGAGAGAAATTCTGAACATGAATGGGTCCAATCACATGGGTTTAACAGAAGAAAGCTGCTAATCCTGGAAGTGGCCCATTTCCAGGGATGGACATATGACCAGCAGTGTTATGAGAACAGATGCCATCCATCCGTCTGTTAATGGCAGAAAGCTGCACAAATGGGCAATGGGAATAAAAATCTCCCATTGGACAAGAGAACTACCGACTCCTGGAAGGGAAAACAATTCTCTTCCAGGTGGCTTTTTTCTGTTGGCTTTATTATTCTGTCTCTGACCTCCAGAGAAAGAGGCATCTATGTCAAGTTCCTCAAAGCAGAGTTACTGGATTCTCCAAATGTAATCACATGGACACAGAGAACATAAATGCTAATGTGTGAATAAATGTAAAATTAGAGATTTACTGTTTTCCCCAGGGGTGGCAATAATCTCATATAGATGCCTATACATTTAAGCATTATAACTCGAGTTCAGGCTGGTGAATATGCACTATAGACAACAAATTACTTTATTCACTAAACCTCCAAAATGGCTGTATGTTATAGAAAGGATCAGAGGTGACAGCCGACTCCTAAAATGATCAATCAGTGCTTCATTAGCATAGCATGATTGTATCTAGATAGATTCATTCTCACATTTCTTTCACACAATCACAATCTACAAAATTTGTCTCTTTTGATAGAGCTATGAAGAATAGAAACAAATGCACTGCTACAACTTCAACCAATGACATCTAACTATAACTCATTTCAAATCTAGTTTTAATAATAGTGAAAGGTTTTTTTAGTGATGTAGAAATTATTGTAGAAAAATACAATAGAGTAGAAAAATACAATAGAGTAGAAAAAACATATGCTAAGATAAGGCCCATTAATCAAACTATTATTAGTATTAGATTGCCATAGGATCTCCTCTAAGACAGGTTATTTTTACACACAAGGTCAATTATCTTTCAGTGAGCTGAGAAGCAGAAGTAGTAATGGCTGTCCCCATTTCACAGATGATGACACAGAGACTGTTTAAATGACTCCAGTTTACTATCGCAGAGTTGGCAGTAAGATGTATGAACCCTAGACACATCCACTTCAAGGTCTGTACACTGGACCACTCAGCCCTGGGAATGTACAGCAGAATCAGCCATGACCCCTGCTCTCAGGGTGCTGACAACTGAGGTGGGAGTCAGAGCCTAAGAAACGCTGCTGTAACAGTGCTCTCTTTTAATGAACCCCAAATGCCACATGTTGTATCAGGCACATAATCATTTTCTCCCACCCTGACTGCCCTCCCAACCCATCATGCAATCCTAACAGGATCCCATGATGCCTTACCTCCAGTTACATGTGAGAAATTGAGGTTCACCAAAGTCATGGTTTCAATACAGTCAAATACAACAAACACAATAATAATGCCAGCATTTGGTCTAAGCACTTAACCATATAATCCTCATAGTAACCTCGTAAAATAGGTGCTATTCTTCCCATTTTACAGATGAAAAATTGAAGCTTACAGCTGTGACTAGGTTGTCAGAGGTCATTGGTGAGAAATTAGGAAAATCTGGGTTTGAATAAGGTTCCATTTCATGCCAGGGCTCTTTATCACCATGTTAAACTGCAGGGGCAGCCAGAAAAAAGAGGTCAACTAAGTCAAACTGAGAGGGTTGGGCAGGGAAGGTTGCCTGGCAGAGACAATTCTTGAGTTGAACTTTCATGCATCAGCCGGATCTGGATAAATAAATACAAGGAGAAAGGTATTTCAAGCAGAGAGGCATGGAACAGCGTGATATCCTTCGGGAACTGCAAGTAATTCAGTATTACTGGAGCAGAAGTGGCATAATTTGTGTGGTGGGGGAGGAACAAGAACAGGGCTGAGAGGGGCTGAAAGGCAGAGAGGAGCTAGATCATGAGAGCTGTGTTGTAACGCGCCTACATTGGAGAAGGCCACCCTGACAGCAATAAAGGGCCATAGACTCACTTCAAGCTGATAGGACAGGATCAGATGCATGTTTGGGGCAGACATTCTTGTAGCAGTAGGGAAGATGGACACAAGAAAGAAGTAGGGGGGAAGGGGAGAGCCATCAAGCTGGAAACAAGAAGATTACCCTCATACACTTTAAAAGAGTATGACAAGAGTGAAAACCAAGGTAGAGAGTCCCAAAAAGGGCTTTATGAGCTCCTGATTCTGGGCTTTATGTTTATTTACAGCTTTAATTTATTGTGTATTAGAAAACATGCAATTATACTACAATCTATTATTTCATGTATATTATTACCTAAGATTAGGGTTAAAGAAGGGGGTCGGTATAAAGAAAAAATACTAAATATAGTATATGAATAAATATTAAAATATAAATAAAATATATAGTATAATGTATGCTACAATATGATACTATATATTACTTTAACATATTTTATGTAAATTCATTTATTGTTGAATTATATATTATATAACATATCACATTGCATTATATTGTCATAATATATGTATACATTATACAAATATCAATATACAATATATGTAATTATATACTATATATTGCATATTATATTAGCACTAAATATATAATACAGTACATCTACGATTTAATATATAATATAAATATAAAATATTAATTAATATGAATATAGTAGAGATTGTCGGTGGACCTGGGAAAAGCTGAAGTCCGGGAAACACAAAACTAACATGAACAGAAAGCAGAGGTAATGCAAAAGACACTAAGGAGGAAATATGTGTAGGCCTGGGTGACTCTACTGGGGGTGAGGTGTGAAGAGAGGAGATGAGCAGGAGGGGAGGAAGAAGCAAGCTGCCTCGCAGGGCCCTAGGTCGACAGTGGAGCCCATTGCTAAGACAGCAAATGTAAGAGGGCGAGGAGGAGGCCTAGGGGAATAGCAAGGGCCTGCCAGGTTTCCAAGGGGAGTTGTCCAGGAGGCAGCTGAGACTTGAGAAGATTATCTACATAAAATATAACTTTAATCACTAGGGAACAGAAATAAGCAAATTAACAAATTATACATGCAGCCAGAATTCCAGACCTAAAGAAAAAACCAACACTCTTTACAGCCTCCTAACTCAATTTGTGATTTTCTATGATAACTATAAAACACTTTCTTCAAGATATAAAACAAATGAGCTTACCTCTCTGATTGAGGCCAGCCACATCAACAGTGTCAGGAGACTGTAAACCACCCCCAGATCAGCTTTCCCGAAGCTAAGTTACAGAACACCTAGGGTCAGACAGAACCAGACTCTCATCACTGGCCTCCAAAGACTCTGAGCCCCAAGGTTTCCGCTTAGACCCCCAATGAAAATAGTTCCTACTACAGCCATTCTACTAACAGGTGATGACATCAGTCTAATTCAGGGGTCCTCAGTCCCTGGGCTACGGACCAGTACCAGTCTGTGGCCTGTTAGGAACCAGTCGCACAGCAGGAAGTAAGCAGCAGGCTAGAGAGCGAAGCTTCATCTGTATTTGCAGGCACTCCCCAGCACTAGCATCACCACCTCAGCTCTACCTCAGATCATCAGGCATTAGATTCTCATAGGAGCACTGGTCCCTGGTGCTAAAAAAGTTGGGGAGTGCTGGTCTAATTCCAATATAACATTTCACCTCAGACCCAGAAGTGCAAGATCCTACAGAGAGACTGAGGTTTTGAGTCATAGAGACCTTGCCCCTACAGAAATCTGCATTTCCCAGGTTGCTAGCAGATCTGCCTGAACTTCTGCTCGCCATGTACCTTAATGAGCCTAAAATCTGAGCACAGAATAATTTTTCATGCAAAGGCAGGAGAAACACTTCTGTGCATGTTTCTCCCTGTCTTTGTGGACCATCCTGGTCTCCAACTCAGGGGTCAGCAAACTTTTTCTGTAAAGGACAGAGTAAATACTTTTGACTTTGCAGGCCATACAGTCTCTGTTGCAATTACTCAGCTCTGCGGTTGTTGCAGAAAAGCAGCAAGCTAATAGGTAAACGAATGGGCATGGCTTTGTTCCAATAAAACTTTATTTGTAAAATCAGGCAGCCTGGATTTTCCCAGGAGACCAGAGTTGGCTCATGGGCTATAGTGTGCCACCCTTCTGCTCTAATTAATCAAGTATTTGCCTTCTCTGCCCAACTTTGCCTCTCTCCAGAACTTGGCTCAGCTACCTTGAAGTATAGTGTATTATTACCCTCCACGTCCCCACTGTGAGATCTTCCTACACTCTAGGTTTTGCTTCTCTGCTAGGGCTACAGTATTTATTTAATAATAGTAATGATGGACAAGAGTCATAACAGAAGGAGTTAAACATTTACTGAACACACCATTTACAATGTGCCAGGTTCTTTATAAATACTGTCTCACTGAAACCTCAAAATCATCTAATGAGATATGTATAATTATCATCTCCATTGTTTAGATAAAGAAAATGAGACTGAGAAGGGTAAAATTTTCTTCTCATAGTCACCAGAGTGAAGAAGCTAAGTTCTAACCCCAATCTGTCTGGATCCAGAGCAGAGTTCTTAGCTCTCCCCTGGCTGCTTCCCAGAAGCACATGTGGCTGTCCTGATAGAAGGTGTCTGTGCAACTGCTCCTCCTACCTTGTCCTCTGGGGGGCCTATACTTTGTGTTGTCACCCACGCCCCGCTGGACAGTGATAGGCCCCCACCAGATGGCATCCACTGTCTCCAGGCAGTAGCTCTTCTACTTTTCACAAAGTTTTAATATTCAACATAAACACAATATGATACCATCCACCATGACCAGCAAATGTTATGTTTATGCCTATTTGTCCTCCCTCCAACAACAGTGAGGCACCCAAGTGTATCATCACCTTGTCCCTTAGCATCGGAGTCAGCTAGGGAATCCTGACGTGGCTGGGAATCTCAAAACACAGCACAGTGTTTCCCCAGAATATTCCCAAATGAAAACAAGGCTGGAGTGCTGAGAGTGATGGGTTATGTAAACATACCCGGCAAGGGCCACAGAGATTGCTGAGTAGAGAGAACTGCTCCTCAAAAGAAAGGATCCAACTAGAAAACTTAAAACAAAGTCAATGAGATAATTTTGAAATCCTGCTCTTCTTACTTTCTTGGTAAAAAGGACTGGATTTGCAGTGTTTCACTGTAATTTCCCCCACTGTGTTTAAGAAAAAAGGGTAAAAATCCTCAATTGCTTTGACCCCACTATAAAGGTACTGGTCATCATTATACCAACAGAGGAGAGAGGAAATGATAGCAAATTAATGAAAATTCATATTCAGCCTGGGAATGCAGCTAGAGCACATATCATGTGAGTATCTGAGCTCAGCACCTCCACTCTTCCAGCCTCTTGCATTTGTTGAATTAGTCCCCATGTGGCAACGCATCATAGTCCAGGTCTTGAAGATGAGCGTTCATTCCACTCTCCATCCCACTGATCAACTTGCTGTAGCTATGTGTACTCCTGCACAATGGTGCAGAGAAGACCTCTTGTTGCTGGGCAAATGCTGCAGAGCAAATGCTCGCCTACTGATTGTGCTGTGTGGTCTCCATGCAGGGATGTTCTGACATGGGCTTGTGGAACTAAGTCCTTAACACATATCTGCTTTCCCTCTGTGGCCAGCTGTAAAAAATTGCAACGAGACACACTTGATGGATAAATTATTTTGAAATAGCTGCCGCCAAGCAATGTGTGTACAGAGTATCAGACTAAGACAGTGAACATGACAGTGTGTGGGCTGGATCTTCATCCCCCAATGTAAGGAACACCCGAGGGACGTATTCCAAGATGTGAAACAGAACATGGCCAAAATTCAACAACCAAAAAATAGGGATAGTTGTCAAAAGGGATAAAAAAGACTGTGTAAGATAGGTGTTTTGAAGGAGAAAAAGAAAACAGATTGAGCCTTTTAAAAATGATATAAAAAATCTATATAAGCCAATTAATTCCAAATAAAGGAAATTAAACGGAAATAATTTTCATCTGTAAATACAGCATTGCTGCTTTTTCCCCAAAAAACAAGCATATTGAATATTTCTCTTTGTATCACTTCTGCTTAATTTTTGTACGTCTGACCAAATGCATTTTCATTAAGTATCCTCTTTGACATTGACGAATAGGAACAAATAGTGAGGTTCTTGACTAAAATACTAATGGAAAAAGTAAAATCCTATTGAAAATACTTTTCACGGCAGTATTAAAATTTGCTACATTACCTACAGGTTTAAGCAGTAAACTGAAGCTTTCGACTAATAGCATGTCTAACTAAATAAATATATCTTAAGCTATTTGTACTTCCAAGGACAGATAGCAAATCATGCTATTTGATATAAGAATGTTTTCAAAGTATGGGAGGATTTACCAATAGGAAAATTGACCTACGGCAAGTTTCTAAAAGTCAAGAATTTTAGTCTTAAAATTTCATAACTAAATCAACATAAACTGAGTTGTTATCTGTCAATAGCTTTGCTTGGGTATATGTCTAGACGTACAAGATATATCTTTGAAAAAGCATGAGGCAATTATTATAAATCCCACAGCCATCACTTTTATATCACATCATATACACGCAACTTTAATAAATATTCAGCTTTATTATTATTTTTCAATATTTTAAATAATCCATGACCTTAAAAAGAAATCCAATATTAGGATATAATTTTCTTTAGCCACTCAGCAAAAAAATTAAGCAGTTTAAGGGTTAGCACTCATGTATTTTTTAACCCTCATCAAAACCAAGATAAGCATTATAATGCTTAATGCTTCCTCCACCAAATCCAGAATGTTTCTGTCAAAACTAACATACAAATGTTACATAAAATTTCCTTGGAAGACCAAAGCTTCCTGATAGAGAGACCACCTGAGTGACCGAATGATAAACGCTACATATCCAAGTTTCAATAGTGAGATTACGTGGAAACAACCCTGTCATAACACCTGCTGGAAAACCATTATAGAAAGCCATGTAATTTGGTAATTATGCTCAGAATATTCGAGAGAGCAAAAGATAGATTATTGATGTAGAATACTGCTTGTGAAAACTTGTGGACACGGTTCAGTTCAAAGTTTGTAATTTCAGAATCCGGATGTGTTTTATAAATGAAAAAGCAAAGTCCAAAACTCATCCAACAATAACACATTGTTCGAAAAGAGAGACTAGCATAATAAAGACTCAACTAATGATTATTTGAAATGAAACGGAAGAGAAGATGCAAGCTCTCTATAAAAAGTAAATCCGATCACTATACCAAGAATATTTTGAGATGTTACTTGTCATAGTTACATGGAAAAATTCTCAATTCTTTCAGAGCCTCTACTTCAAGCACTGTGGTTGGAGGTGGTGGCATACTAAAAACTTTCACCAGACATAAACCCAGTCCAGAGAAAGAAAATAAAGTGATTTTTATTTAAATATCCTGTAAAACAAAAAATAATTTTAATTTAAATGTTCTGTAAGCCTATAATGAATAATGACAGAAATGCTGTCAGTTACAGTCCTTTACATATATATCTGATCCTTTCAGCAGAGATTTAATACCAGAATTTTCCATTGTCCAATTATTCCCTTTGCTTACATTTCAGAGTGCGTCACTTAATTCTTTTAAGTCACCAGGGTCCTAATTAGTGATGAAGAGATGCTGTCAGCTGTGACCTGGATGCCTGAAGGAGTTAACGGAGCTCGCCGAGAGCCTTACTGCCAACATGAAGCCAACACCTATGATAAGTTTATAAGGGAAATGGCTATTTTGGTAAAAACTGTTAGCCATAATGTTACTGTACTTTAACATAACACTCGTTTCCAGAACTGAAATCTAACAGCCAAATGAACATTTATGTCTTCAGATAGCCAACTTGCCCAAGGGAGAATCTGAACTAATTCAGTTTTTAAAAAATTGGCTATTCTTAATATAGATCAAAGCATTTATTTTTTTAAAAAAATGACCACATACACATACACATAGTCTAGATTAAGTGTTAATAAACTAATGAACACTGTTCGAATGTCCACTTTTTTTTGTTGTTGTTTCCTTTCATAAGACTTATAAAAAAAAAAGGAAAAAAAATCATCACTATTTCCCAAAGCCCAGAAAGTCTGGGCTCTGATTTTTCCCCAATACCCCAATCAACTTCAAAAGAGCTAACGATAACCAGGAGCAGACACCTCAATAGCCTCAACCACATGCAGTCATTCTAAGTGCATTATTTATATTATATATTATATACTAAACACACACACACACACATATGTACAATGTATACACACACACATATATATGTATAATATATACACATACACACACACACACACACACACACACACATACACACATACTACTCATAGCAACCCAATGACAGAGGTACTCTGTAGTCCCCATTTTACAGACAAGAAAACTAAAGTACGAAAAGATTAAGTAATTTGCCCAAGGTCACACAGCTAATTAGTGGCAGAGCTGGGAATGAGCCCAGACAGACTGGCTCTAGAGGCAGTGCACTAAGCCATCAGGCTATGCTGCAAAACACAGTAAACAACACAAAGGAGAGTCTGATTGCTCTGCTCAGCAGGAAAGTTCATAGAAAATAATGTCAGAAATTATAGTTATCGCAGCTTGCCATAATAAAAATGGCAATAAACATTGGGGACAAAATTATTTTCCAAAACTGCTTTCACATTGTTTCTATATAAACTTTAACTAATAAACAGGGATACTCTTTTACAAACCTGTTAGTCAATATTTGAAAACCAAGATTGTTCAGAAATAGGAAAGTAGAGAAGATTACAAAGCAGCAAATCCTCAGATTTACAAAGTACTCAAAATACTAACTAGTAAATTGAACCTAGACACTTCAGAAAATAACCACATTAGTTATTTAATGAAGTGATTTGTAAGTACTTTAAAAATGAAAGGAGTACTATAAACCTTGGAAAGGAGAATTTGACAAACTACCAATTTGTCTTAAACCATATCCATTAACTCAGTAATTTCTTACTTGGCGATTTATCCTTAGGAAATGATAAGAGATGCTCACAAAAGTTCATCTGTGAGAGTTTTAATTATGAAAGTGATTTTAAATAGGTTCTTTCTAATTTTTCTAAAAGGTCCAAATATAAGGGAAAGGATTAAATTGATTACATCTACCGGATGCGAAAAAAAAAAAGTGGGGCTATTAAGAATGTTTAATGGCATGGGGAAATCAATAGAAAGTTACCTGAAGAGAATATCAAATTCCTTCACACAGATATATAACAAATACCATGACATCTACTTCATATAAATACATAACGTAAACAATAATTATCTCTGGGTGGTGAGATTAATATATCCTTTTTCATGTTTTCTATGCTTTATAAATTTTCTAATATGAAGTTATTAAATTTATAATATGGAGAGAAAAACAGATATTAAAAAAAAAGACATTTGGTCATGAAGCCCACATTGTAATGCTTAAAATGATAAGCAAGTCAGTCTTGTTTCCTTCTTGGATATCATTAATAGATATTGACATTGCTGTTCACGAGAATATGTGGGTTTCAGCAAAGGACCTGATAGTCTCCATGACATTTTTGCAAGAAATGTGGGCTGGCTGATAGGGTTCACAGAGTTGTTATTACTTGAGAGGCTGTACCAAGTATCATGGATGAGCAGACAGCAACAACAAAAAAAGTCCTACTGCCAAGTTCTGATTGCGGCCTACTCACAGCTTCAGCATGGGTTCCCAAGGTCCACTTTTCAAACTCGTGGCTAGCACAAAGCTAGAAGAAGAGTTAATATGTGAATGGCAGGTGTGCACACCAGCTAAGAGCCACTAATATTGACCATATTTCTGGAACAGAATTTAGCACTAATTTGAAACCTTGGGCTAATTCCGTAGCCAGTTAATACATAGCATTTTCCAAAACTAAAGTTTGTCAAATAAACATTAGAATTGGGGTTCAAACAATTCTTGCAGGAAGAAACACTGGTCTGAAACGAAGATGCTATCTAACAGGGTTAATAAATGTAAAGCCATACATTCAGTTCAATTACACTTCTACAAGTGTTACTTGGCAACAGTTCTTGTGAAGCCATAACCGTTATGGACTAGTAACAGTCGGTACCATGGACATTTTTGATGGAGAGGGGTAACAACACCACTGGCATAATCCATCTGAAAGTACTGGGTACATTTCTGACCTTCTTATTTACAGAGGGAATTCAACAAAACAGAGTAAGTCCAGAAGTATGTGGTCAGGGACCTTTTAAGTCTGATCAGGAATGTTTAAATGTTTGCTTTGTGGTTCTGTAAAAGGGGAAATCATTTTTTCTATTACACTGGAAATTACAGTTTCTCTTCTGTATCTACCACTTGACTGGACCTGCTCATCAAGGTCAGCAATGACCTTCAACTTGCCAAATCCAAAAGGCACTTCTCTACCTCATATTAACAGACTCTGCAGCTTTCTATAGACAGCCCTGCGCCTTCCTTACAACTCCCATCTCTATCTCAGAGACAATTCATTCTTATCTTTTTTTCTAGTTCTTTCTTTACTCAACCTCTAGATGTCAGAGGTTGACCGACTGTCAACCTTCTTCTCATCTTTCTATTCTTTCTCAGTGATTCTACCTATGTAGGTTTAAATAGTCTCTATGTCAATTACTCTCAAATTTAAATTTCCACTGCAGACCTTCTTCTAAACCCTAGATTCTCTTATAGAATCAGAAGCATTTCAAGTATATTATGAAAAAAATTTTCTGATTCCGCGTCCTACATTTCAATTTAAGTCATCTCCTCCCAGCACCATATACTCAGTTGCTCCAATCAGAACCCTGGGAATCAGCTGTGCATAGTCCCTTGCCCTCATCTGTCATATCCAATCTGCTAGGAATTCCATTCTACCCCCAACATGAGTCTCAAATCAGACCACTTCCCATCATCTACAGTGCTGCTAACTAAGCCAAGTGAGCATCTTCTTTCACTACGACATGACCTCACTGAGAGCCTTCTAATGGTCTCCAGACCAATCTCCTCAGAGCATCAACAACAAAAGATCTGCTGAAACAGTGAGCTGGATCATGACTTCCCCGCTGCACTTTGAAAACAAATCCAAAGATTCTTACTAGGCCCTAAAACCCTTCACTATCAGAACCCTGCATCCTTTCCCACTCCATCCAGTACCATTCTCCTTGCTTGGGCCACACTGATTTGCTCTCACGTGTTTAGCTACAGTAAATTTCTTTCAGTCACTGGGCTTTGCACAGGATGTTTCCACAGATTCTGCCAAAGCTGGCTATTTCTCTTCCTTTATGTGTAAGTTTAAAAGTCCCTTCTTTAGAGAGTGCTCCTCTTATGCCTCTGTCTGCTGTGCACGAATTCCACTCCCAATTACTTTCCATCTCAGCCCTTTATATCGCCCTTATAGCACTTACCACGACTTCCAAGGATATTTTTTCTTTACTTAATTTTTGTCTCTCCCCTTAACCCCATCTGCTTGGAATGTTACTTCCAAGAAGAAAGGGATCTTACTGCTTTATTTCCCACTATATTTGCAGAGTTCAAAATTTTTTTAAAATGTTGACTATAGAAGGAATAAAACCAAATTTCACCTTAATAGTAAAAAACAAAACAAAAAAACTTCCTAAAAATAAAAGCTGTCTGGCAATAGAACAGCCAGCCTTGTACAATCGAACTGATAATCATGGGAAGAGGATTCGAGCAGAAAGTGGGGGACCACTTTTATCAAAGTTGACATAAAGAGAGCTGCCATGTTGCATGGGAGACTGGGCTGGATAAAAATTTAGGTCCCCTCCGCACAGTTTCTAGTTTTATAAATAGAATTCTGAGTGAGTTTTGGGTTAAAATTGTACTTCTCAAGTAGCAAACATTGTATTATTTCCTCGTGAGCAAAAATTCTCCCTAATTTGGCCCCACAAACCACATTATACCCTGACCAAAGTAATTCCCCAGAGTGAAATCAGTGCCAACTCCTTCTGTGTGCCCTGCCAGATGTGGTTTGGGACGATGACAGCCCACAGTGCCCCTCCTTCCAAGCTGTACAAAATGTGGCCCACAAACAAGTTGGTAGATCAAGCAAACCCACTTGTGGTAAACCTAAAGTTCCACTCTTCATTCATTTGTGATGCTGGTCTGTAAATACACCAGGACGGCTTTATTTAGCGCCACACCCATTAATAATGCAACGACTTTACACAGGCAGGCGGAGAAAATTAGTCCTGAGTGATTTCGTTACGACAGTGTATACACAAAGTCAAAGGGACTGAGAGTCTCATTACAACTAATGTGGAAGTTGTTGGCAATACAGATATCAGTGGTGGAGCTGCCCACCATACAACAAAGCAATTCAGGCAAGTTTTCCACCTCAGTATCTTCTGGAGTCTTACAGTCAACCAGCAGTTCTCACCTACTTCATAGATACGGCAGAGACCTAAAGGAATCTAAGATGATTCCTTCTACTTTTTTTAGCTTCCTTTATCTTCACTAGCTCTCCAAAAGTTTTTAAAATAAAAAAGTTGGCAAATATTTGCTTATGATGACATATTTACAATTGTTCAATTTTTCAGATTAGACAACGCAGCACTAGATATTACAAAATGTTGCAAATAAGCCTATGGACTTTGTCCTTAAATAATTTTCCTTCAGAAAAACTTTCAGGAAGGTAGTAAACATTTTAGACTTTAAAATGTCAAAGATATTTAAAATTCCTTTTTATAATATCCAGTGTTAATGCTGTGAAGGACTAATGTGTGGGAAGCAGGGAACATCAACTCTGAAGATTTCTGAAGGGCGGGTGGACAATACCTTTCCATTAAAAATGCAAACTCTCCTTGATTCAGCAATCTGACTGCTAGATTTTTACCATATGCATATATTCCAACTAGTAGATTAAAATAAGTATACAGTAGTCCTCATTTTTAGTATTGCCTATAATAGAAACACCTAGAAAACTCAAAGTGCCTATCAGTACACAGTACATCCATAAAATGGGATAAAATGCTGCTGCTAAAAAAGAATGAGACAGGTCTCCACGTGCTGATGATAAAAAACCTCCAAGATATATTAAGGAATGAAAGGAAGGTATGTGTGCATCTAAACACACCTAAGTATTCATTTTTGAAAAATTCTAGAAGGCTATATGAGAAACTTAAAAGTGGTTTTCTCTGAGAAGCAGGACTGAGAGTATATAGACAGTGACTATAGCATTTATTTTAAAATCTCTTGTATTAAGTTACTTTTACTATATATATTTATTCTTATTAACATGAATAATAATGATATGCAATATTTTCCACATGGCCTGGAAGCATCTACTTGTTTCTGTAGAAGTGGGAAAGTGAGAGTCCTTTTCCAGCCTCCACAAGGCAAGCGATAGCACCTACTCAGTGGGTGCTTTGCTTGGCCATCCGTCCCCAACCAGGCCAGGTTCCTTTAGAGGTTGCTAAGGCCCCCGCCCTCATTTGCTCTGTCCTCCTTTGTGTGGCCCAGATGCACAAGCAAAGAGAAATTTTAATTTCTGTTCCTCCAGTTTTAGATCTATGTTGTCTACCTCTGAAAAGCTATCTTGAAAGAGAATACGTAGAGTTATTCCACTGCAAAAGACGCCAAACAAAAATCAGTGTTTCTCCTAATGCTATTTATTATATAATTACATTACTACAAAAATACAATCAAATAAACAAAAATGTTTCAACTTTAAAGTATAGTACCTGCCATTCTTCCAAATACCACAAGAACTAGGAAGATCAGGGTCCAAGGAACCTTCTTTCCCAAAATAAAATCTTGTGTTTGCCTAGATTGAAATACTTAAACAACTCTTTTAACTAAAATTGCTTCTGCAAGAGAAATTAAAATACACTCAAGTTAACAAGATGCAGTGAAATCTACAAATTTTTTTAGGTCAAAGATCTTAAAGAGTGTATGAACTTTGTTTTGTATTATTCCATCAGAGAAATACTTCCCACCCCACAGAGGGAGTAGGCAAAAAGAAAAGTCACCAGAAATCATGCCTGTTTTTTTCCTATTATTAGACCTGACACTTGAGGTGGGAGACTACTTATTTAGTATCGAGTAACCTTTCCAAATTTCATAAAAGCGATCCTTTTTATAGTATGTTTCTTTGGTCAGAAGGTTGTGATACACAGACATTTACTAAGTTTTTAAAATTTATTTATACATCATTTTTTTTTTTTGGCTTTACTGATGCATACATAAAATAAGGTCAAATGTCTATTTGAAAAAGTCTAATATCTACTTAGTTGAAAACTTGCTCCCACTAAATCTGATTTTACATAAGCATCCTAACAACAACAACAAAAAATAGTGATTTCATTTTTGGTTGGAGGGGTGTAAAAGTAATTAGTAAACGAACAAGCTATAGCCTTGTGCATTGAGCTGTCTGTGGTACTGAAAAATGACACCAAAGCTGAAATGTACTGAGTTCTGTTCTTACAAAGCCTCTCCATCACATTATTTCAATTCAAACATTTCCGTCCATGACTCACCTGAACCATCTTATTTTGCTGGAGTGTGTATAAACATTTTACAAAGGTCACAGTGACTTGCTTTCCAAGGTTCTCCATGAAATGTCAGGGCCTCCCCATGCACGTTAATCAGTTCTGATACATGTAGAGCCAAAACACTGACTATAACACTCACTTTTCCTGAATGCAGTGAGAAATCATACCATGTACCAGAAACCCACACAAGCTAACTGTCACTATCTAATCATCATACTAAAATGATAAAATGAAAAAGAGAAACTCTTATTTTAGACTACATGCTATATCCAAAGACATGCTCTGAATGGCAGCATAATCCCTTCATTTAGTTCCTTGGCTCAAAGCTAATCAATATGGTTGGAATTCTTAACAGTAAACTAAGGTTGCCTATTTGCTTAAAACTTATGAAAAAAATTATATTATATCTATAGCGGTGACATCAATAAGTAAGAGCACAGTTCATCATTTCCCACATGGATACACAAGCCTGGGCATTTGGTTTCATTGAGCTTCAGAGCGAAATATTTTGGTGGCAGCACTGACTCTATTCTCTAAATAAATTAGAACATTCCTACTTTTTTTCTGGTTCTTGATACACACACACACACACACGCACACACTCACGTGTGTGTGTATATATGCAAAAATGTATGTGTATATGTGTATGTGTGTGTATAAGAATTTAGAGCTTCAGCTTAAAGCATTTGTTTATTATCTAAATAAAATACCGAGTGTTAAAGCTACATCTGAAACCAATAAATATTACCCAAGCATCTATATTGAAATTATATTAAATATGGTTGACTTAACAGAAACCATACATCACATAAAATAAACCCAATTAAAAAAAATCTAACATTCTATGATGTTTATATTACTCAAACAGCAGAGAAGTTCACTGTCCTTATTTGCCTTAGAGAGACGATCTATGTCCTCATTTTTCTTACCCATGCTATATATACTCTAATCAATATATCTATGCATTAGTGTAATAGAAATTGCTCTCAAAATTAGACTATGAGTGGAATTATTTCAAGTGTGACAATCTGTAAAAATATGATTTCCTGTATTTTTATTAGTTTATATAAGTTTCAAAAGTTCTAATGTGGTATCAAATATTTTTACAACATGTAATTAACATTTGGCAGCTCCTCTTAGAGTTCTATCAGTTATTTCAAAAAATAGCCAAATAATTCTTTAAAAGGCAGTGCTTTTAGGAAGACACTTTGTTTTTGATGTTAATACCATCAAATATCCTTGCTAATGAATGCTTGTGTAGCTGTGTGCTTTTCAGAAGGAATAAGCAACAAAATGAAAGCTTATGTTTAATTAAAAGTCAAACAAAAAACAGCAAGTTCTTTTTCCAGGGTAAATTAAGTAAAACCACTCTGGTCGCCAAGCAAAAAATAAGTTACTTGATTTTTAAAAATAGCTAAGAAGATTTTAGGTCACCTTTTAAGTTTAACTCTATTCATATACCAAACTTTTGGATTTAGAGAGAAACCACAAAGAAACGTCCACATTTCAGGGCCACTGGCAAGTAAGAGTGCAACAGGAAGCATTCTGGAGCTAGAATAGGGCCTGGTCACGCTCTGTACTGTCTAGCTGCATGTTCTGGTAAGATACTCACCTCTTTTGACTTCAGGTTTCTCATCTGTGAATTGAGTCAAAGGGCCTTTAAACCTATTTTGTTCCTTCCAGCTCTGAGTATCTATTCTTCAAGTCAAAAACGAGAAGATACACTCATAATTTTTAAGTTAGATTTTAGAATCGCTTTAAAATGTTTGAAAGAATCTCAAAAGCCCACAAACATTAGTACTAAATTAAAGATGGATGTATGTAAATTATTAGAGTTCAAATGTGTGTTTGCCTAGTTTTGCCAGAACAGTTTTATTACTTACCTCTACATATTCTCATTCTCTAACCTCATTCCTTTAGAATCACATCTTTCAAAATTTTTGCAAATTTGAAAGCAAGGAGAAGTAAGTTCTCCCTTCTCCTTTGGGGTCATGTGCATTTGTATTTTGTTTGTGTAAGAGTTAAAATCGATATCATCCATAGTTACTGTTTGCTAAATACTAACTTAAAATTAATTTAACTCATAATTAATAATAATTCCTTAAATGGCAAGTTCTATACAGTATTTTAAATTCAAAGGCCACTTCTACAGGAAAGCAGATTAAATCTGAAGTTTTAATAGATCCACCAAATGTCTAACAACTGTTCCAATAGGTCGGAAAATGCATATTAGTGTAAATTCTATACTGGGAATTCCTACATTCTCTTAATTCTTGAAAAGTCTATTTTAACTCGTAAACCTTAATATTCCTTTGACTTAAGCTACAGAAAAGTAAACAACTCAAAAGATGACCCATGAATTTTGTACAGAGGATTCAGAAATTGTCAGTAACAGCCAAATCTAACAATAGAGCTCCTGGCTGCATTTAAGACATTTTCCTAACAAGACTGCTCACAAGGGCAGTAGCCTGTGCTCTTCAATGATATTTTTAAAAAAAAAAAATGATGTAATGATTGTAGCTCAGAAACTACTAAACTACCATGTAGACAGAATTTGTATTCAAAACTTACGGTTTTTTTTTTTTACGGATATAGAAAGGGTGAGAGCTTTTCTAATATCTTATTTATATATTAGCTAGGAATATCATGAGCCAATTTTCTTCTCCAAGCTACATAAGAGAAGATGATATAGATGGACACAATCTTCCATACTGAGGCATCAACTAGGAAGAGGTGGTATCAAACAAGAATACACGTTTACCCTATAGATAAAACTACTGAAGGAAAACAAATGCGTTTGGAGAAGTGGATCTACTTGAAAAAAGAGAGGAGAAAATCTGAAGGGTTTAATAAGTACATCCCAGAAACTCCTGCATGTTTACATGCTGCACTGTTTTGTTCTTAACTCTCTGAAAGAACGAGTCAGGGGCTAACATGAGAATACAGCTTGTGTCTTCTATAACCTCAAACAAGGACACTGACATGAGTGCTTGGTAAAAGCGTCAACTGCCTTGAGCTTCTCCAGGCTGGCAGCACGGCTTTGGGTCATTCATAAACAGCAGAACCTAAGTTACCTGTATTTCCCTGGCGTGATACACGATGATCAGACCGAGCAGGATGATCGTGGAGAGACTGATAAGGCATTTCAGAGCTAAGGAATACAGCGACGCCTGCAACACAGAGAGAAGTACTTTTAAGAAAGAAACACTTTTAACCACCTTCCAACACCCCCACCCCACCCCCCGTCCCGGAAGGGGTCAGTTAGTCCCCCAGCAAGTGGACTAGGGGAGGTGGAGGGGGCGGCTGTCTTGTCCTCAAAGGGAAGCGAAAGGAGAGGAGAGCTGGGAAAGCCAAGCAGCGGGATGGTGCATCCTACACCCAAGCGCGGCTCCTAGCTCTGAAAACCCTAGAGGAAGTTATTTCCGAGGTTAAGCGCTTCAGGTTGAAAGAGGCCTCCTAAATCCTGAGTACCAGAAGAGAAATAGAGCATGCTTTCCCCCCACCGACTCCAGAAACCACTTATTTATTGTGCCCAAGTGCGCGGGGCACTCACTGCCTCCAGAACTTTGCGCGCGGAAAGGCTTCCTTTCCATAATTGCCTCTCAGGCTAAGGGTGCGCGTCTGAGCCATGCTCGTTATCCCGGGAATTCCCGCCAGTGCCCATCCCAGCCACTCTGAGGACCCGGAAGGGTGAGCAGAGTTCGAGAGTGTACCTTGTCGTAGGCGCCCCACGACAGCTCGGTCTCGATGACCATGACCACGATGCCGAACATGCCGAAGATGAGCGCATAGTCGCTGAGCCGCTTGCGCTTCTCGAACAAGGCGCGCCGGTGGCCCAGTTTGTAGCCGATGTTCTGGTTCTTCTTTTTGCTGGACTTATTGCCACTGCTGCTGCCGTGCCCACTGCCGCTGCCGCCGCCTCCTCCAGTGCTGCCTCCGCCGCCGGCACCATAGAGCGCCAGGTTATTGGAGTTGTTGTGCTCCGGCTTAGACACCACGATCTCCGGGGCTGAGGAGGAAGCAGCAGCGGCTGCAGACGGGGAGGACGCGCCGCCACCTCCTCCGACGGACGGCGGGGGCTGTAAGGGCTGCGCCTCTGAGTCCATCTCGTGCAGGTTCCGGCGGGACGCGCTCAAGTTGCTCAGCGGCCGCATGACGCCCCCGTTGTACCTGCAGCTGCTCATGGCTATTTCAGTGAAGGGGTTGCTCTCGCGGCGCGCCTGGGGCTGGTGGTGCTGGTGGTGAGCCGGGTGCGGGTAGTGGTGGTGGTGCGAGAGCGGGGGCCCGGAGCCCAGGCTTCCGAGGCTGCCCGTGGGGCTGGCGGCGGGCTGCAGGCTGTGGCACTGGTGGTACTGGGAGGCGGACGCCGGCTGCTGCGCGTACTGCTGCCGGAGCGCACTGGCATGGCTGGACGGCGTCAGCTCACTCACATTGAGCTGACTGCCCCGG
The DNA here is from genome assembly GCF_902729225.1 of Pteropus medius. Lineage (NCBI taxonomy): Eukaryota > Metazoa > Chordata > Mammalia > Chiroptera > Pteropodidae > Pteropus > Pteropus medius. Next base: position 9,080,590 of record NW_024352785.1, on the reverse strand, counting down.
CGCGACGAGCAGCAGCAGCAGCACGACGAGCCCGAAAGCGGCGAGGACGTGCGGGTCCGGAAGGCGCCGCCCGGAGAGGAGGTGCGGAGCAGCAGGGACAGGTTATCCCCCGCCCCCGCCCCCGCCACGGGGGCACCGGAGGAGGCGCAGCTGTTGCACCGGAGGCATGGACTGCTGCCGCCGCTGCCGGGCTGCTGGTGAGCCAGGTGCGGGTGGTGGTAAGGGTGCGGGAGGGACGCGAAGGGCGGGCACGGCTTGTCCTGGCTCTGTTGCTGCTGCTGGCAATGCAGGTGTGAGGAGCGCGACGGCGGTGGCTGCTCTGAAAAGAAGCCGCGCTGGAACTGCAATGGGGTTTCCATGTCAGAGCTGTTAAAGCTGCAGGGAGACCAGGCGGTGGTGCACCCTGCGCAATGCGTTATGGTCGGGAGCGGGGACTCCTGCTGCTGGTGCGAGGAAGGGCCCATGCCGGCTCCAGTAGAATCTAGGCTGCGAGTCCGATTGGTTGGGCGCACCAAAACAATGGGCATGACATCACCTGCGGGGACCAAGACTGAGTTTGCGGCGCGCGGCTTAGGGGAACATGTGTGACAGAGAAAAAGATGGGGAGGAGGATCTGCAGGAGGAAAACCCTAGGGTGCGCAGGCCAGGTCAGGATGTGTGGGGGTCCATCTACTGATTGGAAGCGCCCGTGACCACTAATAGAGATGGGGAGCCCCCCAGGCAGAATAGCCAGACTGCACTGAGAGGAGAAAAGAAAGGGATGTCCTCTCTCCCATGCCGCGGCCCCCCTAAGTAGTACCGGACGCGCAGTCTAGATCACCTGCGCCGGGTACTGCAGCACGTTGGGCCACCCCAGCAATGGGTCAGGAGTGGGGACAGTGCGGAACCCGGGCCACTCCTCCGCCCGCGTGCACGCCTCGTAGAGGGCTGCGGAACAGCAGCCTCCTCGCCCCACGCCCACCTCTCCCTAAACGTCCTGCGGAGAGTGGGCTGCCGGCTGCCAGTCAAATAACTGCGGGGGGATCCGCTTTGGAGAGAAAAAAGTTTGGAGACTGGCTACACCGAGTGCAGCACCAGGGCCTGAGACCAAGTTTGGCCGCTGCAAGATCAAAGCGGGCCGCACTCCGCTATCTTCCGCTGCCGCTCGGCTCGGGCCCCGGGAGTCGGGATTGGCTGCGCGGAGCTCTCTCCCAAGTGCTCCGCGGCACGGATAGGGTTAACTGCCTCCGCACCCAGGCCGCGCGGGAGGATGGGGGCGGGGCCGGAGAGGGGGATCCCCGCCGTCCGCGGGGGGAGCCCGCGCGGGCTTCCCGGGTCCCCCTGGCGGGGGCGGAGGGCTTTCCCTGCTACCGCCTGCTCACATTTGCGCCTTCTGCGGAACATGAGGGGCTAGCGCCCCCGGCCGCCGGGTCTCCGGCTTCCACACTCCGGTCCTCTGGCCGCCCCAAGTGGGTAGGTAGGTAGGCTTCGGCTGTGGAAAGGCAGCTCGCTCGAGGGTCAGGGGCCTGCTCAGCGACCGCGGGCCGCCAGCTCCTCTTCTGCTCCTCTTCCTCCTCCTCACCTGCAGCACAAATACAAAGCAAAGGCAGGTCACAGATGCGCAAACACGGAGCATCTTCTCTGCCAAGCTCTGACTGCGGCGGCTGGTGGGAGAGGGGCCTGGCGCGGGCTCATTCACACCCGTAGTCATAACCTTGCTGGGAAATTACCTATAATACTAACTCAGGCTGAATAATACCTGCCCAAGGACATTGCGGGATTTTTGCTAGAGTTAAGTATAATATGTTACTCTCTAATACACCAATAAAAATTACATATTTCTGTTTCACAAATTTCCTGTAACGTGTTCTTTTAAGCGATGTACCAACACAAAGCGGTAGTGCACCCATTCGAGGGTTGTTACAGCTCCATCTTAAGTCTTTATCGTTTGTATTTGTAAATTGAAATTCCTGTCTCTTGAAAAGAAAATGAAAGAAATCGGCCATTTGACTACTTGTTTCCATTTTAAATTGTGATTTTTAAAGCACGATATTTATGACAGAGATTGTTACAATGAATTAGACCAAGAAATGAGAGTGAAAGCGGATCACCCTCATTAGGTAATTGAAATTCTCAGCTGGATCCAATTTCCTGATATTCTACTCGGCAGCTGCCCTAAAGTTGCTAACCAGGTAGCTGCTCCTGAGAGAGAGAGAGTATGTGTTTTCAATGCCATGGAGTGAATAATTCATTTTAGGATATCCTTTAGACATGGGTTAGACAATTTTAATGTTTTGTATATGCAAGTAAACAAATCTAGAAGAAAAAAGGAGAGGGTTGCCTTTAGTCCCATAGTCCTGGACTTGGCACAATGAATACTGTCAGAGCTTGCATTTCTCAATAATCTTGGTCAAGAATAGAATTTCAATGGCTAAAAACTGGAGACAGTATTTTATAGTCTAGTATTATCTTTGGCAATTGAATAAAACTTGTTTCGAATTATGAAGCTCATTGTGTCTTTGGGGTGGCAGAGTAGATATTGCATGTACTTGTGTGGGGAGCATAACTATTAAAAATAATTCTAATGAGTAATTTGAGATTACAATGAAAGCTTCCAAATTAAAAGTTATTCACCTTGTGTGAGACAAAATCCAACTCAAAATCCATCACGCATTTATTTTCACTTTATAACAAATTATACAGCCCTGTGTATGTATACAGCTCTATGACGCTGATTGAGTGAAAAAATTTGATTCATCCTTACAAACCTAAATACTTCAAAGTGATATCATGAAAATTAGACTTTTATAAATTTAAATGAAAGATTACATAGACCACTCCCCCAAAATCACAATAATTGTTACCAATAATAAATTAGATATAAGGTTCTAGAGTTATTAAAATATCCTAAGAAAAGTAATGGTTGCATCTTCTGAGTCAAACTGACTTTCTCAAATAGCAAATTCAAGGCTTCCATTAGATTTCCATAAACAAAATGACAGGGGAAAATATTCTATCTTTTGCTACGTACATCTCTATGCCTTAATACTGGATTAGGTGCAGTGCTATTAATCATGTAGAAATAAAGTGTTTACTGAGATTTATAGCAATGATGTATGGAGTTCCCGTGGCTCAAAAAGGGAGCTCTGGTAGGATGGGATGCACAAGGTAAGAAAGAAATGGAAATTTGTATCACAGCCTGAGGAACTGTCAGAATATCAAAACTCAAGTTAACAATGCTTCTGCCTAGTCAATATTCTGGAAAAGCTCCTGAAATAATATAATTATATCACAGCAAGTCAATCAGACATTTATTGTCTTTCTGTTTTAAGGAATCACTGGATCACACAAACTCAAAAAATCACCTTGCTATAAATGTCTGTATTTGGAGAGTGTGAGAATCCTCCACTGTATGATGATGAAAAAGCACAAGATGCCCCAACAATTTTCTTTCACATTTTGTCTGAATCCTACTAACTTTACTGTTTGAGGCACATGTAAGAAGTTAATTTTTCATTTCTCTTTTTTAAATAAAATTAACAAATGAATTTTAAGCTTATACACAAACTTTTAAAATATGTGTACCATCATTGCTTTTTTTCATATATAAGATTATAGAGATATATGTAACAAGTTAAGCAATTAGGGCAACAAAGACAATATTCTTCCACGTGGATAGTGCTTTGCACATAGTATATACTCATTTATATTTGTGAGTGGGGAAGGAGTGAATGAAAAAAAATTGAAGGAAAGTTCACAAACAGGGACCTGCAACCTCCAATGATGAGCTTTTGGAAAAATATATTTCCTTCTCTTTCTGCCAGTGAGATATGTAAGTGGTGGAATTTCTCTAGTTTAACACCAGAGGTCCTACTCATCCACAAAATACATTTCAAAACTAATCAATTAAATACTTTTATTTCTACCAGTATCATTTTTTTTCTGTAAAAATTGCCTTTTTTCTTATAGACTAGAACGATTGCTTTCCTACATTTGTTGAATTTCAAACTTGTGAATATGCAAATGAACATAAGCCCCTCAGCTCTGTCCCGCCTCCCCACCCCCCTCCCGCCCCAACACACGCTTGCTAATGATCTTAGAATGGTTTTCCCAGACCAAAGTGGCTTGGGGAAAAGCTTTAGCTTGTTTGCACTCGGATCCTTTATTTTATTTAGATTTATATTATGCTGTTATTTATAATTTTCTTTTCCATAGGAATTATTTGAGCTATCTCTCTTTATTGTTCCTTAAAAAGCAGGACTTTCTTGAATTAGGATGCTTTGAGTCTGTTTCCAAAGCAGCCGAGGCACGAGTCCCTTCCCATATAGTATGATGAGGGAAACTTTGACCTACAAAGTAAATGCCTTTCTGAGATTTTTCTTTTTTCGTTGCCCAGGTTAGTAAATTATTCGGTGGTACCAAACACAGAGGTTGTGATAATACACAACCTTTCTGGATTTAGTTTGTTTTGCAGTAAATGCAAATGAGAATCAGGGTACCATCACAGTCGTTTTCTTAGCACAGTATCAATTTCATGTTTCCTGAAACATAATTAAAAGGCCATAAAACCACTGCTATTCTTAAACCACAAAATATACTACATTTAAACAAAACATTAGAATAATTATTGTACGAATTCTTTATATTTCTGCACTATGATTAGAAAGTATCAAGACTTGAATGAGATTTTTGATGAGTCTTGTTAATTTTTAGCAATACCACCATTATTCAGGGACTAATCATCATGTTGGGGCCTATTCATTAACTTGATTAACTTTCCAAATTTTTTCTAGTCTAGTCCTTGTTTCCTACCCTTTCTCAGCTAATTAGCATATCTATAAAAGTCTCAGCAGCACTAGCAAAAAAAAAAGGTAGAAATTATACTAGTTTTGCTAGTAGAATTGAACTGTCACATAATTAAATAGGCAAACAGATTGAAATTATTGACTATGTATGATAAGTCTTTTAAAAATAGTCTGTGGATTTTCATAAACAGATATCCCTTGGTAGATAGAAACACATCCAAATATAGAGTCAAAAAAAAAAAAAAAACTTAGTGGACAGCAAATTCTGGCTTATAAAGCAGTTTCTCATGTGTTATTTTATTTACATCTCATAAGAACCCTCATGGAAGGTTGGAAAAGTGTTATTATTATCTTCATTTTACAGGTAAAGAGAATGCTTGAGATACAGTTTCTGGGCTACCCCAGGTCACATAGCTAGTGAGTAGCAAGGAGAAGCCAGACTTCAAACACAGTCTTCTGACTCTGTCTGGTGAGTCTGTTTAACATTCCCCTAGCCTTTCCTCCTAGGAGAAAAATGACCTATTGACTCTATTGACTCATATAAGCTTATATTTCATAGTCCAGGAATGGACAGTAGTGGCTTATCATTACCATTTACTGTCTTTGAATTACCTCACATTTTTTCACTGACTTGATTGGGATTCTATGATCCTTAACTATTGTCCCCTTGTTGACTTCATTTGATCAACAGAATAATTTATAAGGATCTAATACTTGTATGGATGAAGTGGCAGTGCTATATGCATGTAGGTTCAAGGTGCCTAATTTAAAAGTATAAAAAACATACCCTAGTCTATTCACACACAGTTCACTGCCCGCTTTGCTGGAAGCCTGGACATTCCTTAATTTTGTAAGATCCAGTAAAAGCTGAAGGCCAATGACGAGTACTCACTGATGCTAACAAAGTCCGTTTTGTCTTTTTTGTAATAAAGGAGAAGAAACAGATTCAAGGTCCTTGCCCTGTGGCTTAGAGGAACTTATCTGCAGTCCTTCAGGGGTCCAGCCTGGCTCCTCTGTTGTCCTCCCATTGTTTTTCCCTTTATGCCAAAAAGTGGGGGAACCAGAGAAAAGAAGCCAGGCTGTGTGCAACAAGGAGAGAAAAACCTGAGTGTCTCACAGCTGGGGTCAAGAATTAACAAAAGTGGGACCAAACATATATAAAACCATCCCTAAATACCAGGGTCAAGTCCCACTTGGTGATCCCAAAAGTTTCACGATTGCTCAGTACTAAAACACTATGATGCTACTTAGGGTACATGATGCATTCTCTCTTTTTTTCACTTTTCCTGTTTTCCTTTTTCTTCTCCACCCCTGTCAAACAGGCTGAGGAAATAAATCAGCTTTTGTCTATCTTTATATTGTTGTCTCCTTATCTGGAACTATTTGTAAATCCCCCTTCCCAAATAATTGTCTAAAGTCAAGGAGAGAGTTTTTGCCCACTCATATGAAGAGAAAGAACCACAATTTTCTAAGTTAAACATAACAGTGTCATCAGCAGTAACACATTCTAAATGCTAATACATCTTCTTTAAGGTTTGCATATTCTTCCTCATCTAATATACCAGGTTTTTCTTAAAAATGACTTTTATTTAGTGTTGTTGATGTTGCATTTTTATGGATGTAAATATAGTAGTACTTTTTTCTTTACTGTTTCAAGTATTAATGTATAATAATTATCCATGTGATACAAAATGATATAAATGATACAACATAGGAAAAAACACAACAGATATATACCAGACAAATATAATGACAAAGCTCACTATTTGACACAGTGTTTTGCCTTCACTATTTAAAATGAGTACTCCTCAAAATGTTTTAGTTAAAATTATTGGATACTTTCATTCTCAAGTCAAGTTCTCTTAAGAAGGAGCATTTCTAGGTTCATATTACTGAAAATATCATAATTAGAGAAGACTTCAATGCTGTTTGATTCAGAGGTTAACACGTCATCATGATTCCAACTACTTTCCTCAGATATTTTCCTTTCATTGTCCTCCTTCATATATACTAGCTTAATCCTCAGATTATTTTACTTTATGGTAGGAAAAATGACTATAGCAGTTCTAGGTTTCACATGCACACCCACATCATTCAGAAGAAAGATCATCCTCTGTCACGACATTCCAAACAACGCTCTTGATGAATCTTGTTGAACCAGCTTAGTTCACATACTCAGTCCTGAACCATAAAGAATTGTTAAAGGGAGTGATGATGGTAATGACTCATCAAACAGAAAATTGTGATAAAGAGATCGGAATTATTTAAAAGAATCAAATGGAAATTCTGGAGTTGAAAAGTACAATGACCAGAAGGAAGAATTGACTAGAGGGGCTCAACAGTAGATTTGAGCTGGCAGGAAAACAAATCACTGACCTTGAGGACATCACAAGAAAACTATAGACTGACATTATTTACGAATATAGATACGAAAATCCTAAACAAAATATAATAAACCTAAATACAGCAACATGTAAAAATGATTATATACATACCATGACCAAGCGGAGTTTATTATAAGAATGTGAAGTTAGTTTAACATCTAAAGCTCAATTCTTGATATCAACAGAATCAAGGACAAAAACCATATAATCATCTCAATAGACACAGAAAAAAAAAAACATTTGACAAAATTCAAAGCCCTTTCTTGATAAACACAGCCAACAAACTAGAAATAGAAGGATATTTTCTCAACCCAATAAAAGGCATCTATGAAAAATTCAACATCATAGTTACTAATGAAAGGCTAAATGCTTCCTTCCTAAAATCAGAAACAAGAAAATATCTGTTCTTTTCGCTTCTATTAAATATTGTACTAGAAGTTCTTGCCAGTGCAATTAGGCAAGCAAAAGAAACAAAAGGCATCCAGATGTAAAGGAAGAAGTAAAATTATCTCTATTCATAGATGACATGATTTTGTATATAGAATATCCTAAGGAATCCACTCAAATATTATTAGAACTAATAAACAATTTCAGCAGATTTCTGGATACAAGGTTAATATTTTTAAAAATCAACTGTATTTCTCTACACTAGCAAGGAGCAATTTAAAAATGAAATTAAAAAACAATTCCATGTACAATAAAAATATTTAAAAATATATCAACAAAAATGTGAAACATGCACAAACTGAAAATTTTTGTTGAAATAAACTTAAGGAGTCCTAAATAAATGGAGACACATCTTATGTTCATGAATCATAAGATTTAATATTATTAAGACATTAATCCCCCCAAATTGATCTACTGATTCTTTCAAGTTGTTATCAAAATTCTAGTTGTCTTGAGAAATTGACAAATTGATCCCAAAATTGGTGTATAATGGAATAAAGATAGATATAGACCAATGGAACAGAATCGAGAGTCCAGAAATAAGCCTTTACCTTTATGGTTAGTTGATTTTTCACAAGGGTGCCAAGATGATTCAATGGGTATAGGAAAGTCTTTTCAACAAATGGCACTAAGAAAATTGGATATCCCCATGTAAAAAACCTAACGTGGGCTCCTTCCTTACATCAAACACAAAAATTGATTCAAAATGGATCAAAGATCTAAATGTAAAGCAAAACAAAACAAAGCACTGTAAAACTCTTAAAAGAAAATGTATTGGTAAGTCGCTCGACTTTGGATTAGGCAATACTTTCTTAGACATGACACTAACAGCATAAGCTGCAAAAGAGAAGAGCTACATTGGACTTCGTCGAAATTAAAACTTTTGTGCTTCAAAGGACACCAATGGGAGAGTGAAAAGAGAATCTAGAGTGGGAGAAAATATTTGTAAGTCACAGATATGAAAAGTGACTTGTAACCAGAGTATATAAAAAAACTCTTTCAACTCAATAATAAAAAGTATAAATAGCCCAAAGGCAGAGTTTCTGAAGAGACATTTCTCCAAAGAAGATATAAAAATGACCCATGAGCACATGGAAATAAATGTAGAATATCACTAGCCACTGGGGAAATGCAAATCAAAATTACAATTGGACATCACTTCACATCCACTGCGACATCTATAATCAAAGAGACAGATAATAACATGTTGGAGAGAATGTGGTGAAATTTGAACCCTGATACACTGCTAGTGGCAATGTAAAATGATTCACAGTTGCTTTGGAAAACAGTTTAGTAGTCCTCCAAATTTTAAATGTAAAGTTAACACATTACTCAGCAATTCTACGCCTAGGTATACATGCAAGAGAAATAAAAATATACATCTACACAAAGACTTGTACATGAATGTTTATAGCAGCATAATTCATGATAGCCAAAAATTGGAAAGAATTCAAATGTCCATCATCTACTAAGTATATGAATAAAAATGTGGCATATTCTTACAATGGAATAGTACCCAACAGTGAAATGAAATGAAGTTCTGATACACGCTACAACATGGAGGAAACTTGAAAACATGTGAAGGAAAGCCAGTTACAAATACCTCATGTTATATGATTCCATTTACAGGAAATGTCCAGAACAGACAAAGCTATACACAAAAAGTGACGTTAGTGGTTGTCTTGAGCTGGCAGTGGGATTAAATGGGGAGTCACTGTTAATGGGTTCAGTGTTTCTTTTTGGTGTGATGAAAATATCTTAAAATTAAATTGTGATGATGGTCACACAACTGTGAATATACTAAAATTCATCGCTTGGTTACACTTTAAATAGGTGAATTGGTATGTGAATTATACATACATCTCAAGAAAGCTGTTAAAAACTGATGAGAGAAGTCACCAAACAAAACTGAATACTAAGATGAAAGTATCAATATTGGTAAGGCAACGTTTGGTCCATAAGATCAGGGAGGAGCATAAATAAGTTTTCCTGGGCAACTTGACTATTATCCATACATTTTAAAGCAGTTGAGGATTTAAGACTTTTTCCTGTGAGATACTATCCAGAGGGCTTATAAATCCCAACAGTATCATGAGTCAGTGAATATCTTAAGATGAATCTCAACAGAATAATGAGCTGCGGCATTTTCATTTTAATTGCAGAATGTAGAATTCTCTTACTGAAGTATAAGTAATAGGTCAAGTATATTTTGTACTGAGTTCTACAGTTAAAAATTATTCTCATCAAATTATACTAACAATGTAAAGGAACTAGGACTAAAGCATTCTCTGACGATGATTGGTAATGGTTATTCACAGCCATTAATTATTTTCTCTGACTATCTTAGCTCTATCATGTTTCAGTAGTTCAGACATACACTTACAACATGGTGAGACTGAAGCTTTTTTCACAAGGTTATCAGTGGCAATTTTGGAAGTCCCATATATGCTCTCAATCTTGAGGGTTGGCAGTAAAAGTGTACTCGATAGCCAGCATGTAGCATATGGTTCAGCTGTTTGAAGAGCCAACCTTAAAGAACTGAGCAGTTAAGGAGACACAGCACAAGGCAAGCACCATGTAAGTGGCAGGGGGGGGTCTTACTTGATATTGACAAGTGACTGCAGCACCAGAATCAGATTCACACCAGTGCTCAAAAGAGAGACCAGGGGAGTCAGAGGCCCTCTTATGAAAGCTGAGCCAACAGCTCCAAGACTTTTCGTGGATGGTTGTGTAGGGGAGGTTGGAGGTGGGTATTATATCAAAAGAATGCAAAGTTCCTGAACATTTCCCATTCTTACATGAAGAATTAATTTGCTCATGGAGTTTTTTGTTGGTGTTTTTAGCCAAGATAATGGAAATGTTTTTGTCTAAATTTATTATATCCTTTGCTAAGAGTAAAACTTCTTAAACTTTGTTTTTTTGTAGATAATGGAGAAACAATATAGAAACTGAATGCTTTGTTCTTGAAGATAAATTTGACTTGTACTAAGCCACTGAAATAAAATTAATCAAAAAGATTTTCTAGGTTATTAAGCAGAGTTCAAGGTAAAAGACTCTGACATTTCCTGTTCTAGATTTTAGTATTTTGCTTATTCCCAGATCAGGGCTTTAGAGAACAAGAGAAAGAAGGCAGTCTTGAAACTGGGCTCTAGCTGCAAATGGTAGAATCTGACTTAAATAATGAAGGGCTACTCTCCTCCTTAGCTGACCTGAATATTCACCTGGTATATTGGAGCTTCAATCAGAGGGAGGAGAGTAGAATTTAGTCTCACGTGGATTTACATAAGACATGGCCACGAAAGGGCCTTTCACTTCTCTTTTGTCCTTCTTATTAATAACTAGCACAGAAAATATCTTATGTTTGTATATCTTAGACTTATAGTCTTTAGGAGGCCCTTATAATCTGTTTTCTTTTCTTTCTTTCTTTTTTTTTTTTTTTAGTTTTTCTTTTTTTCTTAAGAGCAATCCTGGATTTTCCTAGGAAGCAGCCTTCATTCTCCCAGGTTTGAGGAGGATCTTGGTTTCACAGTCTTCAGGAGAGGTCAGGGAAGGAGAGAAGGCTGAAGGCTTTCAGATGACTAACTAGAGAGACCCCTATTATCAGCAGACTGAAAGAGGAACTAGGCAAGAAGTGGAAACATTAGTTTACGCTTGAAAACAGAAATGAATATAGCACACATAATGCCCCCAAGAAGCTCAAAGGACAAGGCACTTTGTTTCTTTCTCAATTTCTAAAAATTAAAAAGTTGCCTCAAATGTTTAGAAACCTTCCTAAGCCTATTTAATGTAGCTGATCTGACTAATCCTTAAAAATAAAACTCACTAAATGTAAGAAGCGAAACCACTTAAGAATTGAATAATAGAATAGTTTTATGATCTTAAGATGGAGAAGCAATTGATTAAAGCCAACAGCTATAAAAGAAAAGATGACAGATTTGACCTTATAGCATTATAAAACATCCAGAGGGACCAAAACCAAAAAACCATAAGTGCCATATTTAACAGATAAAAGGTCAATATCAAAAATTAGTTTTTTTTTTAAAAAAAGTCTAAAATAAGAGGAAAGGAAAAAAACCAAACTGGATGGAGAAATAATAAAAGGATATGAAAAAGCAGTTAGAAAAAGATGAAATACAAATGCTCAAGGAAAGCAAAAATAAAACTTGAATAATCAGGGAAAAGCAAACTGAAATGAAAAAAATTTTTTCTATTGAATGATAATACTATATAATGCATTGGTGAGGATACAAGAAACCACTTTTCTCATACACCATAGATAGGAGTATAAATTGGTAAAGCCTATTTAAAAATCATTTTGGCAATATCCATCAAAATGTTGAATGTATATCTTTTCACTTATCAAGACCACTAATAGAAATCTATTCTTTAAAAATATTTGCATGTATGCAGAGATATATGATGTTCACTGTAGCAGGATGCATTGGAGAAAAAAAAACAGAATAAAATAAATGCCCATCAAAAAACATCCTATGATAATTTTTAAAAAGGTTGATTAGGACTTATATGTAGAGAAATGGAATGATCACCAACACTTATTGTTAAATAAATCCTAGTGACAGATCTATTCATAGAGCATGATCCCACATATAAAAATTATATCTTCCTATCTGTATATAAGTTTATTGGAAGGAGATCATTAGGATGGTAGTGGTAAGCACTGAGGAGGAGATGTGACTATGGACATGATAGCCTTTAGGTGTTGCTTACTGGGTGAGATTTATATAATTATATTTTTTAAAATATAATAAAAGTGAAGAAAGAAAAAACATAAAACTCGAGCATGTGAACTGACTCTGAGCCCTTCCCCGATCTCTTACATGCCCAGTTCTGTTATTTCCCAGCCTTGTAACTAATGGTTCTCCATCCCCACTAGCATCTGGTCCATGGGAGGTGTCCATTAAGTGTTTGCTGAATTAATGTTGAGTTCATGAATTAAAAGTTATTGCTTTAGGAAAAAAGAAAAACCTAGAGGCTACACAAACTTCCAAAAATCAAAGTCTTGTTTTTTTATTTATTGATGTAATTACTGAATTCACAGATATGAACTTAATTTTTTGCTTTGTCCTGTTTTGCTTTGTGGAAATGAAATCTTACTATGGTCTTTCATCAAGGTTACTAAATATTCTGTATTAGTTGCTCCTGAAGTCCAGATGCTTATTGCCATCCCAGAGTTAATTAGTCTTCCATTGAAATTTTTTTTTTTTCCAAAATGGAAATGAATGGAAACCTATAGGCAAGAACTATGTCAGAATCAGATTCTAGGTATCAGATTTTTATGCAGGTAAGAGCAAATCTAGAGATAGACCACAGACTGGGCACAGTTTTACCAATAAAGTAGCTATTTATTTACTTTTTGGCCATTGGGCAAACCAGAATAACATTTTCCTAAACTTGCTATAAATAATTAATTCCACTTAACTCTCCGGAACTACTTCAACTATCACTGGTTGAAATGGAGATGGAGGTGATCGTGGTTGTGTGGCAACAGTTTTTCTGTAGAGTTAAAAATCTTATGCATTTGTTTTATGTGACAGCAAATATAAAAGATCTTTGTGAATGTAATCATGCTAAAGGAGAACTATGGGCAATAAAACACACAATTAGTTTTTCAAGAAATAAACAAACAAAAATATAGAAATCAAATCAAGAAAGTTTTAAAGAAAATACAATATACCAGATAAATTTAATAGTTCAGGGAGCTAAAATTAATAAGGCCACGTGCAATATCTCCTGCAGCAAATAATAGCCTTTTCAAAACTATAATCATTGCAAATTTAATGTTTCTAATTTCTAATTAAGAATTTTGTAATTCTTAATTTAATACATTTTAGGCTTTTTTCTTCTTCTTTGATTTTATTTGCTTGCCAATATCTTCCTACATCATAAGACTTAGAGAACATTAGAACTGATTCATAATACGATTCCCATTGACATCCTCATAATCACTCCAGTGAATTTTAATGTATGTATGTGGGTATATATATGAATATGATTTATTGCTCACCACAATTTGTTGTTTTCTTCATCGTTCCTTATCTCAATGATGTTGTTTTAATTCAATTTCCATTTAGTGGGACATACACTCAGAATCCTTACATGCCTGAGATATCTTTTTATTATCAGATGAAAAATTTCTTAGTACATACTGATTATAGGGCCCTTGGAATGAAGTCATTTCCTCTGAGTAACCTACACATATTATTTCACTACATTTTAATTCCAGTGGTGTTATTGGGAATAAGTTTGATTTCCTTTCTAATTAAAATAACTTTTGGTCCTTAATTTGGAAGCTTATAAATTTTTTTCTATATTCTTGGAGTTTAGAAATTTTTATTAGGGTATATTTCAATGTATGGATGCTTGGCATTTTTTTCCCATTAATTCTTCTACAGACAATGAGTCAGTCTAATGACTCTATTCTTTCTTCAGCTCAGAGTATTTGGCCTTCAATACTTTTTTTTCCCTTTTCTAGTATACTAATTATTTGCATATTTTATGTCCTAGATATATCTTCCAAATCATTTATTTTTTTCACCCAGGATTTCCATTGCTTCATATTTTTGCCTGTGTTTTGATACACAATTTCCATTTAATCTTCTAGAATGCTAATGTGGTGCTCATCATACACATTCTGATTTTAAGTCACTTTATTAAATGATTAAATTTTGAAAATCATTCAAAATTGGCTCACATGATTAAAAAGGCTGAGAAGTCCCAAGATCTGTAGTTGGCAAGCTAGAGACCCAGGAGATGGACGGTGGAGTTCCAGTCTGAGTCCAAATGCCTGAGAACCAGGGGAGCTGATGGAAAAGTTCCATTCTTAGAGTCAGAAGGTTTGAGACCTAAGGAGAGCCAATATTTCGGTTTAAGTCTGAAGGCAGGAAAAGACTGATGTACCAGCTCAAGTCAGTCAGGCAGAAGAGTTCTCTTTTACACAGCCTTTGTTCCACTCAAGTCCTGAATTGACCGAATGGGGCCCACCCACATGAGGGAGGGCCATCTGCTTCACTCAGGCCACCAATTCAAACTTTAATTTAATCCACATTCTCATGAACACACCCAGAATCATTTTTGACCAAATAGATTGATGGTTGACACATAAAATTTACCATCACAGATAGTAATCCTGAGTGATCAGGAAAACATTAAATTATGTACACCATAGTCTATTTAATAAAACTGAGAAAAATATAATTAATTTTTAAAAAATTATCTAAAAATTATTAAAATAAATATTCTAGTGCTGTAATCTTTATCTTAGAATATTGATTTTCTACAACTAATTCTAGGTTTCCAAGAATTCATTGTAGTTGAGTTTGCTAAGGCTTTACTGTGCAGTATCTACTTTCAAGTCACATATGTTGGTATGACTGTTAATGCTGAAGAAATTTTTTTGGAGAGAATCTTTCATCTACATTCCACAAATAATAATCATTGCTCCCGCACCTCATCCCCCGACAAATTACGAATTCTGTAATTCTTATATTCTGTGTATCTACATCAATTCACTGATGCCTTTAAACTGTATAAGGGAATATGCCAATTTAACTTGATTTTTATGACCTTCCTCACAATACCTTGCCTAAGGAAGCATTTTAATATGCTTTTTATTAAATGATTAAGAGGATAGGAAAAATACTATTCTAGGAATATCATTTTAAAAATATTATGTAAACTTTTTGGTTTCTGCTTTATGTTTTATTTTAAACCAACGGCAGGTTTGTGCCATTATCAAGTAAAATTGAAAAGACTAAAAGTTTTTAAAACTTCTATAATTTGGCCATAAAAATAAACCTAAGAATAGAAAAGTCTATAAACCTGTGTCATTAGTATTTTATGAGTAAGATCTCTGAGTAATGATATATTTTTATAGACATTTATATTATACTCTGGCTATTGATCATTTTAATGAAAGACACCTGCTTTGGGAAAGCAACATTAACCATGAGAAATACATGCGTGTGCGTGTGTGTGTGTGTGATATACATATGTGTGTATTAGCATCTACACACATACACTAGCAATTCTCAGATCATAGTTGTGTGGCATATAATCGACTAGCTAAAATAATAAAAAATATCTGTACAATGCATTATAATTTGGTTGTCAAGTGGGAGGTTGGGATAACTTAAACAGGATACAAGTAAGCAATGACAATCCACTCAATCTTTTGACAAGTGATCATTTGAAATTCTCTTTTCATAGGTGAAGTTAAATATTTGGAGATGGAATCAATAATCTCTCCTTTTGAGAAAAACAAAAACAAAAACGTTACCTTCTGCTTTATTTCATAATACTTTTTTTTTCATTATGTAATGGAAAACATTTGGACTTTGGAAGCAGAAACTCCTAAATTCAAATCCTAATAGAATCATGTATTTGTAAATAAGTGTTTCATTTTTTCTAAGCAAAGTTTCTTTTCAAGAGGAATCTAGAACTTTGTTTCATGAACTGGGACTCTTTATCCAGCAGGAGGAGGCTAATAGGTGGGCTTTACGGTCCGAAGGTCTAGGTATAGCGGACAAACTCAAATACCTTCAGGAGACTGTCCTGAAACAAATGAGTAAAGCCCTTTGAGTATAAGACAATAGGGAGTGGTGCGGGTTATGGAAAGTGTCTGCCCACCTGAAGGAAGCTGACCCAGTGCATCTTCAGCTAGCTGTTGCTATCAATGTCTGTAGACCTAAAATTGCCAGATTTCCAACATTTTTCAGAAAAGTAGGAAATCCAACATTCAAAGTTACCTCTCTCAGTTTTTAAATATTTGTAGCCTTTTAAATTTCTTAAATACAAGGCAGTAGGTGGGATATGTTTGCTGCTCAGATTTAGTCTAACACCACCAGTTTGCAACATAGGGCCAGGATCACAAAGAACTAAAACTACGTTATCTGATCAGGGTGTAGAGGTTGAGACTAACCACATACGATACCTGGGAAGAGGGCCTGAGTAACAGGTTTTCTGAGTGACCAAGACCTCAGCCTTCTGAAACATGGTACTAGGGGGCAGCATGTTTAGGTGACTATGTGACTAGGTGACTATGAGAAACCACACCAAATGCTGTTTCATAGGGAACCTTTGTGATGATTCTCCTTACCTGGGTTGGGCAGAAAAAGAGAAGAACCACCAGTGCAGTTGCCCACCTCTGAATAGGCCAAGGGGCTCCGGTGTAAAGCAATAGCAGCAGAGGGGCTGCCACCAAGGACTGACCCCGTAAGTACCCAGGTTCTTTAATGGCCCAAGGCCAAGGAGACCCTTTTCATTTCCTGGGATTCACGTTTTCCTCTTTCTGAGTTTTCTCCCTCATCTTGCTGGAATACATTTGTCGGTAACTTCTAAAAAAGGGTGCACTTCTAAGAAAATAACAGGTGCTTTGTAACTCACTGGCTACCTTTCACCTTCTACCCAAGTGGAGGTGCTGTCCCAGGCTGCTGAGGTCACCAGCAGGGGCTGGGGTCAGGGAAATTCCAGCTCCCACTCCCACAAGGAAATCTCAAACTCATAAATAATGCTGGCTTTTTCAAAACTAATTGTCGTACTATTCTTCTTTCTCCCCATGGGTTACATCAATTTCTACGGGCTGGTTCTGATACCTAACCTCCCTATATGGTGATGCAGAGTAGTTAAAAAAGCTATAGAGGAAGGGAAGGAAGACCTGAATTTAAACACTGCTTCACTTTTTTTTGTCAGATTACTTAATCTTTCTAATTTCAATACTTTAATGTATAAAGTGAGGACAGTGCCTACCTTTCTGGAATGTCATAAAAATGACCTATGTATGATATTTACTTAAGGTACAAAAAGGACTAAAGGACTTTTAGAACACCAGTTAGACATGACTTGAAATAGTCAAACTGTTTTATATGTATAACAAGAATATTATGTTTCCTTGTCCCTAGATATGTATGCATACTTAGAAGAGATCAGTGATAGCTTAGGTCTACTTTATCATCACCTCCCTGTGCTTTTTACTAATTCATTGACATCCTTTTAGCTCCAGCCAGTTTTCAGTATTAGGATTTCAGGTGAAAATAGAACTTGGAAAATTTATGTTCACCTACCAAATTGTGCATGAAAAATAAAAAGGAAAGCACAACTTAAAATACGGATGTAAAAGTATAATGTTGGCTTAATGGACCTTAAAAAAAGTCTACTCATAAAAAAAAGTCCTGCAAAAGGTTCTCAAAGTGCATAGCTGGTTGATTTTGTTCAAGGAAATGACTTGAACGCCTTTGAGAAAAATGAAAACATAACCAGCCTCTCCTGGTGGTACAAATTCAATACATCAAATCTTTTATTCCCAGAGACTGGCTTTGTCAAAGGTACAATTCAGACATGCAGCCTTAATTTTTCTGTCTAATGACTGAAGGCAAGCCAAATGTTAAATAAAATTTTTAATATGTAAGTTTATTTGTCCCAGAAAGAAAAATTTAGTTGGACTGAAGTTAGAAATTCATGCTGGGCCCTGTATGTTAAAATTCAACACAAGCCAAGAGTGGTTTTTTTTTCCCCCCCTGGGTGAAACCACTATTGACTGTGGTCATTTACCAAGAGCAACCTGACTTTATCACAAATCAGTGAGCCTTGTTGCAGCAAGGAGAGCTTTGGCTGTATTCTCATTCATTCTAAGGAGCCACTAGCTATACTACCATTGAGCATGAAAGATAACTTTCCTGGTTCATTCTAGGAAAGGTTAACTCTCTGTCCTCTTGTTACTTAAATAGGTTGTGTCCAGTTTTTCAGATGTTGACATGTTGTTCTATAAATAACTGTAAGTTGCTTCATTATTGTATTTTCTACTGTATGATCTTTTCTCTAACTCTGCACGGCACCTTTCTTCTATTTTGATATTATAACTTGAATGTGTTTTAGACACCTCAATCTCAGTGAGTTTAAATACCAACTCAGTTCTTTATCCCATGTGCCCCTTAGACCTTATCTATCTCCTGATTTACTATCTCTATGGCACCCAGTTGCCCATGGCATAAATCTCTTTTCCTCAACTCGCTCCTTCATCATATTCAATAATTCTACAGTAATGGTATCTCCAAAATCTATCTCAAATCTCTTTACCTTTGTTCTGGTATCCATCCTCTCTCCTTGATCACTAGAGCAGCTTCTTAGTCTTCTTGCTTCTTCTACTCTTGCCCTTCCCCAATCTATTTACAATCTATTTATAAAGTCAAGGTATCTTTATAAAACAATAAAAATCAAGTCATATTGATTCCTCAAAGCATTCTTAAAGATCTTTGTGAAATAACTCTCTCCGGGAACCCCTTTTAGGTGTTTTGCTCTTCTGACTCTTATTTGGTTTCTTCATAACAACTAACAAATTGTAATTATTTTATTCATATGTTTGTTTACTTTTTCAATCTGTCTCTCATACGAGGATGTAAGGAATGTTGATATAATGTCTTGTTCAATGACTTATCTCTAGTACAGTGGATGAATGAATATCTAGAGCTGGTGACAAGATGACTAATATTATTTGACTACTCTTTATGTTCTAGGAATTCTGGATGGTGTTTCAGATACATTATTCAATTCCTTTATATGTAAGAATTCATAACAAGGCTTTTAAAGGTACCTAGATATCATCTCACTTTTCTGCTTTCCTGAATAGACGATATCTACATAGATTTATAATGATTTCTTATTCTTGAAGATATTTACCGTCAGATACTCCAATAACTCCCAAAGTGTTCTTTATATTTAATGGCCATTTCTTTCATGTGAGTGCTTTAAACATATTTGCTTTCAATTAAATACTTTGCAAAATATGGTGAACAACAACTGATCATTCTTATTCATACATTTAAAGGCAATTATGACGACCCTTCAGCCTTAAACAAAAACAATCAGTTACTTTAGAATGTCTTCAAGGGGTCAATTTACAATCATTTTCATTTAATTTTTGAGAAACTTGGGAGTACTATCAGGAACATGACTGGAATCAAGACTGCTTCTCAACTAGATTCCTTCCAGTCAAATCTGAAGACTTTTCCTCATTCCTAATTTCATATGACCTTTTGGTTCTTTGAAACTATCCATCAAACTCCATTTCTTGAAGCTTTTTCTATTCTTAGTTTTCATGGCTCGATGTGATTGGACCTTCTCCCATATTTCTAACTACTCTGTTTCTTTTGTTTTCTCCTTCTCTTGACTCTTAAACTTTGGCCACACTTAAGGTTGTCATTTGCTCTGCTCATTTCTACATGCACTCATTTCTTATTTTTTCTAGTTTCATTAAAATATAATTGACATGTCACATTGTATAAGTTTAGGGTGTACATATAATGAGATTTGATATATATGTATATATTGCAAAATGATTACCACAGTAAGTTCAGTTAACATCCATCAACTCACATAGTTAAATGTTTTAACTTGATGAGAACTTTTAAGATCTACTTTCTTAGCAACTTTCAAATATTGTTAACTATATTCACCATGTTGTATGTTACATCCCCAGAACTTATTTGTCTCATAACTGGAAGTTGGTATTTTTTGACCACTTTAATCCACTTCCCTCATCCCTATTCCCTGCTTCTAGTGACCACAGATCTGACCTCTGTTTTTATGAGTTCTATTTGTTCAGACTTCCCTTATAAGTGAGATCATACAGTACTTGTCTTTATCAATTCATCTGTGGATAAACACTTAGATTGTTTCCATGTCTTGGCAATTTGGCTATTGTAAATAATGATGCAATGAACATGAGGGCACAGTTATCTTTTCAGGATAATGATTTTGATTCCTCAGGTACATAATAGAATTGCTGGATCATATGGCAGTTCTATTAATTTTGTGAGGAACCATCATACTGTTTTACGTAGTGGCTGTACCAGTTTACATTCTCACTAACAATACATGCACTTACTTCCATGGATCTAGTTAGTCTTCATCTACATTTTATGAAGACCACCCCTATTATCTCTCTAGATTTGTCAGTGGTGTGACTGTTTTCGGGTGACTGTTGAGTCAGATGATGGTACGTGAGCTATGAGCAATCAAATAGATTACATTAAAATGCTTAGAGTTGGAGCCTAACCAGACAGAAAAGATGTGGAAAAAAAAAAAAATAGAGAATTCAGACAGTATTTGAGTGAGGCAATTAACTGTTACACAAGAAGTGCAGGCTGTCTTCTACAGAGAAGCAATATCAAATGACCTTTAAGTGTCCTGAAAGCTAAAAACAGGCAGAATCCAATCTAGTAATGAAGGATGTCTGCTGCAACCTCTGCAGGAATGCAGATGTATGAAAGGGGAATTTTAATCTAGGAGAAGTCAGACTTAGCTGAAGAGGACAGAATCTGAGTCCCCAGCAGTCACATTGACCATAAAATAATACTCAGTGTTACCCTCTGTGACACAAGTGGAATCATCCTGAAAACACATGGCTTTCATGACCTCTAACCTGTTCAAATATCACCAGTTAATAATCAAACTTACATTATTCATATGGGTTGAATTAGTCTCTTAAGGAATGGGTAATTTTTACCTATGGGAAAGTTTAGGATTACATATAGAAATGCAATAAATTAAATGTATATTGGTAGTACCTGAGTGTGAAAGTCAAGATAATTCTTGTACTTGAATTTTTAATGCTTATAATGTGTGAGAAAATTTAGCAAGGTTAGAATGTCTAACAGATTAATCTTGAATTCCAGTTTAAAATGTAAAAATAAATTGACTTGTAATTTTAAATAGAAAGTTATAACAAAATTTATTAAATCTATTAAAACTATTGATATGTATAAAGGGCTTGAAATTATATATGATTATAAATTATATATAATTATGTTATATCATAATATATATTTAATAAAATACACATTTATAAAATATGTATAAATTGTAATGTAATATAACACAATGTAATATTTTATATATAAACTTTATTAGATTTCTAATTAAATATTTACATGGATAATACTTAAAGATTAAATTAATTTTATTAAATTTATACATGCAATTTAATGTTTAAGTGAATTTAATTAAGGTACAAAATAGAACAAATTGTTTAAGGGAGTTTATACTGTTCAATTTTATAAATTTGAATTTACTAAAAATTATTCAAAGGATCCTTTGAAAATAACTGTCTTATTATATATGATCTTCTAAATTTATAAATAAAAAGATATAAATTTAATTTAAAAGATTAAGGAAAACTACATTAAAAGTTTTTAGTTTAATAAATTCAATATTAATTTCAAATTCAAGTAACTGCAAATAGTTTTTGCTGTACACAGGAAGTCCCCTTGCACATAAAAATGCTATTGTGATCAGCTTAACTTCCATCTCTTACTAATAACTGCACCAACTATACACAAGTGAAACTGAACCTATAATTTTTTGCCACAGGCTGACTCCCTTTCCCAGTTCCTTTAAATAATCCTAATTTTTTCCTAGTCATTCGGGGTGGATAGCTTATAGCTTAGATTTCTAAATGATATCACCCTTCTAAGCCTCTTAAAAAAGGCTGTCTACTAGTGCAATTTTTCTTTAAATATTTCATATATTCAATCATTTCTTTCCATTCACAAATATCTTGCTATATTCAAAGCTCTTAATATCTCCTACCTTAATTAGGAAATAATCAGCTAATTCTAGTCCAATCTTCTCACCAATCCTAATGACAGGTTAATTATCACTTTATATTTTTATTTATCTTTAATTTTTATTCAATTTATTTAAACTAACAAAAAAAAAAAGAGTTCATCCATTTCTCTGATTCTCCAACTTTTACAACCACTAATCTGTTCTCAGTATCTATGAGCTTGGGTTTTGTATGTTTGTTTCTTAATTTTTTAGATTACATATATGAAATCATATAGCCTGTGTCTTTTTCTGACTTATTTCACTTAGCATAATGTCCTTGAGGTTCATGTGTGTTGTTGCATATGGCAAAATTTCATTCTCTTTTTATGGCTGAGTGATATTCCATTGTGTATATATATCACAATTTCTTCATCCATCACTTATTTATGAACACTTAGGTAGTTTTCATATCTCAGCTATTGTAAATAATGCCTCAATGAACATGGGGTGCATATGCCTTTTTGAATTAGTGTTTTATTTTTCCTTTGGATAAATACCCAGATTGGACTGCTGGATCACATGGTAGTTCTATTTCTAATTTTTGAGGAATCTCCATACTGTTTTTCTGTAGTAGTTACACAAATTTACATTCTCACCAATAGTGCACAAAGGTTCCCTTTTTTACATATCCTCACAAACACTTGTTATTTTTTGTCTTTTTGATAATAGCCATTCTGACAGGTGTAAGGTGATAGCTCTTTGTGGTTTTGATTTGCATTTCCTTGATGATTTGTATTGTTGAGCATTTTTCATGTATCTGTTGGTCATCTGTATGTCTTCTTTGGAAAAATGTCTACTCATATGCCCATTTTAAAAATCAGGTAGTTTTGTTTTTTTGCTATTGAGTTGTGTAAGATTTTTGTATATTTTGATTATTAGAATCTTATGATTTGCAATTATTTTCTCCCACTCAGTAGGTTGCCTTTTCATTTTGTTGATAGTTTCCTGTGTTGTATAGAAGCTTTTTAGTTTTATGTAGTCCCACTTATTTATTTTTGCTTTTGTTGCTTTTGGTTTTAGTGTCAAATTCAAAAAATTAATATAAAACATCCAGGGGACTTCCCCTCCTATAAGCTATTTGGAGAGTAATGGAAAGTCGAAAGAGGAGGCTCATGCTAGAATGAAATCAGCAGGCAAAACTGCTCCAACCTTGGTAAAAGAGATTCTGCTTCCCTGAGCCTTGGGAGGTACTGGTGCTGGGTGGTTTCTAATGGATGTATTCTACAAATAGAGAACATCTCACTTGCATGTTTGTAACTGAAATTAAGTGATGCAACATGATGTCTATGGCACCCCAATGCAGTGGACACACTGAATGCACATGGCTCTTGGGAGGGCATGCATGGGACTAGGAAGTGTAAGTTCTTGTGATGAAAAAGAAAAAAAATAACTCATCATTCCTACAGCAGAGATAAAAAAACACAAGTAAAAAGCTTAATTATCCTACCAGTTTTTGCCTCTAAATTAACTAGCTTTATAGCTTATCCTTTCTAGACAGTAAATAACAAACAAGCTCATAGAATTACAGTGACACAATAAATGCTCTAGACTCTATGCTTCCCTGTTTCAGGACAGTGTATAAAGGAAGGACTTTGTATGTATCTATAATACTCAACATCTGGTGAACATTAACAGATTATAACAATAATATATCTTATTCATTGCTTTACATCTCCAGAATTACTAAGCAAAATGAATCTAAGAAACTATAATGCATTTGGAAAATGGAATGTTTAGAAGGTAGCCAAGAATCTCCCCAAATGTTTCCCTTTCCTAAAATATCCCAATGATAATAAATATCATCTACAGAAATATATGAACTACGTTAGTTGGTGACTATGTTTATAAAGTCACTTGCATGAAAAATATTGAAAGCCAGAATCTATGATTCCTAGCCCTCATGACATTCAGCTCAAATCAAACAGACTTTGCTCATATGGAATAGACTGCCCCAAAGAGCAAGGGATGTCTGAATTGTGAACTTTTACAAGAAACATTACTGTAAAATGGAAGTGTTGGTTTATGATAACCTTCAATATAAAAAGAGAGAACATGTAGAAATAAAATTCAGAACATAATTAAGTCATAAAGAAACAAAAGGATAAAGACACCTCATCTGTGTTCCACACATATATTTTTATTCCTCTTTCGGCTTTTTCACTTATTCCATCCTTATTCCAATTTTCATCTGGTGACCAATTTGCCACGTGTCCCTCCATGCTTTATCCCCACATCCCATTTCCCCTTGTTCTTCTTCTTACTTTATTTTAAATAAACAATTGTCCTACTTCTTTCTTAAGATTCTCTCTTTATTCTCACACATATCAGCATTTCTTCTTTCAGACGGTAAACTTTTAGAAGGCATGCATCACCGCTTGTTGCCAAATCAACTTGACTGTTATGAGTAAAAAAAAAAAAGTACCCAGTTAGGTTAACAAGGCCTATATTCTTGTGAGGTGAGGCCAGGTGCTGTATAAATGCGGGCAGGGAGAAATGGATCTCCCCAAGGAAGAATTAAGTGACTCTGACATTGAGTCTTCCTTCTCAATCCATGTTTGGGGTTACCTACCAATGAAAACAAGTAAAAAGAAGTTACACCTGAATGAGTCAAGAGAAATGTAAAAAAGAATGGTTCCTTGGATTCTGTGAATGTTTAATTCAATCTATCAAAGCAGTTAAAACTACTAAGAGGTGTTCCTCTATGGTTTTCAGCTAATGTCCTTACCCCAAAGGATGTATGTGAGTGGTAACTTCAGCAAGTGTGGTGGCAATGACTCTGCTCATGATTTGCTGGCTATAGACAGTTCTGTCACTGTGGAGTAACTGAGCAGGAGCCCAGGACCACCTCAGGTCTCATTCTCCTCAGATCTGAATAACAACCCCAAACAAATAACACACTCTTTATCAGGACAAGCCAATTCATCAGCTCTTCCAGCTTTGATTATCAATCACCATCTTACTCATTTCCCTATCATTTAGGCTTACTAACCACTAAATTTTTCTAGAATCTTCTATGCTATTTCCTTTCACTTGGTTCTGTTCCTTGCAGTGGGTGGGGAAAGTGAAGGAGAATTTTTCTCTGTTGTATAAGAAACTATCTGTTGAGACACAGCTTGTTGCCGCTGAGGAGACGCCAGCTCATATAGCAGGTCGTCCATTTTTTATACTAATTATCAGTCTGTCTCTGTCATATGTACTCAATCTCGTCTACTTAACCCTGCTCCAGACTGTAAATTCCTTGAGGGTAGAGAATATCTTATACTTTTAATCTGCATAGCCCTTGAAATTCAAAATCCTAGAATTAAAAGAATAAATGAATGAAATGAAATAACTAATACAATCTTTGCCTCCTCTGAACTCCCAAATGATACATATACCTCTCCCCTGTGGAACTTGTAGGTTTTTGGCTTTTATACTGTAGCTGTTTTTGCATACATTAAAACTCCCAACTAAATTCTTAGCAACTTGTGAATAGAATTGAGCT
The DNA here is from genome assembly GCF_902729225.1 of Pteropus medius. NCBI lineage: Eukaryota > Metazoa > Chordata > Mammalia > Chiroptera > Pteropodidae > Pteropus > Pteropus medius. The sequence goes on along the minus strand of NW_024352785.1, from coordinate 9,054,872 downwards.
TGGTTTTCCTGCAGCCCCAGCTGGTAAGCACAAATCCTGAAAATGAGCAGGTGTTCAATATATATTGAGACAATGGGTGTTATCTGAGCAAAAGATCATTCTTCTTTGGGAAAAAATGAATTCCTTTCAAGAAATGCAGTCCCGTTACAGAAATTTATAGTTTAAAATATATTAACCAACTGCCGTCTGATGGATGTTTATAGAGAACATACTTAGTCACTTGTTGAACATACTTAATCATTGTTTTTATGGAATCAGTGCTTTGAACTACTTGAGGGTACTTGAAAGCAGTTGATTTTAAGTAGATTATTTATACTATAAATTTGCATAGTAAATTCTGCATAAAGCTACATTTTATCACATCTCTTAAAAATACTACAAATTTTGTATTAGTAGAATGCAAATTAATGAGGCTTCTTTGTTTCCTGATGTCATGTTAATATTAATAAAATACCAACACACCTTGGTCATCATGTGACTGATTAATTGCGGAATGAACTTTATCCCATGCCACCATGCCTTCTTCAGACTGAGAGGAGAGAACAGAACTTTCACAGAGCAGCTCAACTTCCATCATAGCACCCTCATTCCTGTGGCCCCAAGGTCTTCCACTTCCAGTTCACCCATTACTCTCTATTCTAGTGTCTCTAAACTGCGAACCCTTCTAGCTCTTTTTTCCTCTCAAACTCTCCTTTATTAATTTATCATTTCAATTTTCTTCCTTCTGAGCCATCCTTTAGCTTTTCTCTCATGCTTCAGAATTCTGCCATGTTTATTATACTCAGAAACTAGACTACCCATTCAATTGTAGCAGAGCCACGAGCTACCTGTTGGTTCTGTAGTCCTTCAGCCAGTCATGGAAGGAGAGTGAGCAGAAGCAGAAAATTTGGTGAAGTGTAAATTCATGATGATAAAGGAGTTTTGTTTTGTAAATAAAGTAGTTCTGTTTTTCCTTTTCACTTTGCTGTTATGTAATAAACATTGAGCACTTGCTCATTTTCTCTACACCCAAATGAGATATAAAATTGAGTGACTCAAGGTCATCTTGTCTGGCAGAGAAGTATAGTTTAATGTGAGAGAAAGATTCTGCTCATGGGTAATTACCACTCAAGTAGCAATTCCTCCAGTGAGGGCGAGTGTCCACAGGAGTCCAGGGAAGAAGCAACTACAACCATCAAAGAACACTTCACAAAGAAGTGACTTTTGAACTGCGCCTCGATGGTTGAGTAGGCATTTGTCAAATAGACTGAGGGCAGTTTGCTCCAAGAAAGGGGACAACCTTTGTAGAAGCTTAGAGGTGTGAGAATATACATTGAAAAAGACTCACATAGACTTATCCAGAAGATGGGTGCTTAAGAGTGGCAGAAAATAAGGCAATAAAGAAAAATTTGTGTAGGATCATAGAAGCCAGTCTAAGAGCTCTGTTATATGTATAATGGAAAGTCTTTAAAATATGAAGATTACACAATCCAACTTTTCAAAATGTAATGAGTATCTAACTTAAGCCAGGGAATTTCTAGGAGTTCAAAAATGGTCTGAGGGCAACATGTAAAATGAGTGGAGTACACCATCGTGTGTGTGTGTATGTGGAGGGAGGGGGAGTGGGGGAGTGATGAGTGGGAGAGAGTGTTGATAAGGAGTACCTTGGGACAGTGCTTACCCCATGAAGTACCTGAACTGTGCTCATAGCTCATACTAGCTCACTTCTATTGCAGGCAACTAAATAAAGGTCAAGTTCCTAATAGGAGATTTAACTGTACATAGTAACTGAATGGGCTATTTCAACACACTCCGTAACACTCTGGGTCCTTGGGATCCATCTAAGAAAACTGCCCTCAGGGGACAGATTTATTTTTTCCTTCTCTGTTGCAAACCCCTTCAGAGCGTGGTGCTTACAGGGTTGCTGCCTGTAGAGAAAAACTAGGCCTAGCTGAGCAGCAGAAGAAACAATGGCACCCTAATGAGCAGGACCAAGAAGCATCAGGACCCCACCACTCCTGGCAGAGAAGTGGTAGTAGGCGGGGGATGAGCAAGTAGAAGATATGAGAGAGACCTTCTGGGAATTCCCAATACCTGAGGGAGCTACACTTGACAGGGGAGTGGGCATTCTGCATCAGTAAATGGGTGTAATGTGCTAAGGACATTCAAGGATAGATGGGTATTATTAGTATCTATGGAGAGGAAAGTCATAAGGAATATTTAACCTACAGAAAGAACATTTAGCCGATAAAACAGGAAAGGAATTATAGACACAAAGATTGGTTGTGAAACTATTGGAACACTCTGAGTAAGGAATGATGAGGGCAAGAATGAGTTGAAGATAGGGCTGTGAGAATATGATTAATATTCTCGCATTAATATGAGGCAGAAATACACAATTTTTTAGCCAGCTGAAAAGACTGTTGATAATTGTCTTGTAGCATTTGCTACCCTAGGGCTAGCAGTTTGAGATGCAATGATCAGAAATGTCTGAAAGTGACCCCTAATGCCCATGCTTCAAAGCTGTTTCCCACAGGAGCAGTGGCTTCTTTCCTAAAGAAGGGGGGTGCAGTTTCCCATGGGACCCAGGGTGACCAAGCACTGGGCAGCTGTTCCCTAGACCATACCTTTAAATAGCTGTCATTCTGCTTGGCATTAAGATCTGTGTTTATCCCCCAACAATAAAGTTGCACTCATACCTGCACCATAACAAAGGGGAATGAGAGTGGGGAAGGAATGTAAACTTTCCCAGCAAAGCATCCTGGGATGGTGGGAAGGTGGCAGGGAGCTGGGGTATGGTGGTGTATCTTCTCTTCTTTTGCTCCTTCATGGCTTAATCAGTTTCTCCCATCCTCACAGTCTATTCTTAACCCATTGTATTGTCCTTTGTATTGTAGAATTTGTCTCAGACCCTGGGGCATGATAGGTGATGACAGGTCCATTAAGGGATCCACCTAGCATGACTCAATAGTCTTACGAATACTTTAACTGCAGTTAAAAAATATAGTAAGGACATAAAACATGATTAGGACTGTGGTGAGACCAGAGACTCATCAAAAAAAATAAAAGCCACCCACAAATCAATTGACTAATACATTGACAGTGACAGAATAAAATGTTCTAAGAGCTCCTACAGCAATCAGGATGAGCCTTGATGAAGTATACAAAATTCGTTAATGTGCCAAAAGTCTTCAGGATCTACATCTAGAGGCCATTTACCTCTTCAATTAGTAATATCCATAAGTTTTCTGGAGAAAGCAGAGTCAGGTGTCAAGCAAATAGACTGGCTGATTCAGGTTGTAATATTTCTAGAAGGGAATTAAAATTAGAAGAGTACTAACTGCTTGCTGTGTCCTTATTATATATTTACCTATCCCTTTGATTTATACAGTTGAACTGGCTGAACTCTCCTTTTGGCAATGAATAACAGAGACATCTTTGCCCAAGTTCTACCTCATCTTTAGTCCAAAAAAAGTCATAGCACAGAAAGAGAAAGAGTAGGTTGAGATACTTCAGATGAGAATCATGACCAACTCACTACCGATATCAGAAAACTGCCCTTTTGAGTCTACAAATTTAGTTTGATCTGGATTTTAATAGTTTATCTAATTCCAAGCTTATGTGCACTGTACAATTTCGTTTGTTTTGGGCTAGTTATTTCTCAGTTCTTGCAATATATACAGTTTAAATCAATTGAGATCATTTTTTTTTTTCCAGGGTAAACTTGTGACTTTAGTCTGTGCTTTGAAGCAATGTAATTATGGCAGCTGTGTTAATAAATCAAAAAGCACTGTACCAAACATATTTAGTCAAATTCCTTTGTGAAGTGAAGAATGTTCCAGGACAGCTTGGTTCTGGGATCTGTGGGACTCTGCTTACACATATGCCAATGTGAAATAAGACCAACTTTCAAACATTTATTTCAAGTGAGGCAAAGGAGGATATTAAAACCAATGATGCTTTAATCCCCACAAAGACTTTGTTTCAACTGACTGTTCACAATTTGTCTTGTAGGGTGAATGCGGGGACCCTTTGTTTACTTCTTATGGTATCAAACCCAAGAACTGTTTTCATCTGGGTGCAGGGGAAATGCGACTTTTTATTGACAGCAAACACATTGTTTTCATTTCTTTGCTGTTTTCATCCCACCTCATCTCGCCTCTCATGTGTGCATGTGTGTGTGCATGAGATGGGGGCAGGAGGGGAGACGAAAAGGCGGGGGGGAGGAGGGAGGAGGAGGGAGAAAGAGAGATTTGCTCTTAGTCCCTTTAATCTGTCTGCTTTTTAGACAATATTTGGTGGGAGGAGCTAGGGGGAGGATGGAGAGCACCTCCTTTTTGCAGCATTTTCCTTTGGCTTGTAAACAGCATCTTCTCTCTGTTCAAAGTCAGAATCCACTCTTGCTAATACAACAGAATTTGGTATGTCCCAGAAATAAATGGCTGCTATAGCCATGAGGAAACTTGCTGAATGGAAAGTCAAGAATAGGGCCAAGGACTTGGAATATATAATAGATTGAAAAAAATATAATTTATCTAAAACCTCCTTCATAAAAATCCTGTATTGGATGCCTAATGTGGCCAGGGGCTTTGAAGACAACCAGCTATTGGGGGAGAGCTGAACTAGAACCAGAAGGCATCAAGAGAATTCTAACCAGATTGACAAGGTTTAGACTCTCATGGCTTTCAGAGAAATTGTTGAGAAGCACAGTTTTCTAGATGCACCCGCTCTTTAACAGATGGCCACAGGCAGATGTGGCCATGATACTCCCTGTCTGAAAGCCTCTGGGTCATGTTGCAGAGAGTAAGCCCACACTCTTTTGCCTTCCCAACTTGGCAGATGATCCATCTCGCCTGAGCGTTCGCAGCCCAGCCACATCATTCTTCTCACTGCCCTCAGATTGTACCTCTCACTTTTAGTCTTTAGCCACTTTGTCCATGTTGCTTCTTATACATTGAATGTTCTCTTACACCACTGCCCTGCCACACCCCTCCCGCCCCCGCCGCCCCTCTGCCCATGGCATCTCAGTAAGACTCTACCTATCATTTTGGATCTAGTTTGGACTCTCCTATGCATAATTACATTCCCCAAAATACTCCCTCCATCTTTCTCAGTCTCTCTTGATATCTCTTTCTTTTTTCTCCCTTCCTCCCTCTCTTCCCTCCCTCTCTCTCTTTCTCTTTCTTCCAATTTCTCTTCCTCTCTCACTCCCTACCCTCTCTGCTTCCCTCTCGTTGCAGTTCTAAACTCTTCCAAATTCTAAAAACTGAAAGTTTTTTCATGGCAAAACCAGAATTGAAGCTACTTATAATCTTGTTTTATCCCATTGTTATGAGAATTCATGCATATTCTGGAAAATACATATATACATACATACATACATACATACATATTTAAAACGTCTCAGACCCCAGTAAAAGTATTAGATAATTTGGTGTATGCAGACTGATGTGGACTCCAGGAACAAGAACTGCTCCTATAATTCTCCACAAATGCCCTCCCCTTGGATGCACAGGACCAGCTGGGTGGCAATTCAAGCAAGGAAAGGGATGCCCAGGTCCATGTGGGATCTGCTTCTCATTTCTGTCCTTTGGGGCACTCTGAAGTCCACCAGGTGGCCCGCAGATGCCCATGTTTGTCACAGTAATTCACTCCATTAGACGAGAGGCTTGTTGGCAGGTCTTTTCTAGATAATGCCATCTCTGTTCTTGGATTTTGCCAAGATGGCTCAGAGTCGAATGCCCTTCAGCTTCCTAGATGCTCCTGGTTTGATCAATGGTATTTCTTAATCTGGATATTTTGTGAGGTATTAGCAAGAGGTTTTTTTCTTTTAGGCAACACCCTTGGCTTTTTCTTTAGAGCACGCTTTCCTAACAGTGAACATCTTAATTTAGTATCATTTGAAAATTATTTAGGCTCAAATTTCCCAAATCATCATATCCTACTTCTTTTTATCTCTTCAATTTATCTCTTCTTGCATACTATAAGTAGCAAGGGAAAAAAGCAGGCTACATCTTTAATATTTTATTTGGAAAACTCCTAGGTGAAATAGCCAATTTTATTATTTACAAAACCTGCTTTCCACATAACTGTAGGACAGTTCTACTAAGGTTTCTGCCACAATATATCAATGATCCCCTATTCTTTATTTTTTGAATAAAAGTTTCTCATTTTCTTTGGAGATTTTACCAATAGAGCCTTTCACTTCCATATTTCCACAATAGCATGTTCATAATTATTTAAGTATTCATTAAGGCAGCTTTCTCTACCATGTTTGTCATTTCTGAGTCCTTACCAGCCAAGTCATCAAACATCTATAATCCTACTAAGAGCATGATCAAGACAATCTAGGCTTTTTCTAGCCTGCTCCTCAAAATTCTCAGCCTCTGCCCCCTGCCCAATTCTAAAGCCACTTCCACATTTCTGGTATTTGTTACAGCAGGGTCCCAATTTCAGGTACCAAAATCTGTATTTGTTTCTATTGCTGCTGTAACAAATGATCACACACTTAGTGGCTTAAAACAAATCTATTATCTTATGGTACAGTTCTTTAGGCGAGAATTTAACATGGGTTTCTCTGGGCTAAAACCAAGGCTATGTTCCTCTCTGGAAGTTTTAGGAGAGAATCTTGTTCTTCCCCCTTTCCAGCTCCTGGAGATCACCCATATTCCTCGGCTCTGGCCCTCTTCTACCACATCTTAAAAGCCAGCAACACTGCATCTTTCTGACCCTTCCTCCATAGTCAAATCTGCATTTGACTCTGACCACAGCTGATAAATAATCTACCTTTGTAAGACCTCAAGTGGATAAATTAGGCCTACCTAGATAATCCAGGATAATCTTTGTATCTCAAGGTGCTTAAGTTCAATCATAACTGCAAAGACCGTTTTTTTCCATATAAAGTCACACACTCACATGTTCCAAGGATTAGGACATGAACACCTTGGGGGAACATTATTCTGCCTTTTACAATTTTACTTACTTTAGATTGGATAAGACTTGGTATAGCATGTGAAAAATACATCATAACAAAAGTTATTCTTTAATAAAGTTGACAAAAAATTGTCAAATTAATCATTTTCATGCATTGCATTTTACCACACACTCAGTGAACACTTGTTAATTAACATGTCAATCTGTATTCTGAGACTATATAATAATTATTATATGTTATATTATATATTAATTATTATATATTATTTTAGATAATGTATAATACATAATTATTTATATTTTATTGGGCTTTAAAGAATGCAGTGTGTTTTCAAATCTCACTGATTAATTAAATCTTTTGATATGTTTATATCATGTTACTCATTCTCTCTGCTCAATGCATTTTCTGTCATGTTATCCAGACGGGAAAAACTAAATACAAAATATTGTACAGTAAATGTGAAATAAATGTTTACTAAATTAGTGCAATTATTTTTATTATTTTACTTACTGTAAAGGGTAAAATTAGTATTTTGCTTTTCAAGTTAACTTTTAGTTTTATTATCTGTAAAGATTTAAATTTATATGGTTGAACTTTAAATATCAACTCAAGGAGGATGCAGTATTTATGTTAATGATGGTACCAAAATGAGATAAGTACTTCTATTATTTCTAATTGATAGGTAAGAAACCTTAGCACATAGACTTCAAGCACGTTGGCTGAAGTTTTATTACTAGTTAGTAGCAAATCTAAGTTTAAGCCAAGGAAATGGGAGTCCAGAGACTATCACTTTGCAGCATCCTGATGAGGAGACTGACTGATGATGGTACCTTTATAATTAGGTAATCCTAAAGTAAGCTGGGCTCCTCATTATCCAGTCTGAGCATGGACTCACTTAAAAGAAGCAGAGTAATTTTATTGTTTTATTGTGTTTAAACATGTTAACATCAAAATGTCAATTTCTCAAAGAAATAATAAAAGAGGAATTGCACAAGATCACAACGGTTCCTTTCAGGCCAGTCTCTTCCACTTTCATTCTCTCTCATATGCTTAGCTGCAGCCTCCAGTATATATAAAAATATTCTGCTATTCTGCTGTCCTGGAACCAAATGTGTGTGTGTGTGTGTGTGTGTGTGCACGCACCCGTGCGCACGTGCACGTGTGTCCATGTGTACTTGAGCACGTGCATGCACACACACACTAAATCCTAAATTCAATTGAAAGAGCACTGGGAATCAACATATCTGATTTATAACCCTTGAACTGTAACTAATTAGTATCTTTACTCATAAAACACAATATGAATACATGAAATGTAAGTCTCCATCAAGTTCTGAAAATTCAGTCTTTATCTAGAATTTAGAGATTAAATTTTTTAAAATCTTGGTTTACAGTTGAAAGATCATTAAAAACAATTCCAAGACTTAAACATATTTTAAGTCTAATAATATATTATTTATCTTCAATTAACATCTCTGTATTTCAGTTATTTCAGCTCCTAAGTGCGTGATTGGACTAAGACAATTTTAAAGTCCCTTTAAGCATCAACATTTTGTCGCTCTCTGGTTAAGTAACTCTTACTACAGCAGGTTCTACAGATGAACTAATTTTGAAATATAGCCAAGAAATGGGAAATTCAAACTGTTAAATCTTTATGTTATTTGCAGCTTAATTGTGGGTCTTTTTGTAGCAGAATTTGGGATGGGACTTCCAGTTCTCTTAGAATTTCATTCAAAGATTTTAAGCTGAGGAAACTGGGTAATGAAGTCTACCATATTCTGAAGAGAGAAACTAGATGCATCTGCACACAAACCTCTGTAAAATGTCCAATGACAGTCACACGTAAGAGCTGACGTAAGAGATTCCAAAGATCCATTATAGAGGAGAAACTTCATGAAGGATCTTTCATAGTTAAGAATACTGTGGCATTTACCCTTCCTTCCCTGTGCCACCAAATCAAGTAAGGGAAGGCCAAGAGAGCTGCTTATTTTACAAAAGAGGAGACTTTTATCTCATTCATCCCTCATCTTGCACCATAGTTCCTGCTCTGGAGAAATAGGCGTGCTTGCCCCATGCTGCCATTGGAGGAAAGGAAGAAAAAAAAGTTCTTGGCAGAGCTCAGGGATTCTGGAGTTTGGGGTACATATGAAATCAAGAATCCTCACCTGGAAAAGATGAAGGTGGGAAAATATTTGGGACAACCTTTAATACACAATGAGGAGAGAGGACAACAATGCGGACAAACTGCACTTCTACAGTTTGGAGAAGCAAGAGTTTCCCATCGATCAACTCAGTGCTTAAAGGAAGTAACTAGGCTCAAGGTGTATCGAAAGGACTACTTCGTGTAAACATGTGGGGAACACAGCGATGCACCAACTAGGACAGGAGTGGGTTAGGGGGATCCTGCAGGGTTCAGCTGGAGACTACCTCACTGCATCGGGGATTTGTGTATGTGGGGAGAATCAATATAGGGGTGTCCTATCTAGTGAACCTCATAGATAAGCTAGAATTTCAGGGCTTGCCATAATAAGATATTTGATAGTTAGGAGAACTGAGAGAAACAGCATCGGCTAAAACAACAAACAAACAAACGAAAACACTCTTTTACCTATCACTATCTCTACTTTATGCCTTCTCCTGAATGAGTAGGAAAGGAGATGAATCAAGCATAGAAACAAACAGGCTGTGTGCCCCGCTTCCAACACTGGCTGTGGAATCACTGGCTGGGCCAGATCTGGTGGGAAGAAGAAGCTTGGAATTAGATGAATGCTTTGTAACTTTCTATTTAAACTGGATTGAGTTTTATTTTCTTTGTTTTAACTCTCACTGATCTAATGCTTTATAGCTGGGGTCCTCTAACCCCTGGGCCGTGAACCTTTACCAGTCCATGGCCTATTAGGAAATGGGCTGCACAGCAGGAGGTAAGAAGCGGTTGAGCCAGTGAAGCTTCATCTGTACTTGTGGCTGCTCCTCAGCACTAGTGTTACCGCCTCAGCTCCACCTCAGATCATTAGGCATTATTAGATTCTCATAGGAGCACCAGTCCCTGGAGCTGAGAAGGTTGGAGACCGCGGCTTTATAGTACTCAGACAAGGTCTGAGATGTCATCTAGGTCCAAGGAAGGACAAGGATTTAAAAGAAGTGGTGGAAAAAGAAAGTTTTTTCTGATTTCACCCTGTGAAGTTCACAGTCAATACAGTAAGTTCTTACTTAATGTCATAGATAGGTTCAGTGGCTTTAGTGAAATGATGTACAACAAAACCAATTTTACCACAGACTAATTGACATAAACCAGAGTAAAGTTCCTAAGGCATCTCATCGACATTATAACAAAATAACAATGAATGAGGCAACATTATTCGAGGACCTGCTGTACATCAGTCAATTAGGATTACCTTTGAAGCTTTTCCTCATTAGTGATTACGCATTTATTTTTGGGGGTGTGGAGAAAATGGAAATCAGTTTTTACTTCTGTTTTAAAAACTTCCATTTAGGAAGACAACGAAGTATCATTGTTGAACACTTTCTCCACAAGACCATAAGCTTCAAGAAAGAAAATGGGATGGACTAAAAATGGGAGAAATCTTTCTCTGAGCTCTGTGTCAAAGGAAACACTGATTCCTTCCTTTGACTAATAACCAGGAGGAAGATGGAGAACTTCTACAAGCAGATCATATGTGTCACAATTAGCACATAAAACATCACAGAATGAGATAGAGGATGGGATGATGCAAAACATCTGTGGTTTAAATTTCTTTAAAAAAATGATGGCATTTTGGTATGATAATAGCATACTGAGTAAAACATAAAACATATTTTATAAGATTTGATTTAGAAGCAAGAAATAATTGCATTCTAGTGCATTTTGCTTAATCTGGATGCAGTTTAACTCAGATGTTTTCCTGAATGTATAAGGATTTATTTATAATGAACAAGAAATAAACATGGCAAAGAGTAAAGATTTTCATATAAAACAATGACTTTCTACCCAGAAACTCACCTCGATTTTAAATATATGTATTATAAAAAGATTCCCCTTTATTTCTCTGAGCTTCAGGATGTATTCTAAATTGCTATACATGAGAGAGTTCATTTCAACTATGAATTTCTTTATGTGGAAGCAAATAGCCAAACGATGGCAGAAGGGCAGCACTGAAGGCGGGTCTGAACTGTGTGGAGATACATCTGTGTAGTGTCTGCTTGCTTTCCCTTACAGGCCTCTTTAGGGAAACACTTTTCCCCTTAGGAAAGCTCTGTGCCTGGGAGCTCAGGGTGCACACAGCAACAGGGAAGGGCTAAAAGCCCCATTCCACCAAAAAGAATGTGGTAAGAGGCCAGTGGACTTTTCTGCCTTCCTACCCAGAAAGTAGTCTTGCTTGTGAAGGTCATGCTTGACATACTTTATTTTCCCTATTCTTGGCAAATCACCTAAGGGAGGAAATAGGGATTTCTGAATATCCCCAAAGGTTCAGTATTTTACACTGAGGTCCGGACGTGATGGGGTATATAGGAAAGAAGACTAGAATGACGAAAATGTAGGATGACATGACTGATGCCTCACTTAATATTTTTGAGCCTCGTATTACCTATACATAAGTCATGGTTCTCCAAGGTCACTTTCAGCTCTAACACTTAAATTGTTCAATGAGAATGATTAAAAGAACACAAATAAAACATTGAAATAACACGTGCTCATGTTGGCAATAAGACTTTCCAAGAAGCATACTGTAGGGAGTTTGGAAGATGCTTTATGAAGAAAGAGAATTTAAACTGTACATATAATTTTACCCACAGTATATAAATTTACTTTGTAAACCCTGAGTAAATTTATATTACAGAAATAATGTAATTCGAATGCTTGTCAATCAGTGAACAATAATATGGTATAGCAATTTGTATATAATAATTTATAAATGACCACATATATGTTCTCATATAATATAGCATTATATAATTGTTATTATAAGTATATAATTACATATATGGTATGATAATATAGTATACTATAGCTATAGTTTGTGTATTGTTTGAAGTCTCAAATCTTTCAAATCTAGAGTTATAAATATATACATTAAACAAAATATATACTCTACTAATACCTACATAAGTGGCCATCTTTCAGAAAAGAAAGGATGTTCCATGAGAATATCAAACAAAAAATAATGAGTGACAACAATTTGGCAATGGACTTCAGGTATTCCAAAATGAATTCTAGGCAAAATCTGCAGATAGGGCACTTAGAGAGCCTGCCTTTAAATTCTCTTGCTTTTTCCTCAAAAAACAAACAAACGAAAACAAATGAACAAACAGAAAACAACAAAAAACAGCTTTATCCTGCCTAGGCGAAACAAAACAAAACAAAACAAATGAACAAACAAAAGCTAAACTAATGAATATTTCCAGAAACCAGAAATGTAGTAAGTCTAACTGAAGAACAGACAGGTAATGAGCAGGACATTGTCAGGTGCAGAGCAGCAATCAGCATAGTGCTAGTTGGCTGCCTGATATACAATGCAGAGATGGAACTAAAAGCTTAGTGGGGTACACGCTGATGTTTAGTTCTGGTAACGAGAGCAAATATCCAGGTGTATTGTTGGTCTGTTGTTTGATCTGCCCATTAGCTCCGTACTCTCTCGGTCCTTTTACTCTTTTTCCCTCAGTGTCTTACAACCCATTTCGTGGCCACATTTGTGCTGCTTGTGCAGATTGGCAGGCACACTGCCCGTAGAGACAGTTCCTTGGCAATTCGTCATGCTCATTTTGCTCAACTTTTGATTACTGTGGAATTGAGTATAATAGCCAAAGTGTAATCCATGTTCATTTCTATTTTTGTTTCTCCTCTTTGATCTGAATCATCACTTCAGTTCTCTGACATTGGACCTGCTTCTCTCATTATTTCAATTCCATACTACTGATACCACCGAAAGCCTCTTGCTCTATAGGGCACTTTATCTCCCTTAGCCCCTACTTACTTGAAAAATGGCATTAATAATTAGATCAAACTCCAAAATTCCTGCTCCCTGTAAGACGTGCTATAGCACATTCCTCATGGAGGAGCAAAACTCTTGACTGTGGTCAACACCAGCATAGGATAGCTTAAACCAAAAATGAGGAGGAGTTGGTATCAGATATAAAAGTAAAATTCCAAGAAGAATCAAAGTCAAAAATAGGTTATTTCAAGACAAAACAGCCCAATAATTACAATCTAAGGGAAAATGGATGCAAGCTTTAAACAATGATTAGCAGAATTAGCATGAGACATTTGCGATCTTTTAATTAAGAGGCTGGGGTCTCTAAAGTCAAAATTACCTTAGAGGGGGTTACTTAACTAAAAGTGAATTGAAGACCAGGTGATATTAGTTGTGTAAAAAATGTATTCCTTTAAGCTGGGTTTCAGACATTACGCAGCTGGCTTCCTGAACAAAATATCAATAAGCTTCAAAATTTCTGCAGTCCAGACAAGCCCCTATTTTCTTTTTATTTCTACAAGATCTCAAGGGGCAATGTCTCCAAAGCAGAAAGTTGTGGTAGTAGCAAAGGACCAGTAAGGGTTCACTAAGAAGAGATATGAAGGAATGAAGTACAAAAAAACAAAACAAAACAAACAAACACAAAGATGACCTGGGAAGAAGTTGAAAGGGTGCCAGTCTTCTGAAAAGCCCCTTCTGGAAACCATTTGCTGGCATCAAAGCATGAGTCCAGAATCTGGAATTTATTCCATAAATATTTACTGAGTGAAATGATTCACAGTGCACCCTGTACTGTTTCCTTTCTTCTTTTTATGCATGTGTGTGTATGGACTCAGGTGTTACTACTCCACATGTATGTGATATAAATTTATTTTAAATTATATATATGAGCCTTAATATTATAAAGACTTCATTTTGGCATGTTTTAAATGGTTGGGCTAGACAGTGATATGTATTAAATATTTATACACATTTGTTTTTTAACATGACTGGTTTGGGTATGTTTTCTATGTGGATTTATTTCTGGGCCCAGGTTAACAGCTTACCATACACCATCATTCCTGAGGATTCTTGGCTTCTGAACCCAGAATAACATGGGGCCAAAGAGGAACTGCCATTCCTACTGAGGGGAAGGTACTCAGTCGTGTATCTGCAGGTCTACTTCCCCCACTGGGCAAGCTTGAACAGGATACCTAACTAGTCTAGATTTTGGTGTCTATAAATCAAGGAGGTTAAGCCAGTCTAGTGGTTTCCAACTCTTGATACCTGAAGTCCTAAGTTTCCTCAGAGGTAATTTAGGTGCAACATCAGGGGCTAGGAGAAGGTTCAGGTGACTTCTAATTCCAGGACAGCAGTTCTGATCTATCTGTCTTATATGTTGGGACTCTGCACAGGATGTCATGGGAGAAAAAAGTTTATTGCTAAAAATGAATTTATAATAATCCAGATCTGTAAATTCCGTAAGGTACCATATCACACCTCCTGTAAGTCAGAAGGTCCCCTAACTACTTCCATTTTGGGGGCTCCTGATAGATGAAGAAATGCTAAGATAGGTCACAAAAATGAAAAGCGATATAAGATATGTGAAGGACATCTTTCAGTGCTGTCAGTGTTTCTCATTGCCTCATACATACACTTATTATGACACAGCCTCTAAATTTGAGGTCCTTGTTAAATATAAGGCCTAAGTAAGATGGTTTTCCTGTCTCCCTCTAAATCTCACCCTCAGCATCATACCTGGGTCCTGTAAGCTTCTCTACTGTATGTATCTGTCGACCTTAGATAACATTTGCTTCTTTAACTGGAATGTTCCAATGAAATCATTCTGCAGAAAAGCTCCTTTATCAAGGACCCAGAGTCCTCCTGAGTGTTCTTTATCTGTTTCTATTAACTTTTTTCTAGATGTGACCTTATTAAACATGTTAACAGGGTTACTTTATTTCAAGAAACACATCATTTCAATAAGCAAAATATTTCATTAGCCCAAATCTAATAAAATAAAAAAATTTGAATAGTTCTCTGAATAAGTGGTAATAGGAGCTGACAACTATTGCAGCCTATGTTTAATCAATGTTGCTTATTTCATGAAAGGTGAAAATATAGTAAAATATTTTCTTTTAAAACCATCTAAGCACTAAAGGAGCAATGAAATATGAGCATGAATCATAAATAATGAAAACAGCCCCATATTTTAAACACAGAAGTTAAGTATATTTTTATAAGTTTCTGCCTTCCATTGATGGTATAGTATAGAGCTGTTTATTTTAGTCATGTTCCATGGCATGCATTAAACTTGTCTTTTGATAGCTTTGTGCAATAAAAGCTGCCACTGTGCTGACCAGATACTCAATGAACTTGAATAAATAGGGGCCTATAACTGATGAGAGTGTTGCTTGGATTAATTGGATTTACCAGGTACAATTGTTTATGAGAAACATACCCCATAACAAAACATACAAGAACACAGGAGAACAGGATGGTTGAGAGCAATAAAGAATTATTGACAAGATTCTGATTCTATTTATTTCTATTCTAAGATACCTCGATTGAGGTCACTGGCATCTTGTAATTCCATTGACTTATACATCAAGCTAAGCTGTGGGTGTGCAATATAGCAATCCAACCTGTGTGATCTTGCCAGAGAAACTAGCCTCAGTGGCATGCTCAAGCCTGCTGGTTTCAGTTTCTCTTTGGCATTTGTGTATTTACCCCTCATGGGTTTGAGGTCTCTCAAAAGCAGCTGAAGGTCCATGCCACACAGTAACTTACCATTTCGTTAAGGAATAAGTTTGACTTTTATGTTTCAAAGTCTAATATGCAAGAAGTAGTCACTTAGGAGGAGACTGGGCCTAGGTGGCCTCTAAATACTGTACCTTAGGCTGCCTATTATTGTTCTACACTTCTGCTACCCTGGCAATAAACTTTTGATGGTAAGAGTAATATTCTTTTTGAAAAGAAAATCAGCTACTTCAGTGATGAAAATGAAGGGAAAATAATGTAAGTCAGAGTCATGGTTCTTAGCCGGAAAATTTTTAAAAGTTTTGAAGAGCGAACAGTTATATTTAGAAAAGGAGACAGTGGTTTCCAGGAGTTGCTGGGGTATGGGGTGGGGCAGAAAGGAAAGGGATGAACAGGTGGAGCACAGGGCATTTTTAGAGCAGTGAAGATATTCTATATGATAGTGTAATGGTGGATATGTGACATTACCTATTTGTCAAAAGCCACAGAACTATATTACACAAAAAGTGAACCCTAATGTAAATTAAGGACTTTAGTTAATAATAAGATATCAGTACAGGTTGGTCAGCTGTAACAAACGTACCAACCAACACAAGATGTTAATAGGAAAACTGTGTGCAGAGGAGGAGGGGCTACACAGGAACTCTACTTTCTGCTCAAATTTTCTATAAACCTGAAAATTCCCTAAAAATAAAGTATATTAATTTAAAAATTGTATTAGAAGGTAGCTCAGATCTATGCAATAGGACAATTACATAAACACTGTAGAAACAGAAAAAGTGATCCATGAAACTATTTCAGCAAGTGCTATATCCTGTACAAAAGCTATTTATCAAATGAAAAATAAAATGTTCAATAAAATTGAATAAGTAGTTATCTGGTTATGTTAAAAAAAAAAGAACAAAATTTTTTTTAACTGAACAGTGATATTAGAAGAAGCCAAAAGCCTGTGCAAGTATTTCTGTGAAGCAACCAGTAAGACCACGGGACTGACCTTTTCCATGAGTAAATTTTAGGAAGTATTTTTGGAAGTGTTCTATGTCATAAAATTAATAGGAGAGGGCCACCGAGCTGCAAAAGCATGCTTTCGGAGTAGAAGAGAGGAAATAGATGTAGACTAAAGAAATATGCTGTTTGCAAATGTGCATATCCAAGAAGGAAGTAGTAGTTTTTGAGTCTAAAGAGTCCAAGGGCAGACCATCTCCTCTGATATCCTGCAGATAAGGCCTAGAACTCAGGGTCACCTTCCCAAGCTTCTATTACCTACTTTGCATTTCTGTGTAATACATTTCATCTTCATCTTCATCCTTGTCCACATGCATCAGCACATTTTTATCATCATTGCAAGTTTTGCTGGGTTAGGTTACTAGCAAAAGATTATAATGTAATATAGGATTGGGCTTATTTTAGTAGGTGTCTTTCACAGCTATGTACATACTAATGACTTAAGCTTATATATTTAGAATTGTTAAGGGTCTGAGGAATTCAGTTACACTTTTTGGCAATAGCTAACTATTTTGTGGAGAGGGGGAATGAAATGTTCCTTGAAATAAATCAGCTGAGGATCCTTGAAGGCCTTGGGAAGGTTCCTGTGAATAAGAGGGTCTACTTTAATTTAAAGGAATTGATAACATTCAGTGTTCCAGCAGAAGGAAATCAATAGTTCTATTTATTTGAGAATAAATGTTTGAATAATGAAGCTAACTGTTTGAGAACAATGTAAGTGGAAGCCAAATGAACGAGAAGAAACAACAACAACAACAACAACAAAAACATATAATAGCAATTCAGGCTAATATCTTCTTTTTCTACATAGATCAAAACGAGATTCCAGAGAGGAAGGGGAGCTTATAAATATAAAGCAGTACAGCAAATCAAGAAAAAAAAAAAAAAGCAAGTTTCGAGCTCAAAATGTAATTAACTGTGCACTTTGCAATTACTGGTAACTTGTGTTTTTCAGTCTTATCATAGATCTTCCTTGAGCTACATATGCTACTGAGAAAATTAACTATGTTACATAGCAATAACATTGAAGGCCTCACTTTGAAAAACACCACATAAAATAAACATCGCCTTGAAAACTGGGAGGTTGCTAAGATATTTGTCGAGTGCAATCCTCTCCAGTTATATCTGATTTTTCCATTTTATATCTTCCTCAATCATTAGGGCTTAACCCTTACAGGAATTTACACGAAGATAGAGGATAGCTTACATACCTCTGCAAATAAAATTTTCCAGGGGTTCCATTCGATCCTTAGAAGGCCTTAAGAATTAGTGGTAAGAATTTTGGACAGGGTCAGCTGTCCTGGAAAAGGGCAACACTTGAGTTCTTGACCATATGGGGGTTTGTATGGAATATAAGATGGAACTAGGCTGGGTCTATGTGGACATTTTCATTTTCCTCTTCTATTTCCACAGAATGAATCAAAGGGAAAAATGTTTAGTGGCAAGCCAACTCAAATTATTTGTTATTTTAAGAAGAAGCAATTCATCACATTGGTTGCCAAACTTAAAATGCCTGGACAGCCTGTTCACCGAGCCAGCAGCAGAAAGAGGAGGAAGATCGTGCCAGAGACTCGTGCCAAAGAAGCATGGAGAGAGAGAGAGCTAGGGCAGCTCCCTTCCTGTTAATTAGCATTTCAATGGTCCTACTCACCAGGGGGCTAAGAAAGCCAGGGAGACTGCTCAGCTACTTCCATTTCCATAGTGGGTTCCTAAGACCTTTCTTTCCATTCATTCTATCCACTCTCTAGAGGCATACCCCTGATTCACTAATACAAATAGGAGTAGATAACACAGGGAACAATTCATTATGGTGTTAGGATTTTTCTGCCTTCTCAATACTAATAGTTGCTGTGTGTACTTCACTTCAAAGACTCCAAGGCATTATTGCACTTATTGTGTTATTAAACCTCACAGCTCCCTGTGAGATGGCATGGCTTCTCTCACTTATAAATGAGGAACTGAGGCTCAGGGAAATTATAACTGTCCCAACATATCAACATAAGTGGCAGTGCAAGAACTTGGAAATCCAAGTCAAGTGGATTGAAAATGAAACCAAAGGTCCATTCCTAATTTATGCAGAAAGACCACATTACTTACAACAGCAATAAACTGAGCACTCAGGAAGTACTTGGCCCTGTGCTAGGTATTCTGCATGTTTGACTCCCTGAATTTTGATAAAACAAAAGAGTAAAAGAAAAAAACATATCTTCACATTAATGGAGGGCACAAAGTAGATGGAGATGATGTGAGAATAATTTTCTAGGAAGGAGGGAGTCTTCCAAAAACAGTGAAAATAAACTTTTTAAAAGAAAAATTTAATTTTCGTTCAGTTAAAAATAAAGAAGATGCTGCCACGGGATGTTGGCCAAAAGCAGCCTCGCATTGGATGGATTCCACATTCATGGTCAAGGCTGTTAAGCTGTGGAGATTCTTACTTTATAAATCAGTTATTGCTAATAGAGTCACTTTAATTTCTGGAATCCGAAGAGTATCTTCATTAACCACAGATGAGACAGTAAATAAAACGCTATTTTATTTACATGTTTACCTCTTACTTCAAAAACCACAAATATGTCTGGGTTAAGTCATTTCTCGTCAATGCCATTATCTCTTTAGGAGGAAATTTACCAATGCGTAATATTAAAAAAAATGTAATTAATCCAGAAACACAGGTCACTTTAAATAAAGTCCACTTGGGCTTAATGTTAATGTAAGCT
This sequence comes from Pteropus medius, assembly GCF_902729225.1. Classification (NCBI taxonomy): domain Eukaryota; kingdom Metazoa; phylum Chordata; class Mammalia; order Chiroptera; family Pteropodidae; genus Pteropus; species Pteropus medius. Next base: position 9,035,529 of record NW_024352785.1, on the reverse strand, counting down.
TCTTTCAGCCACTTATTGCCCAAATTTGTAGAAAAGCAGATTCTCCAGCTAGACAGTTTCCCTGTTTCCAAGCTCATGTGAGGCAGGAAGCTGTCAAGTGGCTTCAAATAGACTTTGAATGATGAGCAACTCAAATATTAGAATGTAGTAGACCTTGGATAGGGCTGCACCTCATTTCCTGGCACACATTTGCCTTCAGGGAAAGGGAAATGAGTTTTGCTCTTAAAACAGAGCATTTTACTTGATACAGGCCACAGGTGATGAGCACAGACTCCTGTTTCACACATGCCACTTAGGCCTCTACTTTCAACTGTGCATTAATAAACAGGAAAGTGCAATTTTATCTGCCCATTTTCATATGCCAATCCTTTAATAACTCATAATTTATGAAATATCTATGTCTAATATAGTCAGAGTTGCATATCTTAGCTCTTTGTAACTTTTCAGTTTTCTCTGGATACATTTTAGTAAACGGTCATTTGAAAAAAATTACCCTTTAGAGTAGTTCAGTGTAGAGCCTCAACGGTCCTGGAAAACAGTTTCTAAGAAAATGACATATTGTACAAATGTCGAATATTAAAGTAACACTTTTAGTTTTCTCTAGTCCTCACTTTAATGTGTTTTAAAACTTTATTCTCAATAGAGAAAAAAATGTAAACTTCTCACTTCTGCACTGCTGAGCTGCTCTTCCACAAAGGCATTGTTGAAAAGCAGTCCTGTGTTTGTGCAGGCTCTTTCTTTCATTAACCATTTGGAGTGCTGTCACTGGAGCACTGTGGTTTCTCTGTGTGATGGTGGTGGTTGGCCTCTCTCTCCCTTTCTCTCCCTCCCCCACCCTTCTCTTTCCCTTTTGTGTTAGTGTGTAAACACACGAGGGCACATTGACAACAGGCAGAAAGGAGGACTTGACCAATGAGAAAATCTTACGAGGTGAACAGAATAAGAATTCTTAAAATAAGATCAGAATAAAATCTGCTAGCTGTGTTCTTCATTGCCTTTCTTATTCATGCATTGACTTCACTGTTGTTCTCACTCTACCTGGAGCATTATGCTAGATACTGGGGCTCCATGAAAGAGCTGGACATGAATCCAGCTTTCAAGCTGCCCCCACTCTGGTGAGGGCACAGCAGGAAACACACAACAACAATCTAAGACAGTATGTTTTAAACGCCAGAGAAGAGGCACAAACTGCTTTAAGAGGTGGTTCCTGCAACTTGAGAGGAATAAGGAAAGGTTTTGTGAAATACATTGTATGTGAATTGAGCCTTAAAGGGTGGCAGGGTTGTTTTCTCCTCCTGAGGTGCCATTTCACCTCATTTTCAGCTTTCAAATTCCGAGCTATCCCTTCAAGGTTCAGTTTGGACTCTAGCCTATTTGTAAAGCCATTCTTGATGACACAACACAACCTGTTCATATTTTCTTTCCTGTTTTTGAACCAGGAGTCACTCTGCACTTACCCTATAGCATCTGTCATACTCTTTCTTGTATTACACCTGTCTGAGTATACAGTACTTGGCTCTCCTGGATAGCTAGTTCTTCCCAGCTTTCCCTATCTCTTTTAGCCCCTGGCCTGGTATGTATCATAGCTCCCAGGTGGTTCTCCCTGTTAAACAATTGAATGACTTCATCTTTCCCTTTTTCCCTTATGTTCACTGACCTGTAGTATCACTTTTGCCCCCTTCCCCCTGCTTTTTTTAAACAAAGGACTAATCCAAGCAACTGTTGCCTCATCTTTCCAAATACTAGGGGAAATATGTTAAGAAGCTTCAACTTACATACAATGAAAGTTGGACTGAGCATGAGGCTGTATTTACATGTTGGATTCTTATAAGAATATATGTAACTCAGGAGGAAAATCCAGTCTACAAACCCTGATTTATTATTACACTGCTTCCCATGAGTGATCAAGCTGAAAGCTGGACTTGGCTTTCATGATTGAGTCTAGTTATGTTATGTTATGAATACTGAGTTTAACTTTGAATTGTTATTTTTCTTTAAAACCAGTGTCCCAATTTTTCTGTCTCAGGGAAAACTCTCGGCCGACAAGAAGAATTTTAAAGGTAATATGAAGGCTCTCAAGTGGGCATAAGTTGAATGAGTATAATTGCTGACATGCCCCAAATTAAATATATTGGCAGCTAGTTCACTAATGCTAAGAAAATAAATCATAAAATTAACTTAATTTTCAGTTTCTTCAGGTCTACGCTGAGTGTTGAAATTTAAAAGTCTACGTTTCTTTAATCTGTAGTTCTTAATTAAAACTAGCTAGCTTTACTTCAACCAAATCCTTCGGCAAAGAATTGTTAGAACCTGAAAGTAAATTTTTCTATTATAATAGAGAAATTTCACTTTCACCTTTAGAAAGGGAATAATTTAGCATCAGGTTTTGGTTCCATAAATCATTATGTGAAGCAGAGACAGGGATTCATTTATTTTTTTCATTTAGTCCAAATCATTCTTCCATCCATCAATCCTGGTGTGAGCCACTGCTGTGTGTTCTCTTAGTGATCTAAATAACTATTATACAATGTTGCACATCTTTTCAGCTCCAACTCTTACCAGAGTCATCATCATTACCACCTGTTCCATACTGACTTTGACCAACTTTGTTCATGCTATGACAATGCCCGAACTTAAACAGTGTGTTCTCACTTCTTCTTCCAGGGATTTTCTCATACTGGTGTGTAGGACACTTGAGGAAACACACTTGATATACATATATAATCCAGAATTTCAAGAGAGTTGGTGACCATGAAGCTACTCTTAACAAATACAGGCTCAAGCATCAATCATCTGAAATGTGGCCAATTTTTCTTGATTTTTTTTCTCGATGGCGCAGTATCGTTTTAGACTTTCTCTACTTTTCTGTTCTCCTCAATTACTTCACTCTTGCTCTTGCTCTCTAGGATTACTTTCCAAATAAATTACCTGCATACAAGTCTTCACCTCAAGCTAGGCTTTCAGTGGGACCAAGGATAAAATGGTTGGTACCGAGAGTGACTGTAGAAAGATGTGATGATGGAATATTAGAACTGGATCACTTGCCAGTCAAATAGCAACAAGGACCCACTGTTGGTGGCAAGTGAGTGGTAAGAAAACAGGCACAGTACCCACCGGGCCCACTGAGCTCACTGCTTTCTCATCAACCCTGGAATTTGAAGGTAAATTTTTCTCCTGCATCTGAGCTTCCCCTCTCTTTGCACTCTGAACCCATCTAGGCTCTATTCATATTCTAATTTAAGGTGTCATCCTTTTCTGGTTAGGGCCTTGTTTTGTCCATGAGTACTTGGTTGGCACTTTGGCCTGAGTCTAAAAAATCAGGCTGTTCCACTAGAACTGTGCTAGCCTTTGGCCCAGTTCCTTTTGGAACCAGATTGTTCCCACTGGTAATTTGCCATTTAAGCCTTTAATTCAATTCCTTTTTGGAACTGGACTGTTCCTACTGAAACTATGCTATTCAGCCTTTGGTCCAACTTTCGAAATCGGACGGTTCCTAGTGAAACTTTGCTGGTATTTGTCCTGCAGGCTGTTTAGGTTTTTTTTATCTAGAGAAAAAGCATCTGAAAAATAGGGTCCTAGTTATCTAAGTACTTTGAGGGTACTCCGTAGAGGGATCCTGAATGATTTTATGTTTAGGAACAGCAGTGCCTTCTAATGCATATTTCTAATTAAATGGACCAATTTGATTGAAAGTAATTTGGGGGAACTTTTGAACTCTCCAAACTTACTTTTCTTAAAAACCAATTGGATAACCACAGCTCTGTGAAATTGTCAAAATTGAATAAAACACGTATTTCGATTCATATTTTGCAGCTTCCAAATGTTAAACAAAGAGTTTAAAATTGCCACTTTGCAGAATAAAAATTTAAAATTAACTAAGGCAAACAGATGCTTAAAGACAAAATTGCTCTTGAAGACTTGTGCTCCTCTCCCGAACTCCTTTGTTTCAGGCTCTGCCTCCGGTGTCATCTTCCTCCCCCACCAGACCGCTCAGAACCTGTCTCTAAAATGGAGCCTTCTGAGGATTGAAATGTTAAATCCCTAATTTCTTATATACCCTGGACTAAAGCTGAACTGTGAGTCATAGTAAAAGATTTTCCCAGTGTAATCGAGGATCCCCACAGATTTGCTGAAGAATTTAATATAGTCATTTAAAGGTATCACCCTGATTTCTCTGATTTATATCAGCTAGTTTATATACTTATTGGTAAAGATGAGGCTTGAATTGGATGAAAACTGCTGACTGGGAAAATCCTGAAAGGTCTCTAGGATTACAGCCAGGAGACTATTCACTGACTTGTTATATTATCAGGCTCAGGCAATCACTAAGAGACTTCATCAGGCAATTTTTAAGGCTTTCCTAAGTCTATTGATTGGAACAAAATTCAGGCTTGCTCACAAAAGTCTGATGAACCTATTCATGACTATTATAATTGACCTCACATTGTTTTCAAGGAAAATTCCGGTCTTCCTTCAGATGTTGATCCCACTCAAATAGCTTTTAACTCACTTATTTTTCATGCTGAACTGAGACTTTTATCTTTTAGTTAAAAGGACCAGGATGGAATGAGAAACCATGTCCATTCTAGATTTGGTCAATTTGGCAAATCAGCTTGCTGCACCCTAGATGAGCCACTTGAAAGGAAAACCACTAAAATTCTTAATTTTCAACTCTGGCAAATGAAAGTCCCTATATGAAACCAAAAAACTTCCTTATTTCTTCTATTATGCAAACAACCAGGACGCTGGAAAAGAGATCGTCACATTAAGCATTTCGGGCATCTTCAGCTGTCTAACCAGCAATTCCAATGTCCTTCTAATTCCCAGTGACTGTGATCTGAGGAACTGCAGGGGCTCGTTCCAATCTTCCCTCTTAATTGACTCCGAGGAAAAACTCTCCTGATTGAGAAAGTTTTGTCTGTCTGTCCTTATTGATACCGGAGCCATACTCTCAGTGCTCAATTCCACTGCTATAAAGCAGGCCCCATCTTGAAGTACCAAAACATTTCACATAGTGGAACTCTAATAAACCTCAACAGGTTCCTGTCTCTGAACTTATCTCTTTTTGTTTGGGCCCTCTGAGAGATACTCAGTATTTTATCCTTAGTTCCTCTGCCCCTACTCATTTATTAGGCTGAGACTTCTTAGAAAAATATCATGCCAGAACTTCTTTCTTCCACAAGTGGGAAATAATTCTATAACTTGAGAGTAGATATCGAAATAGCCAACCAGGTCAATTAAAGGGCACTTCAATGTTGTTCATTTGTTCTATTTCTGATGGCACAATAGCTGAATCTGGGAACACTGATCATTTGTCCCTATTGTATCAGCTATCCTCCTCTTTATGGACAAAATCTTTATCTAATATTGGCGGAAGCCGCAGTGCACCTCCTATCAAGATTTGAATAGATTCCTCAAAACCCCTTCCAAGGATCAATAAATACCTCACAAATAAAGAAACCCTTGAGGTATAAAGTCCATAATAGAAGAGTGTAAGACTCAGGGCCTCATCATCCCTTGCACTGGTCCCTGTAATACTCCTATTTTACCTGTGAGAAAACTCATGGGCCAAGGGTGGAGGTTTGTTCAGGACCTTCCATCAACGAACAACACTGTTATCCCTTGGCAACCCATCGTTCCTAACCCTCATACGCTGCTGACATCCCAACTGAAAGTAAATTCTTTATTGTAATTGATTTATGCCGTGCATTCTTTAGCATTCCAGTTGATGAAGCCAGCCAATAATTTTTTGCCTTCACTTGGGAATGAAAACAATTCACCTGGACAGTAATGCCTAAGGGTTTTACTGAGAGACCTTCTTCTCACAAGTTCTGAAGGCTGACCTGGATGATCTCAAGTTCCCTAGAGGTTCTATTTTATTGCAGAATGTGGAATACTTACTTCTCTGCTCTTCCTCCCAAGTCTACTCACAGGAAGACAGCATCTACTCACTAAAACTTTCAGTCTTAAGGGACATGAGGTCACCAAGAAAAAATTGTCATTTTCCCAAACTCAAGTTCTATATTTAGGGCATCTGATATCAGAACAAGGGCTGCAATTAGGCCCAGATAGGCTTCATGATGTCTTAAGTTTCCCCAAATCCAAAACTAGGTGTCAACTGTGAGGTTTTCTTGGGCTACTTGGTTATTGCTGAAACTGGATATCACATCTCTCCCTTAAGACTAAACCTCTGAATGTTTTACTGAAGAACAAAAGCTCCAACCTAATTTAGGGGGAAGAACAGGACAACATAGCCTTTAAAGCCTTAAAGGAGCATTTGATGAGCCCACCTGCCCTTGGACATCCCAATTATCAGATTCCTCTTTCCTTTTTGTATATGAAAAGGAAGGGAATGCCCTTGGGTTACTCACTCCAAGACATGGGGCCTACTATTGACACATAGGGTGTTATAGCCAGCAACTAGACCCTATGCCATGGGGATCTCCCCCTTGCCTTAAAGCCATTACTGCCACTATCTTTTTGGTTAAGGACACTGAGGAAATTGTTGTGAGATCCTCATTATCCACCTTCATCCATGCCATTCAGTAGAATTCACTCAACATTTTTCACTTAGCCACCTCGCATTCTATAAAATCTTTTGTCGACCATTCCTCATGTATCTCTTTCATGTTGTAATAACCTTAACCCTGCTGCTCTTTTTTTTTTTTTTTTTTTTTACTAATGAAGCCCCTCAGGACTGCCTAACACGGACAGATCACCTCCTGATCCCTCACCGATCGTCAGGAAATTCCTTTGAGTGACACTGACTTCTCACTGTCTACTGATGGCTCTTATTTAAAAGGTGACAAGAGCAAATATTGTGCTGGATGTGCAATATCAACACTTTTTGATGTAATTGAAGTGGCACCTTTACCTTTGGCTATTATAGCCCAACAAGTAGAATTACACGTGCTCACACAGGCCTGCACTCTAGCCAAGGGCAAAGCTACCAACATCTATACTGACAGTAGATATACTTTTAGAGTAGCTCATGATTTTGACACATAGTGAAAGCAATGTGCCTTACTTCCAGTGGAAATAAAATTTAAAATGGCCAGTATACGTAGGAATTATTAAATGTTTTACTTTTACCTGCTGCTTTAGCTATTATTAAGATCCCAGGGCATTCTAAACTTGACTGTCTGGAAGCTAAAGTAAATCACCTTGCTGACATACCCACAAGGAACATTGCCTTTAACCCATTTTCTATTTGTCCCGAGAATATTCGCTGGCAGCTCCTGTGGCTGCAGTGTTTACCCCCAAATAACTCATGGATTACAGTCCTAAACTTGACCCCAAAGTTTACCAAGAAATATTGCACTTTTATTATTTTAGCATCACTCCAATATACTGATAGTCTTTGGAAAAAATGACATCATTCTATTTATAGAATTCTGTTTTTAGTAATGGTATTTCCATTTATAAAATACAGTAATTCTCAATTGTCAAATCTTAGAAAACATAGCATTTCTGTGTGTGATGTTAAATTAACTCTGGCAGTGAGCTGCACTTTTTTTTTTTTTTCCTAAATGGGAAATGGGTTAATGGAACCAACGGCAGTCAAACCTCTGTCATGGTCCAAAGGGATATTTTCCCATGTAATAACTTAGAAAAACTGGCTAGAGAAGCTCAATAATTGGCCCCAGAAAAGGGGGAAAAAAACCCCAACATTGGAAATCCAACAATTGTTGATTTGGTAAAAAGAGAAAACTCTGGTTCAGGCCAAATAACAGGCCAGTACTACCTGAGACTTAAATTCCCACTGCTAACTGCTGTACATGCGTAAACCACTGGTCTGCTGATAACGTGATGGTGTTCATGAATCAACGCTGGTCGGGAAACGTTAATAAGGCCACAAAAAATGCCTACTTCACTTGTCTCACTTGTCCAGAGTACAACCCAGGGAAGCCTGCTTGCTCTGCTCCTGGAATTTTAAATTGCCTAATGGACCATTTGAGGTTTGGCAAGTAGATTTCATACAGCTTCTCCAGCTCATGAATATAAATATGTTTTAGTCATGGTCTGTATGTTTCCTCATTGGACTGAAACTTTCTGTTGTAGACAGGCTACTGCCTCTTCTGTGGCTAAAGTCCTTCTGGAAAAGATTGGTTATCCCTACCTAAGGAAAGCCTCTCCAGCTCCACAGGGATCCGGGAACTCATTTTGCCAGTTAGGTGCTTCGACAAGTCTGTGCTGTTTGGCTGGTTTTACATCACTTAAACTACACTTACCACTCTCAGTCCTCAGGTTTAATTGAACACACACACAGCATTATTAAGACTCAGTTGACAAAATATATAGAGACCCTGCAAATCACTCTGCCAAAAGCATTGCCACTGGTCTTTCTAAAGCTCAAATTCGCCCCTTTGGAACTCAAAAACTCACCCTATGAGGTAGACACAGGGAGGCCAATGAACCTGGCCCCTGTCTCTTTTGATCTGTAGCTGATAAAAGGAGATATACTTCAACACAGTAAAGGCCTAATTGCTTTTATGAAAATAACGATGTTCTCATAATCTTTTCGCAGTGTGCTCCAGAGAGATAATCTGAGGCAACAAATAATTCTAAAATTTATATGGAACAATAAAACACCCTTAATAGCCACAGCAATCTTGAGAAAAAAGAACGAAGTTAGAGGTATCACACTACCAGATATCAAAACTATACTACAAGTTTATAGTAATGAAAACAGCATGATACTTGCAAAAACACAGACACATAAATCAGTGGAACAGAATAGACAGACCAGAAATAAAGCCATGCCTATATGGTCAAGTAATCTATGATAAAGGAGGCAAGAATATACAATGAGGTAAAGATAATCCATTCGATAAATAATGTTGGAAAAACTGGACCAGACACATGTAAAAAAAATGAAACTAGATCACCTTCTTACACCATATACAAGAATAAATTCAAAATGCATTAAGGACTTAAATGTAAGACCTGAAATCATAAAACTCCTAGAAGAAATCATAGGCAGTAAATACTTTGACATTGTTCTTAGAAATATTTTTTTAATATGGTTCCTCAGGCAAGGAAAACAAAAGAAAAAAAGGGGCACTACATCAAACTAAAAAGTTTTTGTACAGCATAGGAAACCATAAAAAAAAAATGAAGCAATGACCTTCAGAATGGGAGAAGATATTCACCAATGATACATCCAATAAAGAGTTAATATCCAAAATACATAAAGAACTCCTACAATTTAACACCAAAATGACAAACAGTCCAATTAAAAAATGGGCAAAGGACCTGAATAGATATTTCATGAAAGAGGACACATAGATGGCCAATAGACATATGAATGAATAGGTGTTCCATATTGCTAACCATCAGATAAGTACAAATTAAAACCACAATGAGATATTACTTCACACTTGTCAGAATGGCTATAATCAGCAAATCAAAAAGCAATAAGTGTTGTCAAGGATGTGAAGGAAAAGGACCCCTTGTGTACTGTTGATAGGATTGCAAATTGGTGTAGCCAACTATGGAACACAGTCTGGAGGTTCCTCAAAAATTTAAAAATAGAACTACCTTATGACCCAGCAATTGCACTTTTGTGTATTTATAAAAAGAAAGCCAAAACAATAATTTGAGAAGATATATGCACCCCTATGTTCACTGCAGCATTATTTACAATAGCCAAGATATAGAAACAATCTAAGTGCCCATCGATCAATGATTAGATAAAGAAGTGGCACATATATACAATGGAATACTACATGCCATAAAAAAGAATAAAATCTTACCATTTGTGACAACATTGGTGGACCTAGAGGGTATTATACTAAGTGAAATAAGTCAGAGAAAGACAAATACCATTTGATTTCACTTACATTTGGAATCTGAAGAACAAAATAAATGAACAAACAAAACAGAAACAGACTGATAGATATAGATAACAAACTGATGGTTGCCAGATGAGGCGGAGAGGTGGGGAACTGGGTGAAAAAGGCAAAGGCATTAAGAAGTACAAATTGGTAGTTACAAAATAGTAATAGAGATGTGAAGTACAGCATAGGGAATATAGTCAATAATATTGTAATAACTATGTATGGTGCCAGGTAAGGTACTAGATTTATGGGGGGGGATCACTTCATAAATTATGTAAATATCTAACCACTATGCTGTATACCTGAAACTAATATAAAATATTGAATGCCAATTGTAATTAAAAAATAAAAATGAAAATCAAAATAAATGTCAGAAATATAACACATCATTCTTCCTTCTGAATTTGTTCTCTAAAATGGCTTCTAAACTTCATTCAATAACAATACTTCCTATTGACTTGCCATTCTACCTCTCTTAAATCTTCTACCAATTTGCATTGTAATCCTAGTTTAGTTCTTATTTCTTAAAGGATCTATTGCAGTAGGCTTTTAACTGACCTTCTTAACACTGCACACTAATTACAAAATTAATTTTCTTAAGGTACTGCCAAGCTCTTTCTTCCAATGAATCAGTGGTTCCCAGTTCTCAGGTTCAAGTTCCTTGGTGTCGCATTCAAGCTCTGGCCCCTGTCAGCCTTTATAAACCTTTTTCAACAATTTCCCTTCATAAACTCTATTTCAACACAAACTTGGGCTATGTGTTGAAGCGGAAACTACAGGGCATTAAAGCCAAGCAAATCTGTGTTCAAATGATATCTCTTCAACTAAGTGACTGAGAGATCTTTGGCCCTTACCCTGTGACTATGATGTTTAGTTTTTCTCATCTGGAAAAAAAAAAAAGGTATATTTAATACCTACACTAAAGCCTTGCAGAGAAAGTGAAATTTATATATAGCATGGAGCACAGTATCTAATATCAAGTAGGAGAACAATAAATACTGTTTTACTCATCTCTTCTCCCTTTGTATATATGTCCCAAGATTTTCAAAAACAATACAATTCACCAAAAGTCAACTTGCCCAATGGCCAGTATGCCAAATCGAATTGACTTTTTGGCAAACTGGTTACAATACCTTGACATATATCCAAGTCTACTGCCTCTGTGTTTTGCTAAGATTCTTCTATCTGTTTGTGCGTCCTTGTCTATGGAATCTCTCCGGTCCTTTACAGCCAGTTTTCTCTCTTACATTTGGGCTTCTGCAGTGGCTTGTTTATGTTATCCCTTACCTTCTGCGTCTCACCAATGTGGCATCTAAAATGCAGAGTAGCACAAGCTTGGGTAACTTATTTAATCTTCTAGTGACAGTTGTATGACTGAGCTACCTCAGAGGCACCTTGTTCTAAACCTAGGCTTGGTTGTAAATTGTCGGCAATGACCTTGTAGCAGAATGCTCCAAACCATCCAGAATGTTCTGCTTCAGTCTAATTGCCTCAGAACTCTCAGAAGCAAGTGTAGAATCACAAGGTCTGGAAAAGACTTCCTTATTTACCTTCCTCTTAGAGAAATACAATGTAAAATAAATAAAATAAAATTCTATTTGCATCTTGTCATTTATTCTGTCATTTCTTTTGCCAAACATCTACCTTCATCTTCTAATTACTTCTAAAACATTATAACCATCAGCTCCTTCTATTTCTTCCATCGTAACATTTTTTTCCAGTTGTCTTAGATCCACTCTCAGAGAAAAAAGTCCTTATGATGAGAAATCTCATGTTTTTAATTTTGTCTGAAGCAGCATCTATCTAATACTATTCTTTGAATGTAGTAGGTTATAAATAAATATATTTGGAACAAACATTCATGTACTATACTGTATTAGATATGGTAGGGCATTGTAAAAAAATACAAACAAGATCTCAATCACAGGAATTTAGGTGGACGCATATGTTATTTAACAAATAAACTGTTAATAACTATGCAAGGTCATGCATAATTACCAATACAAAAAGGAGGTTCTGTGAGAGACATCAGCTCTCAGTTAAAAGCACTTTCAATAAGCAGCCTGCCTCTATCTAAAATAATTCGGATGGGACACTTTTCAATTTTTAGGAAGGTGGAATAATATAGTGGAAAGAGACTTTGAAGTTTGACAGATGTGGATTGTAATGGTTTTTGGTATCATTTACTGCTGAGTATCGGTATTTTCCAATCTAAAATAGAAATAATAACTCAGGCTTCGCAAGGATTTTTTAAATGGTGTTTTAGAGATAATATATGTAAAGTGTTTTATACATTTACTGCTAACAACAAACCTTAGATGTTATGTTGCATTAGTCAAATAAATGAATTGGTCTCACCCCAGCACAAAAATGTTCTTATCCTATGGACTCGAATCTGTCCAGTGCTGAGTGGATCAGTTCTACCTTCTGTAGGTTTCTTCTATTTAGCCAAGAGACTAAATAGGACTCAGATTCCTGTCCGGATGGGAAGTGCTGATTGTAGCCAATGTCAAGTTGTATCAGTTTGGCTCTAGCACTGATCTTCCATGGTTGCTCAGGGAAGATGTCTTAGGAGGAAGACTGTGAAGAAAGCACAATGTGTGAGGAGCTGAAACAGTTCCAGCCTCTCAGAAAGGGCAAACACCAAGAAGATCAGAAGGGTGAGCCCACATACAGCTGCTATAAGGGTGTTTCATGGAACCAGCATTAGAGTAGGAATAGATTATAAGATAACCTTTTGTAAAAGAAGAAAAGGCTCAAGAAACATGCCTTCAGTAGACAAAAGTTGAGGGATATAACAATATGAAAATTTCACTTGTGCTATCAAATAATTCTAGTCATAATGAAAGTAGCTACAAGATTTTACATAATTTTCTCATTTAATCCTTATAATGAGATGTTTTATCATTCCCATTTTACAGAAGAGAAAGCAGAGAGAGAATAAATAAATATCCAAGATTATAGAGTTAATAAACAAGGAAGTCTAATTCAAACTCCAGGAATCAGTAAGAATAGTGTCTTGTAGAAGATACTCATTAAGGAAATTATTTACATAGTAACGTAAGGACTCTCAAGAACAGTCCGTAGATTCTAGCTTGAAAACAAAGCAAATAAATAAAAACAGACAAAAACTCAAATTTTAGAACCAAAATCTTACTTTTTGAAAAGGATTTTACACCGTGAATCATCACTAAAATAAAAAATTTACCTTTCAGGTGTATTTTCTTTGTACATTATCATGTAAATGAAAATGAACAAAGGTCTCTTGTGACCCCCATTTTGAGAAGCACTGCTGCAATTCAATGTAATCATGTAAATAGTACTGGATAACAAATAGAAGTATGAAATTTAAGAGTTGCATGAGAAAAAAATGTTCTTAATAAACATTTTCTGAAGTTGACGAGAATTATGTGAAGTACTATTATAGACTGAATGTCTGTGTCCCTCCAAATTTCATGTTGAAATCTAACCCTTAGTGTGGTAGTATTTGAAGGTGGGATCTTTGAGGGATCATGAGAGTGGAGCCTCCTGAATGAGACTCATGCTCTTATAAAAAAAGACCTCAGTGAGCTTGCTCCCCACTTCCGCCATGTGAGAACACAAGAAATATCCAGCCCTCTATGAAACAGGAAGCAGGCCTACTAGACAGCAAATCTGTTGGCAGCTTGATCTTGGATTTCCCAACCTCCAGAAATGTGAGAAATAAATTTCTGTTCTTTATAAACCATTTGGTCTATGATATTCTATTATAGCAGTCCAAATGGACTAAGACAAGTGGCCTCTTGAGGGAAATATTTGTAATCAATAATTCTATCTATAAATATGTGAATCAGCTCCTGTCTGAGCTTTGCTAGAATATAGCATAGAATATATTCTACTACATGATTCATTAAAACAAAGGCAAACCACCAAAATAACTTATTTCTCTTTTCCTTTTCTCAAGCTTCCACTCATTCTTTAAAAATTAGCTCACTTCCCACTACTTTATAAATAATATCTAATTTGTCTTGCTAGAACTTAATTTTTCTTTTCTTTGAATCCCTATAGTGTTTAATGTCTACATAATTATTGGCATTCATTATAGCAGGAAGACAATGTTTTTAAATACTCTTCAATGCAATTGTTTTAAGTCTGTATTTTATCCTAAAGCCCTTCTGCAATTAAAACTAGACTTGGAGACTGAAGTCCATTGCCTTAGGGAAGAAAAGACAGAACTAAATGACAACAAAGAGTTGATTTCCAGGCTTTTGGGCTCCAAATTAGACTTTTAAAAAATTATAATATAGATAATAGTCCTGAAAGTCACTTTTAAATGCAAAGGCCTACACAAGAGAGTAAAAAAGTTTTGGGAGTTTAAAAATTTTGCTTGGAAACTAGGAACCAAAGCCTGAAGGAAAAAGTTATAAAGTTTAAGATGAAAAAACAAAATTCTGAGAGAGAACTAATGGCATTGTAAGAAGTGGAAGAAATGTCGACTAAAGGGAGTACAAAGGCTGAGAACTGGGAATGGAGTTCACAGCACAACTCCATTTGGGGATGAATCACTACCAGGCTTTCCAGGGTGTTGCCTAGGAAACCAAAGCCTCCTGGTAGCCTTAGTTACTTTCCAACATGGCACTGTGAATAGACTCGTTATTGAAGGTGGTAAATGATTGAGTAGGCCTGGACACAGCTTCACAAAGTCCCACACAATTTACTTGCGTTGCTTTGGTTTCCTCAAAGGGGCACAGAAGTGACTGACAATGAACTGGAAGACCTAAAAAAGGTGAAGTTGAAATAGAGTTTAAGAACTTCATGACTGGAGGTTCTGGGCAAGACCAGAGACATCCAATGTGGTTACCAGGACACAGTGATGAACCCGAGGCCGGTGAGGACAGAAGACACAGAGCCTTACCAGAGGATGATAAGACACATTAGTATTTGCCCTCCCTGTATTTAAACTGAACCCTGAGGAAAAGCAGCCAAAGGAAACAGGGAAAAGAGAGAACTCTTAAGAACTGGATATATGCTTTTTGCTAAAAAAAAAAAAAAAAAAAAAGGCATTTAGAAGTAGGACTTTTTAAATAAGCAAATATTGATTGTACTTTGAAACAAGATAATCTTATCTAGTTTGGCTTAGTAATTGATTCGGGAATGAGCATAAAACTCAGGCCTAAGCCAATTAGTGTATGACATTCTCCTAGCCTAAGTGATTGGTTCAAGAATGACCATGTGACTTAAATTGTTCCAATCAGGACATCTGTGTATGTGTAAACGAGGAGGGCAGTAGTCTCAGTTGTTGCTGACAAATACAGAGCAAGCAGGCTTAGGATAAAACCAACCTCATGGAAGCAGAGAAAGAGCAAGGAAACGAGACAAAAAAGAATAAGAGAATGGAAGAAAGGGAAAGGGGGAAGGGAGGGAGAGTAGGAAGATGGGAGGGATGGGATTACTGATGACATTATTAAGCCATGAAATTAACCTTCACCCTCTGGGTTGATTACTAAAAAATTCCCTCTATTTGTTATTCAGGTTTCATCAGGTATTTCTAATACTTTCAAATGAAAGCATTCTAATTTATACTGATACTGATCAAATATGGCTTGGCTACATTCTTGCCAGACTAGTAAAGAAATTCCTCATGAAAAACACTATACACCTGAAGTGCGTCCACCAAAGAAAGGTATTACAAGTGATTACAAAAAAAAAAAGCTTTACCACCATCATTCTTTAGTTTATATATGGTGTTACAGAAAAGCAGACCGGCGAGAAATCAAGCACCACTCGGAGAGTTGGAGAACCCAGATTTATTACGCCGGCGGTCCCAGAAGAGCTAGTGCTCTGAAGATCTGGGCCCCGAGCTCAGATGCAACTTTGCTTTTATAGGGCTTATGTGTGCAGTTACATTTGGCCAGTTGGCATGGGTCAATTGGTTAATTTGCCCTCAGGCAGTTACAAAGAGTTGCAAAGCGCAGAATTTTCAGACAGAAACTCAGGCAATATATCTGTTATCTAAACAGAATAAGCAAAAGGGAGGATGAGTCTTTAGTTAATTTTGAGGTCACCTTGCCCTTCGGCCTATGTGGCAAGCATATCTACAGAAGCAGAACAAAGAGTTGATTATAAGGTTAGCCATTTGAGTGAAAAATTCTTCTTCAATGGTACATTCAAATTACAGAATTTTGGAAAACAGAAAATTTGAAAGAGGACAAAATAATCCATCCATGGTTTTACTACCCAAGAGCAACTTCTGGGTACATTTTGGTTTCTTTAATTTGATTCTTGGTTTCCATTCTAGATTACTTCTTATAGCATATTTGTGATTATATTTTATATCATGATTTTTCATCCTAGTTTATTCATTTAATATGTAATTTCAAAAAGAAGTTTCACATCCCTAAAGCCTGGGCCTGCTAGGGCGAAGATATACCTAAAAGTCTGACTCAAATTCTACTTTTGATTTCCTGGTGATCACCTAGGAGTATGCTGGGATTATTACAGTGGTAAATTGGCAAGCACTAGCCTTTGTGGAGGTGGAAGGCAAGGGAAGCTTGGTTCTCTGACTGTGAGTACTTCTGTGTCTCTTACCCAGCAGAGTCATCTCTGTGCAGTAAATGAGATCTTTTACCTACATTAAAGAACTTGTATTCTTTGCTGATGTCTCCTGGCTTCTTTCCCTGAGTGTACTGAAATAAGCCTACAGAAAAGATGATAAAAACAGCAGCTAGCATCTAACACTCCATACCAGGTACTGTTTAAGCAACTGACATATACTAACTCCTAATCTTCATGGTCATTATACAAAGGCGTTACTGTCATTTTACAGTTCTACCACTCCAATTTTACATTTAAGGAAACTGAGACACAGGGAGGTTAAACAACTTGCCCAAGTACATAGCGTGTTATATACTGCACAATTACTTCAACATTTTCCATGCTATTAATATGCTTAATATATTTTATGACCAAATAAGTATTATATCCTTTATATAACTCAAACTCTATTATGTAATATTTATATTATCTCACTTTCTAATTTCATAAATAATGTGCTGAATATATTTTCAGAGAAATATTTTTCTGTATTTGCAATTTTTTAGGAAACATGTAGAATTACGAAGTAGAATTACGAAGTCCAATAGCACAACTATTTCATTTCTGGAGATAAA
Organism: Pteropus medius; assembly: GCF_902729225.1. Lineage (NCBI taxonomy): Eukaryota > Metazoa > Chordata > Mammalia > Chiroptera > Pteropodidae > Pteropus > Pteropus medius. The sequence continues at coordinate 9,018,542 of NW_024352785.1, read as the reverse complement.
TTGCAAATTACTTTCCAAAAGTATTGTATCAATTTATTCTCCCAAAAGCAAGGTAAGAGAGAGTCTTCTTTCATCAACTCTCACTGTCACTAGGTCTTGATAGTATTCTGTTGTCAATCTAATATGAATGGTAAATAATAATATATGATCATTCTTTTTCTGATTTGTTTTCATAAGTAAACAATATTTTATAATAATTAAGAAAAATAGAAAAAAAGAAATGATCTGTTAATAAAGTTATCACCTTAAAATTCAATCCTTTATTTAAAACATTATTTTGTATTACCGAAACAATGCATTAGTTATGTTTAAAAAGAATCCAAATACTGCGCAACTACACCAATACTAACTCTTTCATCAATATAACATCAAGGAAGTACCTAAGGAGCAAATATTATTCACAGAGAACCACTGAAATCAAAGGACCTGCCAAGGGCACATGTAAACAGAATAATGTCTAAAATGCTTGCTTTACATCTCACATTTAAAACAAATAATGAAATTATATACATGGGAAAAAGAAAGAAATCTCTATCACATTTTAATGTCAAAGTATGAAATGTTTCTAAAAATTGAAAAAGCAAACAATACTCACTAATTCTTCCTATTGAGTCACTTGATGCATACTTTAACTTTTAAATGCCCTTTCCAGTTGATGATCTAGAGCCTTGAGAAGCTATAAATAGTTCCATCTATTTTGCACCATGCTCCTACTTCTACCCTTTTAGTGCTTTATGGCCTCCCTCAGGAATATGCTTGAGCCAGATGGCCTTCAGCCCAATTTCCTGTAAATATTCATTTTTAATGATAATAATTAAAAATACTAATTTGCTCTTACCCAAGGCTATTTCTACAGAGACCTGTTGGGCTTGCACAAATACTAATGAAGCTTCAGAAATTAGACTCTCTTTTCTAGTCTTACAAAATGTCTAAGGGTTTGTCTCCAAAACTATATTCTAAGTGTAAGCAATGACATCAGCAGCAGAGGTAAGAGTTTCAGCTTCTTCCTTCCATTAGGACACCAGGATGAACTTGCATTGTTTGACCACAGTTTGGGTCATGCCACCAGGAGGGAACATTAAGTCTCTTCTCCAGGCTAGAGATCACTTGTTTGTTGTAGGGCTATATGAGGTTGCCCATTCTCCTTTTAACCCCAGGAAAAGCATTCATCCAATGGCTTAAAGCAGTGTTTTTCAAACTGAAGGGCAATCCCTCCAGAGGTTCTGGAGATAAAATTCAGTATGTCTGTGTGAGCTTGAGTGAGAAAAAAAACTGGCCTCTTTTTTTTTTTTTTTACTAACCTTTAACTGAAATATATTATTTCCTTTAACTACTAATAACACAGTACTATTAGCAGTACCTATGACTTTGTCACCAACAGATATGACAGATATTTTTATATCACATTAGGTTATGCAGGTATCTTAAAATATTGTTTATATGCATTACTACCTTGAAATTATGGTAGCTTATTTAAGGTTTTAACTAAAAATTCATATATTGCTATGTCACACATTTGAAGATATTTTAATACATGTATTCTAAGTTTTCCTTTATAATCTGATGTACCATCATAAAAACATAATTATAGCAGAATGTACATTCTCAAGTACACAATAGGCCATACAGTAGGCCAAAAACCAAATCTTAATAAATTTAAAAGGATTACAAGTATATAAAGTATCTTTTCTAATAGCAATGAAATGAAGCTAGACATTAATAACAGAAGGAAAACCGAAAATTTTATTTTTGTAGAAATTAAACAATGGAGTCTTAAATAGTCAATAGGTCAAAGAAGAAATCACGAGAAATTAGAAAATAGAGACAAATAAAAACAAATATACAACATCGCAAAAACACGAGATACAGCAAAAACAGTGCTCAGAGGGAAACTGATAGCTGTAAATACCTACATTAATAAAGAGAAACCTATCACATCAAAAACCTAACTTCATACCTTAAAAAAGTAGTAAAAGAAGAGCAATTTAAATTCAAAACTGGAAGAAAGAAGGAAATTATAAAGACAAGAGTGGGGATAAATGAAATAGAGAATAGCAACATAATAGAATTAATGACAACAAAAGTTGATTCTTTAAAAAGATCAACAAAATTAATAATTTTTTAGCTAGACTGACAAAGAGGAAAGAGATACACAAAATTAAAATCAGAAATGAAAGTAAGGACACTATTACTGAACTTACAGAAATAAAAAGGATTATAGGAGAATACTATAAACAATTATACACAAATTAGATAATCTAAATAAATAGCAATTTTTAAAAATATACATATTATCAAAATTGTTTTGAGAAGAAATAGGAAATCTGAACCTTTACTTGTAACAAGTAAAGAGCTTCGATTAGTGATAAACCTCTCAACAAAGAAATTCCAAAACCAGCCTTCACTGGTAATTTCTATCAAACACATAAAGAAGAATTAACACAAATCTTTCTCAAAACATTCTAAAATAATAGAACAAGAAGGGACACTTCCTAACTTACTCTATGAGGCCAATATTACCGATACTGAAGCCAGACAAAGGTACCACAAGATAAGAAAACTACAGACCAATAGTCCTTATGAATAATAAATTCAGCAAGTTGTAGGGTACAAAATCAACATAGAATATCAGCTGTATTTTTATACGCCATCAATTAATAATCCAATACAGAAATTAAGAAAATAATTCTATTTATAATAGCCTCCAAAAGAATAAAATACCTAGGAAAAATTTAACCAAAGAAGTAAAAGATTTTATTTCAATAGTTTTACTGAAAACTACAAGATACTGTTGAAGGAGATTTTAAAAGATCTAAATAAATGGATTGGAAGACAACATTGTTAAGATGGCACTATTACCCAGTGATCTATAGATTCAAAGCAATTCTACCAAAATTCCATCAGCCTTTTTCACAGGAATAGAAAAGCTGATTCTTAAATTCATATGAAATTGTAAGCCAAAAATCTTGAAACTGGTTAAATAGTCAAAGAATCTTGAAAAAGAAGAATAAAGTTGGAGGACTCACTCCTGATTTCAAAACTCATTACAAAGCTATAGTAATCAAAAGTGTGGTATTATCATAAGACATATAGACTAATGAAACAGAATTGAGAGCCTAGAAATAAAGCCATATTTCTGTGGCCAACTGATTTTTAACAAGGGTGCCCAGACCATTCAGTGGGGGGAAAGATTAGTCTTCTCAACAAATGGTGCTGGGACAACTGTATATCCACATGCAAAAGAATGAAGTTGAACCTCTAATACTAATCAAAAAGTGGATTGGTGACCTAAATAAATAGCTAAACCATAGAACTCATATAAAAAAACATAGTAGTAAATGTACACAACCTTAGTTTGGCAATAAATTCTTAGATATGACATAAAAAGTACATGCAACAAAATAAAAATATAGATAAATTGAATTTCATCAATTGAAAAATTTTGCGCATCAAAGGACATTATCAAGGAAATGAAGACAACCTACAGATAGGGTGAAAATACTTGCAAATAACATATCTGACAAGGATTTAGTCTCCAGAATATAAAGAACAAGTACACTCAATAACAAAAAGACTAACCCAATTAAAATATTAACAAAGGACTTGAATAGAAGTTTGGCCAGAGAAGATATACAAATGGCTGACAGGTACATAAAAAGATGCTCACTATCATTTGTCATTAGGAAAATGCAAATCAAAACCACAATGAGATATCACTTTTCACTCACAAGAGTTGCTAAAAAAACAAATCAAAATAAAACAAATAAAAGAAGTGTTGGCAAAGATGTGAAGAAATTAGAACCCTTATACATTACTGATGGGAATGTAAAACAGTCGACTCACTGTGGAAAAGTTTGGTAAATCCTCAAAAAGTTAAACATAGAATTACCATACAAACCAAGAATTCTCCAAGGTATATACTCAAAATAATTAGAAGCAAGTATTTAAACAAATAAATGGACATGTTCATAGAAGCACCATTTGTAATAGCTAAACAGTAGAAACAACACAGATGTTTATCAATGGATGAACAGATAAACAAATTGTTATATACACAGAACAGAATATTATTCAGTTATATAAAGGAATGGAGTACTGATACATGGTACAACTTGGATAAACCTCAAAAACATTATGCTAAGTAAGAGAAGCCAGACTCAAAAGGTCTTATATCATACATGTAATGTCACTTGTGTGAACTATCCAGATTAGGTAAATTCATAGAGACAGAAAGCAAATTGGTGACTGTCAAGGAGTGAGGAGAGGGAAATGAAGAAAAACTGCTTTTAAGTTGGCTCTTGACCCCCTCCTCTCTTGATGTTTTGTATTCTCCAGGATTCTGTCTGTGGGCATCTTCTGAATATTCTTCCAATAACTGCCCCCACTCTTAAAGTTTAGAATACCACTGATTGGCTGATGCTTCTGAGCTCACTATCTGTAGGAGCACCGGTTACTCTGTAACACTGGACAAATGACATACCATTTTGGAACTTCTTTACATTGGAAAATTGAGACAAAGATAACACCAAGCTCAAAATCAATAACTGCTGGATATATTCCCAACTACTAATAGACACTCCTATCATGATATTCTAGAGGCACTTAAAATGAACAATTTTTTCCTGAATCTATTTTTTAAGTTCCCATATTAGTAAATGACAATTTCACCCACTCAACTTGCCCAGGCACTAGAAACTCATTATCATTTTTATTTCACTCTTTCTTTCACTCCTCCATTGTCAAATTGTTCTTCGAGTCTTATTGGTTAACTAAAATTTCTGAAACAACATCCCTTCTGTCAATTTCCTTTGCCACTACTGTTCAGGCCTTTATCCCTTAGATAACTGAAGTAAAATGTTACCTTTTCTTGCACTGAGATTCTGCCTACACTACAATGTTAATTTAATTTTCCTCAGAATTTCATACTCGTTCTTTTCCCTTTATCAATCTTCATGTCTTCTCTGGATGATATAATTATTTTTCTCAGGTTTCAGCTTCTACTTTCTCTGATGACTCCTAAATTAATATATTTATTTTTCAAATTCGGATTCCAAAAACTTCAGACTATTATATCAAGCACCCTTTCAAACATCTCTAATTGTCTCTGATGTCTACATGGAGATTTCCAAAAATAAGCCCACTACCTTTCTCCCTTATGCTGTCCTTTCTCTATCGACGTTAGCTGAGTTGGTGGTAATGATCTACCCTCACATGCAAACATTAAATATGCTAGTGGAGGTGAAATTGTCATGAAGCTAAACTGGGTAGGGGCATGGCAAAGTTTTATTTTATAATTTTCCATTATTTTCCATAAAGAAGGCCCCCCACATTGTATATGCTTAAGACTCTTAAAAATCGGAATCCATCTCTGCCTGCGAGGAATCCCTTTCATTTCTTTCTCTTAAATATTACCTCCAGGAAAACACTGAGTTGCTATTTTATCTACACAATAGTATTTAGATCCCTTTCAGACCTTTCCATATTTACATATAATGTAGTAGTTTGACCTTCATCATTTGTTACCCGGAAGGCTGAAACAGCTTCCTAATGATCTCCTCAACCTCAATTTAAGTCCATAAAAATTTATCATTTGTATAATCTGTAATTGTTGATTAAAAATAATAATTAACCCCCCCCCCGGGCCCCAAATATCGTCTTGTGAATTCACTACTTAATTCTCATCTACATTTCAAGGACAAATCCAGGTTCCTAAGTATGGCATACTAGGATTTCCATTAAACTGCCTCACTTATTTATCATTATTTTTCATTAATGCCATTCTTCCCCATTTATCACAGTTCTGTTTTTATGTCCTAGCAATACTAACCCACTTGAATGTACCCTAAGAGACCAAGCCTATTCTTTTTCTCATGCATTAGTTCAGATTTTCTCCCCTAATTGGGAATGCCTGTATCATCTACCTAACTGTATGAGTCTGCTCCAGCTGCCATATCGAAAAACTTGGGTGGCTTAAACAATAACAATTTATTTTCTTACAGTTCTAGAGACTTGAATTCTCAGGTAAAGGTGCTGGCCAATTCAGTGCCTGGTGAGGTCGCTCTTCCTGGCTTATAGACAACCGCTTTCTCACTATGTCCTCACATTAGTGCATGCATGTGAAGATAAAAAGAGAGTAAGCTCTCTGGTCTCTTATAAAGACACTAATCCTACTGGATCAGGGCCTCAACCATTATGACCACATTTAACCTCAATTATGTCCTTACATAATTCCTAGCATTTTCATTTTATTATTTCTTATAATTTCCTTCTTTGCTGAAATTATTTATCTTATTATGGATGGTGCCTACCTTTTCAACTAGAGTGTTAACATGCTAATCTGCTTATAATTGAATAAGCTGTTTAAAATTTCTCAGGCTTCAACATTCTCAACGTCGGGAAAGAAGGATAGCCCTACTTACTGCACATTATAGCTCTTTGTTTTAGATGCCAAAAAAAAAGAGATCATTTCTGTTGAACAGAAAAACTTGCAAGAGCCAATTATCTAATTGATTAAATGTAATTTTATTAACAAAAGCCAACAATAAAGATTATAATAATTTGACATAAAATTATAAGTTAAAAATGGAAAAATTCTTGTTACGTAGAAAGATCTAGAATTGTGGTACTCAGGTTATTCTAATACACCGAGGAAGTAAAAATCTTTTGTTCTCTTTTAGACATTGATAAAGAAAAGGAATTTAAATATATATGTTAAAAGATTATATGTGGACATAACAATAGCTAACACGTAGTGATCATTATATGCCATATATTGCTCTAATTTTTTTATATATATTAATTTACTTACTCCTCATAATAACTCAACTAGGTAAGTACTATTATTATTCCCACTTCAGAGATTAAAAAACTGAAACAGAGAGAGAATTACCTGACCCAGATTTATGGATGAATCTCATCCATAAATTCATGTAGTGAATATGCTCTCTCAAGATGGGGCATACCTACCTGTCTATTTTCATCCAATACACCCAGGAATATTTCATACCAGACAGTGATGAAGCCCAACAGGATTGCAAATAGAGACTTTGTCAGTTACTAGAACTCAACTGTCTGGATCTGCTTTCAATATGAGGAGGCCAATGAAAAATCATCGGACATATGATGACAATTGACAATTTAGAAGAATAGCAAGATGCATAACCAGAGAAATAACTTATACTGAAATAGAACTGATACTAGAAATGACTTTCTGAAAGAAATCTAATTATTATAAATACATACAGATAAGCATACACAAAGGCTTCACTGTGGTAATGGCAGACCAGGTAATCTGCACTAGCCTATTTGTTAAAAACCTGTAAAACACTTGGTGAAAAAGCCAAAGAAGATCTTAATTAACATCAAAGACCAAACAAGATATTAAAAAATTTCTTGCTGAGAGGATAAAACAAGAAGAGATGCACTACAGCCCTCCTTTTCAGAGATTTTTGCCTATATAGGTTAAGCACCTGAGAGGCAGAGTTCCTTAAATTGAGAAGAGGACAAGTTTTAGGATGTTGAAGATACCAAGAGTAAAAGTGCTGAAGAATTTTCCCTCTTTCCTGGGTGTCGCTTTTATACCTGTTTTTAGAGAAAGGGTTGAAAGGCAAGTAATTTGCCTGTTCTTAGAGAAAGGGTTGAAAGGCAAGTAAATTTTTCATGGAAATTTCAGGAATTTTCCACCCAAAGTGGAAACCTAATGTAGCATACACTCTACTTGTGATAGGGAACTTCGGGGCTACACTCTTAAATTTGGGTGCTTTGCAGATCATCTAGGTATCTCAGAAAATTCTCAACCCTTGAACCAAGACTTCTTTCACTCCTAGGTACCTGCCATTAAAAAACAAAATTCCTCCCTGGTAGAAGATATAGTCTAAGTTCCAAATTATTTCTCAAAAATAAATTCTCAAATAAAAGTTTCAGCAAAGACTATACAACACATAAAAAGACAGTAGTCAAAATTAACACAAACCATAGACAATAGAAACAAAATCCATATTTATGAATTATCAGATGTAGAAAGAAATGCAGTTATAGGTACTATGATTAATGAGATATAGGCTGAATAATAAGCAGCTGGAAAAAATAAAATGTGACACTGAGGATTTGAAAAATAGAAGCTATAAAACTGAAAAATACAATAATGAAATTAAGAACTCAATAGATAGGTTTAATGCCACTGAAAAGAAAATTAATAAACTAGAAGATAGAGCAGAAGAAAGCAGCCAGAATGAAGAGTAGGGAGATAAAAATACTTTGGACAGAATAAGAGACATTAAAAACATAGTCTATCACACGTTAATTTGAGTTTCAGAAGGTGAGAAAAGACAAGTGAGGCAGAAGCAGTGCTTGAAAAGAACTGACTTTTGAATTCAAACTGATGAAAGAAAATAGAACCTAATCGATAGGCCTAAAAAAGCACTAAATGACGACTAAAACAAACGCATAGCTAACTACATCATAGTGAGGCTGTAGAAAATGAAAGAAAACTTAAAATGCATCAGAGAAATAGATTAAATTCACAAGAGCAACTCAGACCGACATTTGACTTCTCAATAGTAATAGTGGAAGTAAAAGTAAGTATATATATTTCTTCGAGGAAACATAATAAGAAATTGAATTGAATCCATTTATTGAATCCAATTAAACCTTCCTACCAGGAAAACTACAGATGCAAGTTCTATCAAATATATTTCTAAAAATCTGATTTTGCACAAAGTCTTCCAGAGAATAAAGAAAAGATGATAAACTTGCTCCTGGCTCCTCCTCCTTTTATGAGACTAGCATAACCTTGTTACCAAAATTTAACAAAAGCAGACAAAAACTTAAATACAGGCCAGTTTCATTCATGACCCTCAATGCAAATGTATCTCACAAAGTCAAAGTAGTAACATAAAGCTTTACACTTCAGTTAAGACAGCATAAGAAAGTATAAATCAAAAATTAGTAGAAATAAAAGAACAATCAATATGATTATTTCAATAATTTAAAATACCATTAGAAAGTAAAGAGAACATCAATATCATAATTATCTGGTTTGATTATAAATACAAATAAAACTTGTGTTCTGTAAACTTTCTGGAACATTTACAAAATAGAATATTCTCTATTGCATGGGACTCTCAATACATTCTGAAAGCGACTCCTAGAGTCTTTTATTTCTTTATTTTTTTGCTACAATTCATCTTAAGTAAAATACAATTCCCCTCATATGGGAATTGATTAGACTATGTGAAAGGAGAAAAAGAAATGAATTAGAAACAAATCTCCTTACCACCAAAAGAAATAGCTGAATTAACAAATAAAATCAAGTAATATAGACTGATGTAATACGCAAACTCTGGAATGTTTGCCAAAGGACCGAAAAATAGATACATAATAAAAAACATAGGTACATAAATATTAGGAATGAGAAAAGTATCAAAAAAGCATGTACACAAAGACTTTTTTAAAAATTTGAGAATAAATATTATATAAATATTATACTACCTAAACTAAATAATCCACATTGAGGGATTTTTCAGAAAAATATTTAAATTTAATAATTTCTGAAGAGATATAACATCTTGAACCATAAAGAAACACAGAAGATTGTCAAAATTATAACCATGACTGTAGACACCAGATCTAGATATTTTAAATTTTACTCAAACCTTCAAGGAAATAATTTATTATTTTAACTGTTTCAGATCATAAGTATAAGCTTAAAGCCAGATGGACCTTCATCCCCAAATCTGATAAGAACATCACAAAAACAGTGAAAGAGAGACAGCCTGGTTCCCAAGCCTACGTTCAACAGAGCAATATTCTGTAAGCTCTTAATAGCAATGTCTTAGGAAAAATTTTATCATGCTGAAATGATTATGTGAAACATGAAGGCCTTATACAAGGTTAAACAGAATTGCCAGACTTCTCAGGGTCTTTAAAATGTCAGTGTAAGTGTGACTTTCCAGGAGGGGCATTGGGCTACTATTAAAGCCATTAATTCATTCGTTCTAAAAATAGTATATATTGAGTATCTGCTATATCCTAAGCACTGTCATAATCATTGAGGATAAAGCAACAAGCAAAATAAAGACAGACTCTCAAAGAGCTTTTATCCTTATGGTAGAAACAATAAACAAACAAATTATTATATAACATAATGTCAACAATTTTTAATCTTTAGGAAGACAAAATGTGAGTAAAAAGACAAAGAATAATGAATGAGTTGCTACTGTAGATAAGGTGGTCAGAAAACACTTCTCTAAGGAGGCATTTGAGCACAAATCTAAAGTAAGGAAGGCAGCATAGGAATATCTGGGTGTAGAATATTCCATGAAGAGGAAAAATAACAAGTATAGGGATTGGAGATAGAAGGATGTTTTTCGCATTTTTGGAGCAACAAAAAGGTCAGCTTGGAAGGCTGAGAACAGAATTAGGGCAGATAAAAGTTTTAGGAAATGAGGCCAGAGAGGTTGTCGGGTCAGATAGCATAGAACCCTGTGGAATCTGGATTCTTTTCCTAAAGTTGACCACAATCCCCTAGAAAGTCTGAACCACAGTAGTGACAAGATCTGCTTTCCATTTTAAAATGATCACTTTGGCTGTTTAGGGGTAATAGACTGTAAGGATGAAAAGGGTATATACAGACAGAACCCTTACTAGGCTACTGAAGTGCTAGGCAAGAAATTATGGTGGCCTGATCTAGGGAGTAGTAGTAGAGATATTCCAAATAACTGGAGTCAGGATACATTTTAATGGTCCTTTCCGATTGAATTTGCTAACAGATTGAATGTGAATTATGAAAAAAAAAAAGGAACCAAGGATGGTTCTAAGATTTTAGCAAACAAACAGCATTTAAATGAATAGGACAATCCTATTAAAATCAAGAATGTAATAAGGAAGCAAGCATTTATAATTATTCACCATTATAGTGAGAATTTTGGCCAATGCAATGAGAAAAGGAAAAAAAATAAAAACTGCAAATATTGTATAGGATGAGACATAATTATATTTTTTGCACTTGATATGATATCGATCTAGAAAACCCAAGAAATGAATTGAATAAAACTAAGAAAACTAATAGGACAATCCAATAAGGTAACTGAATATAAGACAAAACTACCAATATTAATAGCTTTCCTTTATAGCAGCAACAGAATTTAAAAATATACATGAATACACTATAGAAAAAAAAATGTACAAACCCTTACAAAGAGAATATTTATTCATTGACATTGAAAGCTTTCTAGCATTTTTCAAGTAAAAAAATCAAGAATTTATAGAACAGGACATTTAGTATGATCGCTTTAAAAATTACCTATATAAATTATATGGATTTGTATGTATACATGTATACATATGCTTGTGTATATATAGTTAGAGCTACAACAAAAACTTAACATTATAAACTCTTGGTAGTAGATAAAGGATGGGAGAAAAATACTACTTAGGGGAAGGTATTTCTTTTCCTAATTTGCACATGTAAGTATTATTTATAATAAGCATTATAAAACTTACCATCAGAAAAAAGATAAAAATTATTTTTACTCAAAAGCACATCCAGAATTCCTAGTAATGGCTCGCATAATAGCTAAACTTTATTAAATATCAGACACTGTGCTGAGATCTTTACATGTATTAATTCACTCATTCTCCCTGAGGACAACTATTCCTCCTTATCACACTGGTATGACTGTCATCTCCATTTTACAGCTGATAAAGTTGAGATACAGGGATAATGCAACTTACTCAAGTTCACGCTGCATGAAAATGGCAGGGCGAAGCTTGGAATGGAAACTGCTAAACTCAGAAGCCTAAGCACCTATCCACTGAGCTATACTAACTTTCAAAGAAAAACAAGTCTTACACATCATATATACACTACAAAAAGTAGATCATATATTTTTTAAAAAACCAGGGATTAATAAGGAAGAGCTGTTGAAATAAAAAGAAGAAATCATAAGCAAATATGACAGATGACTGAGAATTAAAGTTTTCTGCTATCATGACAGAGGTTAAACTTCCCTATGGAGAGAAATCCCTCTCATTATATGGTCACTCTGGGAATAGCATTACTGATATTTTTAATTTTCTACTTTGATTTTTTTCTGCATTTTTATGTTTTTTTTTCACTGTCTAAGCAATGCATTTAATACTAAAACTGTTACAAAGCGTTCTGTGTACATTTAGATCTATAAAACATAAAATTACTAACTTTCAAATACTGGGATTAAAAGATGACACATTATAATAAAACATTGGTGAATATAATTTAACCCTTAACATGTCCCATTGTGCTTCAGCTTCATATACATCAATTGTTTTTATATTAATGGTTTCAAATGTATTAATAAGTAGAGAAAATCTTGATAAGATGCAGATAAATCAGCATTTATAATAGTTATCACAGCCTTGAACACTAAAATTTTATGTAAATGTCAGAGTTATTATCCATATTTTCAACATGTTATATAGCTAAAGCAAATGGCTCTGTACAGGCTGATTAAAGTTATTAGATAATAAAAACACCTGACGATTTGAAAAATAGCTCACATAATTGTTTATAATGATCCTTCACATAACCAACAATTACTATGAAATTCTTTGTCTCAATAGAAATAAAAAGTAGATTGCAGAATCAAACTGTCTGGATCGGATGCTTTAAAAAAAAAAAGAAACTCTCAAAAAATTAAGACCAAGGAAGCGCCATTTAATTTCTGGCAGATTATCATGCTCTTATAAACAGCCTATAGTTACCCAGGGGAAAAGTGAAACAAAATTAACCAGAAAAATAACTTTTACATACGTTATTCTGGAAAAGTCTAAAAGTGACCCTTAGTTTTATTTTTTTATTTCTTCGATTAAATTAATATGTGGGTATTCTTTTGAATTCTGAATCCAAACTGATTAAATAGTAAGAATTATTACTTTCACTATTACTAAAACAAAACCTGAAGCAATCAAATTGTTTTTCATTATGAACTTTTGTCTCTTTATATTTTAGAATCTGATGGGCAGGTTTTTTATTTTCATTGAGAAGTAACACTTTCTTACAGTCAGAAAATCCTAGCTCTGGGGTTTATAGACGGATCTGGAGTCCATGGATAGACTTTGTGGAGCTGTAAAATAACCTGCAACTATGAATTTATTTGCATGTAAAATTTTTCTATGTGAGAGCTTATAGCATTCAGTGGATCTACAGTGGGTCTGTGATTCCCGTCCCCTACTCCAGAAAAGAGTTAAGAGCCACTCAAGAAACAAATAAACAAACAAACTAACTAACTAACTAACTTTATCAATCAGCTAGAAAGTGAAGAATCCTGAGCTAAATACTATAGAGAAACTTCTTTAGCTGTGATAGACCAATATAAAGAGTTTGTTTGGAGGTTGGGAAAGAAGACTAGAAAAATTAATTAAAACTTATATCATGCCAAGTACCTTTAGAGAAGCTTATGTGGTTAAGTGTAGGCCATCGTTTTAGGTCATATAGTCATAGATAATTCAAGATAATTGGAATAAATGAGTAGAAAACTGAGCATTTGCGATCCATTTTGTGTACTTATAGAGGATGGCTTCTAATTGCTTGGAGATACTTGGATGACGAGAAGAGACATATTAAGGAGGAGAGGATAATCTGCGTGTGCAGTTATGTCATATAAAAATAGCTTCTAGGAGGAACCTTTATGTTTCTCAAGACTTTATGGATGAATTTATGATGGAAGGACAAACCTTGTTAATTGGAACTTCTCATGTGCCTCTAGCCTCTGGGGATCTGCAGTGAATCCTCACAGATGGCTTAGGAGACCTGAGAGAGAATGACTTGCTTCTCTTTCCTATTCTGCATCTGCTTCCCTGGCAATAGGAACAGTCCTCTGTGCCGCACTCATACTCTTGAGTTGAATTTGTCACCTTGAGCTCTAATACAGTAAAAATAAAATAAACCATTGTTGTCTAGCTTGGCAGCACCACCATCAGGAGCTGTTTTACAGGGACTAGATCAAATAAAAGCTAGTGAGGCAGAAGGTAAGAGATGTTACCACAATTAGCTCTGCAGCTCTGTAGGCAGTTTTCCTTGCTTTTTTAAATAAAATATTGGATATTCTTGGGAATGGAGAACTGGAATCCAATTCTAGAAATTCTATGTAGAAAGAATAATGACCATCAAGATGCAAATTTCTAATAAAAGCTGGTGACAGAAATCAGGAAAATGAAGGTAGAAGGGTAAGTGGATGCATGATAAATGAGCTGGTACATTGGACTGGACATTTTTATCTATTCATTATCTCTAATCTAGCTTAGATGGTTTGCCAAGAAATGTGAGCTTTGGTGAGCGTCAGTGCACACTGAGAGCAATTTAGGGAGGGAACAAGACAATTTGGGGAGCACGAAGGAAGTACTGAGGTTGGGATTAGAAGGAACTGGCATTGCAGGTGTTTTGGCACAGCTGGGAAGGGAGCTCCTTGCAAAGGACATAACATCCTCCCAGAAAGAAACAATGGTCATAAAAGCTTCTGAAAAGAAAGAAAAAAAAGAAAATGGTTTTCCACATCAACTAAAAATAATTGAACTATAAATTTACTCAAAACTTCATTTATACTCAAGTGCCTGAATTAGCTACAGTTTATATACTGACTTTAATGTTAAATTAACAGGATATGAGATTCTTTTCTTCCTCTAGAGAAAAACTCTTTAATCACTATTAGGGAATATTGTTTCCTCAGGATAAATAATTTTTACCTAAGAGGACAAAATAGATTTTAAAAACACTTTTTCTGCTTTATTAAGCAAATTTATGTTTTAAGAAAAATACCACTATAGAATAAGCACTGGGTTCTAAATCTATTTACCTCAAAATTCAGGGTTAGCTACTACTTTTTTGTGACCCTGGTTCCTTAAGAATTGAAATGATTTTTCCCTTGATATATAATATCAGTGACATTGTCCACCCTCAAACTGATACTCAGAAAAATGTTGACATGGGCAATTCTATGAGCTGGAGGACACTTTGAAGAATGGGGCTGGGCAGCAAATAGACCTACGGATGCCTGCATGGAAAAGTATGCCTAGGAATGCCTCATTAAAAAAGAAAGAGAAGGAAAGTACTTATGTAGCATCTTACTACCAGTAACCCAAGTAGGACAGGGAGAAAAGTTGATTGGAAATGGAATTCTCCCATTATCTTAAAAATACGATGTGTAATGCACAAGAAATCCTGAGGAAACTATAGAACTTTATATAAAAGGGGGCTGCTGGTGGGGGCTGAAAATGAGAGGAATGCAAAATGATATGTACATTTCATGGGAATCAGCAAAATCTTGGGATACTAGAGTATTTTCACCCTGGATTGTTTTTCAATATAAGAAACTTGCGTAAAGTGTGATTTGGCTCATTCTTTTGTACACCAGTCTACACTCTCCCTGGCCCAGGATTTCTTCATGTGGCATGTGTCTGGAGTGAAAAGTGACATGAGTAATGCAGAGTAAGAAGTAATAGCTAGAAGCAGGGGTGCCCAAGAACAAGCCTATTTTGGTCCAGAAAAAAAACTGATAACCTTGTAACAATGCAGTCCTGCCAGTGTGTAGATAAAGAGTAATTGTCAATGATCCAGCTCTGATTTTCCCAGATAACTCATCCTGAGAAATGTCACTTAGACCTCTCTTGTGATGTATCAAGTCCTCCAAACAGGTGCTCTTTGCCCCAAACCCTCAGTACCTTGGTTCTAAGACCCACAACACAATGAGACAAGATATATGAGACAGAGCACTGACAGTAGGCACTGCAGCTGCCCTGTCAATTCGGTAGTTACCAGTCATGTATGGCCATGGAGCACTCCAGTGGTGGCTGGTCTGAACTGAGGTGTGCTGTAGCTGCAAAACACACACTGTTCAAAGACTTAGAACAAAATAGTAGAGTTTAAACTGCCTCATTAAAAACTTTTATCTCAATTATATACTAGAATGATATTTTTGGAATACTGGGTAAAATGAGTTATGAAAATTTGCTTTTTTAAATGGGGCTATTAGAAAATCTAAAATTACACATTTGGTTTGTGTTTATGGCTCGCCTTCTATTTCTAATGGACAGCATGGCTATAGAGGCCCAAAGAACATTTCTTTTTGATGGTGAAATTATCTTCTTCAATTGTTCCAGGGCAGATTTTTCTGTTAAAATCTTTTCCATTGCCTGGCAGGGAGCTAACCACAGGGTAGACAGTCAACAAATACCCGTGCTAACTGCCTAGGAACCATGTATCATATGTGTGATGGTTAATGCTTTGTGTCAACTTGACTGGGCTATTAAGTGCCCAAACATTTGGTCAAACATTATTCTGAATGTGTTTGTTAGGGTGATTTTGGATGAGATTAACATTTGAATTGATAGACTGAGTAAAACAGATTGCTCTCCCCAATGCGAGTGGGTCTTGTCCAATCAGTTGAAGTAAAACAAAAGTGCTGAGTAACAGGAGACTCCTCCTGCTTGGTTTTTCTGGTTTTCAGATTTGGACTAAAAAATTTGCTCTTCTTGGGTCTTGAGCCTGCCGGCTTTTGGACTAGAATTTATACCATTGGCTCTCATAGTTCTCAGGCCTTCAGACTCAGATTGGAGTCACATAATCAGTTCTCCTGGGTCTCCAGCCTGCCAACTATCGATCTGAAGACTTCTTAGCCTCCATATTCATATAAGCCAATTCCTTATAATCAGTCAGTCTCTTTCTCTCTCTCTCTTCCTCTCCCCACCCCCTTTGCGTGTATACATGTATATGTATATGCATAAACATACACAGAGACACACACACACACACATCTTATTGGTTCTGTTTTTCTGGAGAACCCTAACACAGCATGTATAACATTGCTTAATTTTATAATAGAATCTTCCATAATATCATGCTTTTAAAAGTCAATGAATTAGAGGTTAGTTTTCTGAATATATTTTATAAATGGCTCTATGACTGACTAATTTCGGAACACAGAAAAGTTACTTACTCAGAATCTTATTTTCTCACTGTAAACATAGTACCTTTCTTGAGGGGACAGTGTGAGAGTTAAAGGAGATGATGCCAAAGAAAGTGCTTCATCCTTCAAAAACTGTCTATGATCTCTGGTGAAAATTATTTAGTCCTATCTCCTTTCTGTATAACAAAACAAAAAAAAAATCAAATGATTGATGTAATGAAAAGATATATTCTCATAAAATAACTCATATGTTGAATTGGGTTTTTAAGCAATAGGTGGAATCCATCTCACCTGTTTATGACCCTGAGGGCACTTGCACCTCTCATCATCAGCAAGGTAGTACACTTCCTGGAACTAGAAGTCGAAATCACATGACTGACAGAGCAAAGAGGCAGATGGGGGCCTCTGGATGGAGTGCTTTCATTTATGGATGCCATTTGTGTGGGAGGATTGATCCAGTAAGGCTACTAGCAACGTTAGGTCAGCTCCCAGTTCCGGGCCTACAGGTAGCACTCTACATTTCACTGATGAGGCCAACTCTTTGCAGCCTGTTTTGCTTAGAAACAGTTTTAAGTTTCTCTTAAAATCTTTAATGCTCCAAAATAATCTCCTAGAGCAGAGGTCCCCAACCCCTCGGCCACAGACCAGTACCTGTCTGTGGCCTGTCGAGAACCAGATCGCACAGCAGGAGGTGAATGGCAGGTAAGGGAGCAAAGTTTCATCTGTGTCTGCAGCCACTCCCCAGCGCTAGCATCACCGCCTCAGCTCCACCTCAGATCACCAAGCATTAGATTCTCATAGGAACACGAGCCCCTGGTACCAAAAAGGTTGGGGACCACTGGCCTAGAGTATTTTTTTCTAGGTTTGGCAGGAGGACTGCAACCATGATGAACACAGTCATTCTGACACCAGGAGAGGGCTTCCTCTGTGCTGTCACTACTAAAGAAGTTACTCTACTATTTTCTTTCTCGTTGTTGTTACTCAATAGTTCATAGTTTTCTGACAAAAGTACCATGACTTTTAAATTTACATTTCATAAAATTCTGCCATATATAAAGAGGTCAGCTTACTTCTACAATTTACCTCATGTCTTATACTCGTACAAACTAAGTGCTATGAAAAGAAAAGCTCAAAAGTATTGGGATTATGGCTTAAAAAAGGCTGTTAATAAAAAGCACATTATAATTTATACATAGAAAAAGTCACAGAGTATTATAATTTATACATTATAATTTATACATAGAAAAAGTCACAGAGTATTGTTAATGATCATGTCTCAAGCATGAAGAAAGTACATAAAGTTATAGAAATAATTAAAAGGATAGAAAACTTCAGGCTCTTGGGAAAAAGATGAACTGTTTCCAACTCTAAAGGTAGGGTCGATCATTAAGGCATATTTAGCAGGGAGCTTAAAAATCATCACCTAATTGGAAGAATATTTTCCAGTCCATAAATCAGGATCACATACACTTCCTCATTAAACTACACTACACAGTTGTGGGGTAGAGAATGTTCTCGCCATGCCCTCAAGAGAGTAGCAGCTCAGGTAGCCTTGCTTGCCTGTGGGTCAGGCTCAGGATAAGTGAGGAGATCCGGCTGAGCATCCTACCCGAGGTCACGCCCCTCATGTGCTATTTGGACAACAGTCCCTGGCCAAGGAGGACCTCCATGAAGTTTCCAGCTCCTCTGTGAGGGGAAAGGGTAAATGCACAGTCTGTAAGGTGCTGGTCAAGTTGGTTATTTTATCATTTGATCACATAGTATTTTAACAAATAGAATCACTTTTAGAAAACACAAGATTTCACATATGAGATAAAGCTTGAAGACTGAAATTTCTGTATTTGATAAACAAAAATTTTTAAGAACCAGAAACAGAGTTGTCTTGGGATAGGGAGAGGCCTGGTTGTAGACTGTACTGGCCACTGAGAAGAGCTGGTTTGGAACAGCGTCAACACAAAAACACAATCTACAGTGTGGGAAGGAGACAGAGCACTTTGTCATACAGGAGGAAGTCTGTCTAATTATCTATCAAGGGTTATATATTTTTAAATTAAAAAGTAAATAACAGTTTCTCAGTCTCAATCCCCATGAGGTACAGGAGTTGATCTCTTTTTAGATAAGGCCTTTGGCCTGACTTTTGTACTTTCTGTGGACATTGAATTTCTCTCAGGCTTCTTGAGACAAGATGTGTGCCTACAAAGACCCCCAAACCCATCTGTAAACCATTTATCCTCAATCAGAGCTTTTCCTTTTTCATCTTCCTATCAATGGGCTTGCCAAGATCAGACCAGACCAAAAGAAAAAAAGAAAAACATTGAGAGAGAGAGAGAAAGAGAGAGAAAGAGAGAGAGAGAGAAGAGGCGAGAATGGAGTGATTGTTTAGGAAAGACAAGTAAGTGGCCAGGCCTGGACTCAGTTGTTCTGCCTTCAAGCCAAAAGAAATTTAAACACACTCTCTCCTTTCCATTTACCTTTATAATTCTTATTATACCTTTTTGAGACTTTCTTTTACATTTCTTTAAATTCTAGAGAAGGGAATGATATCATAGAATCATAACATTTTAGTATTATAGAGAAACCTGGAAATGATCTATGCCAATTCCTCTCTTTATAAATAAGAGGACTGAAGCCTAGAAAGGTCAAATCATTTTTTCGAGATCAGAAAGCTCGTTGGTGGCTATGCTACAAATAAGACCCAGTCTTTCTTGCCAATACAACAAGCTTCCTGTCTATCAAAGTTTTGATAGGATGACTTTGAAAAATATTCATAATAGTTAATTTTCTGAAACCACGAGTTTCAGCCAGTATTTTAAGCACTTCTCAGGCCTTACAGAGTTAAAATTCAAATCACCTCCATGCAACAGTTGCTACTCTTTTTGCAGTTTTACAGAAAGACCAGTCCACTAGCCAGTATCAGAGCCGGGATTCAACCCCAGTCATTCTGACTCACAATGCCATGCTCTTATCCATCCTGCTAAACTGTCTTGAATGTTGCTAAGGCTAATATAAACTTTGGAAGTCATATAACGTTTTTATATTTTAACTGCAATTTGCTTTAAGGTATCCAAACATTTATTTGTTAAGTGGCTGGCCTTTAGATATCATTCTCTCCTTTCGGAGTCAGGGGCTATTAAATTTGTACTTTTTTAAGATCAGCTATGAAGGAGACTACTTCAGCCAGTAATAGCAGGAGGCTGCTTTCTTACACAGAATAGTTTTTAAAATGCCATAACAAGAAAAGTCTGGTTCAAGAAAACAGGAGGACCATGAGAATGAAGTCAAATAAGGAAATATAGATCGGCATTAGCAAGTTGCTGATGCTAGAATATTATAAATTGAGACACAAATCTCTTTAGGTTTGGGGTATATATTACCAAGCCCTATACTAAGATGTGTTTCTTTTAGTAAAACCCATGTCTCCATAAGGATTTAAATGTATAATGAAGTCACAGCACTCTGTGCTTGTTTTGAAACGAGACTCCCGAGTTTTCCCAGTCAAGGTTCCCAGATGTGCAGTTTCCTAGTGAGCAGCCAAGGCAATCGGTGCCACATGCCCAGCTCTCACTGGGCCCTCTCTTGAACGGCAACTGCCCTGCCCGGTCAGGCCTGATGGAAAGCTGATGGGCCATGGACTCCCGATCTCTGGGTGATCTGAAGGCGCTGAGCATGTCCTGTGAAGTAACCAAAGACAATTGGCCATTCACAAGGATCAGGCTCTCTAGTAGACAGTGTCTGACAATGCACAGATGAGGTTATCAGTCTGCTCCCCATACGACCTCATGATTATTAGTAACACATTGCAGTAAAAATAATTATTAGGGAGAATCCTACCTTAATTACAAACATTTCTTAGGAGGCAGGTGTAGAAACATATATTCTGTTCCCATAAGTTCAGTCATGTTCTGGTTCTCTGCCTTGTGGGCACTCTAGTACTTTGTATGAACGGTTCACTCTGAGGCCAGGATGTAATATTCTGATGGTAAGGTCAGCCTGCCTTCTCACTGCATCATGTGCCAGGGCTTGAATGCAGGGATGAGTGGGCAGTAGGACTAGGTCAAAATGAGGTCTACACCTGGAGTGCTATGTGGCCTGCTGGGCTTGCTATGTGCATTGTTTATGGAAGGACAAATATTCTAGGTCCTTGCTTTCCTCATGAAAGGGCACAGGTGACTGTGTAATCTTTTAGCCAACAGAATGTCTTAGAAACTACTCATTTCAGCAATGAAAAAGTATTGCTGTCATCTCTGCTGCTAACGAGTGAATCCATACATGTAGTTTTAAATTGTTGGGATCATTTCTATGTAGATCTTTGGAGAGTGAATTCCTGAATGGGACACCTCAACTGTTAACAAAACACTTGAGAATGTGTTATTAATTTATGCCCCATATATTTATCATGTGTTTATACTGGAACTGTTTAAAAATAAATCATGGTTAACATGACCACATTGGGAAAATCAAGGGTCCAGGAAACTGCAGTGGTCATAGATTTATGCCATGTGGTCTCGAAGGAAAATGATCTCCTTTTCTTTCCTCCCTCCTTCTGCTCTCCAGTCTCAACTGGTAAGGCTTGGAGATTTGTGGCTTGCCTGACTCCTTGCAAACACTATAAGCACAGAAAGGTGGGAGGGCTGCCAGTTTCCCATTTGCAAACAAAGGCCACCTGCATTTCCTGGAACGCTCAGCTGTAAGGGGAGACTTCAGGTTGGAAGAGGAAGGCAAACCAGATGCAGAAGGGAAGGGATTCCCCTAAAGTGCTCTCAGGAAAAAAAGGGAGATACAGTCACCAAGACAGAGTTCTTGTCTTTCAATTTTCTCGTTCATTCTAAAAAAAAAAAACAAAAAACTATTTATTCACCTTCTACTATATCCCAGGCAGTGTGCTGGATATAGCAGAGGATAATATATTCAAGCTTCTTGCTCTTAAAAATCTTACACTACAATAAGGAAAGACATTTGATATCTGCGCATATAAATTTATATACACACAAATAATTATACTTATTAGTATAGCAAGATTGACAAGAAGGGGTACATCCATGAAAAGATCTGGGAGAAAAATATTAGAGACCGAGGCAATGGGATAAAGTCAGTGAAGCTGAGTTGTAGAGAATTTCAAGATTAGGTCAGAGAGGTAAGCAAAGGTTCCACTTTATAGACAAGGGAAAAACTTTGGGATTCAATTCTAAGTGTGAAGTTGTTAGCAAGAAAGTGATATGGTCTGATTTACTTTTCAGAAAGATCACTCCAGCTGCTCTGTGGAGAATGGATGATCGAGGGACTAGAGTGAAGGAGGAAGACAGCTGCAAGCTATTGCAGTTTGGACAAAAGAAGGTGGTATTTTAGAAGAGGGGGGTGGAAGTGAAAATAAAGAGATAGACCTAGATAAAAAGGTAGAACTAAAGACTTGCTGAAGAATCAAAAGTGGGCTGAGAGGGAAAAAGAGGAAACAAGGTGCCACCTAGATTTTTTCCTCTAAAACTTTGAACAATTTTTACATCACAGAGTAGGAGGACAACCTAAACTGTGGTTTTCCTACCCCCTGAATTTCTATGTATCCCCACGCCTCCAAATGCTCCAATTTATGTCTCTTATCTTTTCTGATATGACTGTTAAAATAACCCCAAACTGTCTCCAATCTCAGCCTTCTGCAACTATTCTCCTACTGCTGCCATCATCTTTCTGGAATGAAAATCTGATCATTGTACAATGGCTCCTCTCTGCCCATAAGATAAAATCCAAACACCTTACAGAAACAGACAAGGCCTTTTCTGATCTGGCTTCTACCTGGTGCCTGCCTGCTTCCCCATCTCTCATCTCCCATCATACATTTCTCTCTCACCTCTACCTCTGTACATCTTTAAGGTCATAGTAACCTCTTTACACTTTCCAGAACACACTATGCTTTCTTTATATTGCTGCCCTACTTGGAAAGCCCTCCTTAACTCCTAATGCATCTGGAAAATCTCTCTTTTTTTCCGAGAGTCACTGAATTTCCTCATAGCATTTCCTTCAGTCAAATTTTAGTTGGCATTGCACTTTTTGTATATATCTAATACAACACTGCATTGCACTTGTAAGGTCTTGCTTACACACTTTTCTCCTCCCTGGACTGTAAACTCCTTTAGGGCAGGCACAAACAGACACCTGATGTTTTCCTCTTTGTATACCCACGTGCCTTTCACAGAGACTGCTATATGCTGAGTGATCAATATTAATTGAATAATTAAGTGAAGAGCCTTTAAGTGACTTTCATCAAACAGTTACCTAGACTCTGCATAAATATCTTTATTGAACTCAATATACTCATTCCATTTTTTGTCCATCTCTCTTTAACCACTGGTCATAGGGCCTCCTCACTTTTCTAGTTTCTCACATATTTATTAAATGTCTAAGTTAAAGGAGGAAACACACTAGATAAGATCTTTGTTTTCATATTATACTCTAACGTGAAGGAGAGACAGAGTGACAACAAAGAGGGAAATTAAGTGTGGTAAATCCTATAAAGAAAATTATACTGGTTGAGTTGATAAAGATAACAGAGGTACTTAAATTGGGTGATCAGATAATACCTCTTTGAAGAGGCGATTGATATTTGAATTATTTAAAAAAAAAAAAGGAAAGGACAGGACCCAGTATTTGAAAGATTGGAATAAGAGGATTCAAGATAGAAGGGATAGTTACTTAAAGAGCTCTAAAATAGGAAAATACTCTCTATAGGATAGTCAAGAAATGAAAGTGCTATGTGGCTAGAGAATCATAAGCCATAGAGAAAGGTTGGTATAATACGTGGGCTTGGAAAGGTGGGCAGGAGCTGGATCACAGAGAGTACTGAGGGCATGGGACAGAGTTTGGATTTTATTCTAAGTACGATGGAATGCAATTGGACTGCAATCAGGGTAGTAGCATGACTCAAATTACATGTTTAAAAGTGTACTTTGGCTGCTGAGAAGAGACTGCATTATGGGAAAGTAAGGAGTAGTAGTAATGCAGACAGAAATGAATGAATGCTAATGTCTCCTGGAGGTAGAGTCAACAATAACAGAGGTGGGGAAGCCTGGGAGGATCCTTTCATATACTTGAATCAATGCCAAGACAAATACCCAGCTCTTATTTGTGGATACAATGTGATTCGCTGCCAGCCCTGGTAGAGTTACCCAGTGAGGGTCTCTAGACCAAGCGCAGTTCAGGTTGTGTCTGAAATAGGCAGACTATTCTCTCCTTCAGCCTAGACAAAGTTCTTCTGTTGTGCAGCCATAATCACATTAGCTTTTATGGAAGCTACAGGATCCTTTGCATTTCTATTGCACTCTTAGTCAATATTGAGAATAACCTGGACTTATTATACTATTGATTTATTGAAGCTAAGAGCAGTACTTTACTTTTACCTATAATAAGCTCTTCTCATTAAATTCGCTCCATCACCCAGAAGCTCTCTCTGCTGCCTCCATCTTTATATGTTTGCTTTTTCCTTCCCATCCACCTCCAAAGCCCCCATGAATTAATCATTGCATTCATTAAACAGTAGGAGGCTCAGAAGGGTCAGCAATGGTTCAATCTAGGACTAGGTATTCTTTAGAGAGAAAAAGAGACTGTTTAGATTTTTAATTAGAAAACAAACAAATTTACTTTGACCTTACTTTTGCATTTTATAAGCCATTTGAATATCAAGGTCTCCTCTCTCAACCAGGGAGTTAAACCAAGGGAACAATGGATGTACTAACATAAGACATAATTAGTATAGGAAATGAGAGTGTGAAAAAAACAGGGTCTAGAGTCTGGAATTTGTTAAACGTACTTCCAATTTTGACCATTTAGCTTTGGTTTTTAATGAGTGTAGATTCCTATGGAAATGATTCTTAGAATAACATAGGTCTATGACATATGCCAGAGAGAAATGGTTGACCTTCTAATCGCCGTTGGGGACTTTCGGCATTTCCCATATTTACCTCAGTTTTCCACCTCTTTTCTAGAACCTACCTATTGCAGGAGGGAAATCTTTACACACCACACTTCCATGGCACCTCTTCAGCTGATCCTTCCATCTCTCTCCCTTCAACTCTGTGCCACCACTCTATCCCCAGACCAAGTAAAAGGGACAGGGCAAAGTTAGAGAAAATGGTTTCCCTTACTTTAGAGTGCCATAGTTGGCAACCTATGCTCTGGAAACAAACCATTCATTCATTCATTCATTCATTCATTCATTTATCATGGGGACATTGGTTAATGAAATCCAATAAGTTTCAGCTGTACACTTTAACAGTAAGGCATATATATATATATATATATTTACACTATGTGTTCACCTCCCATATTTAGATTTCTTTCTGTCACCGTGATAAGGGCCTAATATCCAAAATATACAAAAAACTCATACAACTCAATAACAAAAAAACAAACAATCCAGTCAAAAAATGGGCAGAGGACCTGAACAGACACTTCTCCCAAGAAGACATACCAATGGCCAACATATATATGAAAAGATGGTCAACATCACTGGCTATTAGGAAAATACAAATCAAAACCACAATGAGATACCATCTCATACCTGTTAGAATAGTTGTTATCAACAGGACAAGTAATAACAAATGTTGGAGAGGATGTGGAGAAAAAGGACCTAATACCTATCAGGATTGCTTATTTTTTCTGAAATACTTAATTGTGATAACTTCTTTGTAAGCTCCATTCTGTGGAGAGGAGAGTTGCTTCAACTCAACCACCCTGCTCTAT
The DNA here is from genome assembly GCF_902729225.1 of Pteropus medius. Classification (NCBI taxonomy): domain Eukaryota; kingdom Metazoa; phylum Chordata; class Mammalia; order Chiroptera; family Pteropodidae; genus Pteropus; species Pteropus medius. The sequence continues at coordinate 8,992,872 of NW_024352785.1, read as the reverse complement.
CAAAGAGTTCTGACAAAGACTTTTCTGCAGAAATTAGATGACCTATATTGGGGTGTATTTTAGATACATCTGCCTGAATATCAGATTTAAAGAAATGAAAACTATTTGTCATTTCAGAGAATCTGAATACCTGCTCCCCACAATTTCAAGGTCAGTAAAGTATTCCTAATCTGCATGTATTCGAGATTCAGACATTGCATTTTGGAACATTTTTTCCCTTCATGTAGAAATATTTAAAGGCCTTTTGTAATGCATTTCCTTATTTCAAAAAAAAATAAGATAGAGAAATACTGAGTATATTTTTATTTTTTATATCTTTTTGTATTGCTTTTCAATAAGAAAGAGCCTCTACTAAATAGTCTATTGTGAAATATTGCAATATATTTTTAGGGTTTCATTTTTTCCCAGAAACGTTTTCATTAGATGAAAATGTTTTTGTCAGTGAATCTCAGAATAAAAGGTCTATAAACTTGATAATTAAAAACAATGTGTGCTGTCAAGTTCTCTTGCTAAGCAGCAGTAAGCCTTCCTCAATAACCATGTTGATGAAGTACACTTACAACCATTTGTTTATAAAATAAGGCTCTGTAGAGTGCCAAGACTCACAGATTAATTGCATAATAAGGATTCAATGAAGATTTAATAAGCACCCGACAATCTAATACAGCTATAAAACTTTTCTGAAAAATAATTATAAAAGATTCATAACTTGTAAAAATCCCATGATATAAATAGGGTAGAGATGAAATAGCCATAATAAGACAAGAATAAAAATAAAGAGAGATCTCTTCCTCCTCTTAAAGCATCATTTCCAAAAGTTTTCCAACAAATGAGAAAAAACACATTGTCAGTGTTTATTTCTGTAAACTTTATGTGAACAGTCCAAATAAAAGATGTCATTTACTTGTTGCACTTCTTGCCTCTGTTTCTGCCCTGCCCAGGTAGGAAGCTAGTTCCAGCCTCACTGTGGACTTCACAGTGTTCTGCTCCTCCCAATGAACACACATTCCCATAAGGTAGCTTGTCCCCCACCTGATTATTAAATCCAGACCTTCCTTATTTAGGGGTTGAAGGCATTAGGAAAACTACCTAGGCTGACTGCCACAGCATCCCAGGTGGAATTGAAGGCAGTCATTGGGTTTTGCTGAGAAAAAATTAAAAAGGAAAAAAAATCCTCTACTTTCCTCAATGAGCAAAAATGGAAAGGATCCTATTGACCATTTGAGGTGTACAGAAAGGCTATTTGCTACCTGCAAAGAGAGCTCTTTGAGATGAAAGCAGTTTTTAACAATCCATGGCATAGACTGCTAATAAAAGAGATGCATATGACAGCAAAGCTGCTTGTTGAAGTGGTGGGGTGGGTTGGGAAATGTCAGTAAGACTTACAGCCCTGACTGCCCACTTATTTTTTCAGTCTTAGCTGCCTCTTCTTGTGTGGCCATCCACGCATGTCATCACATCATCTCGCCATCTCTCTCCCTGCTCCCGCCCCCACTCCACACACACTACAATAAAATACCAAACGTTCAGGGTGAGCTTTGTCTGTCTACCAAGCTATAATAAAAATAGAGAATAATAATTTAGGAGGGATTTCCTGGCATGCTTACTTTCATAAACTACTGATTTTTATTGTTTAGTTTTGCTCATCTCTGTTAGCTGAATAGAAAAGAAATCCTCAAATGAGATAAAACTAAGGGACTTGTTGCCCTTTTCCCCTCCATTGTGGGGTCCATCTTTTATAATAATATTTACTGTTGTAAGAGAAAACGAAGAGGAATATATCCATGCAAATACAGAGCCACCTATCCTAGTACCTGGAATATGGTAGGTACTTCCTCTAGTGATGAATTTCTCTTACTGCCTCAGAGAAAATGCAGAAAGAAATTCTCTACCATTTCAAGCTTCTATCTTATCTGAGGGGTTCCTTCATATCTATTTCTCTTCATTCTATTTTATTACTATATTTTTCTTATCTTGATTTTTGTTACATTTGTTTGATAGCCCAACTCAGATGGAGTGTAAAGAAATAAGTGTTAATTGAAAAATATTTTAAAATAGTATAATAAAAAAAAATTGTGTAAACCACAAATAAACTATATTACTATATTATTTTATATCTCCACTTAAACGTAAGAAAGTAAACTCAGAACCAAGAAGAAGTAAAGGAATCTACATTTTAAAGGAAATATAAGAGGAAAAAAAAACAAAATAACCAATAAGCACAATATAATTGTAAGAAAATGAAAAATATAACAATGACAAGTGCAATGCACATGTTACGATATCTACTGCAGTTATTTTTATTTTAGAGTTTTTTTAATAGTATCAAAGAAAACACAATGAAGTAATTTGTTCTCTTAAGCAGCAATGTAGAAAGAACTAAATAATAATATAATAATTAGCATATATTTAGTACTGCTTTGAGCCAGGCAATATAACATATATGTGTGTGTGTGTGTGTGTGTGTGTATGTGTGTGTGTGTGTAAAACCTGTATGTATAATATATATATATGTATTTTTCTAATTTTCTTAAAAAATATTTTTACTATATATTTGCTTGAATCCTTGAAACAAGTGAGGTAGGCATCAGTACTTTCATTTTACAAATATGTAAACTGAGACTCAAATAAGTTAAGTACTTCGTTCAAAGCTTTACATCTAAGAAATTGTATAGAAAGATACAAATCAAGATCTCTCCGTGTTTCATAAGCCTTGGAACCTTCCATTAAGCCATGGTGACTTCCCATTAGTCTAGATCAGGGTTACAAAATCAAATGTTTTGAAAGGCTAAGCCAGTAATAAAATGAGAGAAACAAGCAGGTTGTAATGGAATTGACATCACTATTTAGCATTGAAGAAAGGCCTATGGCAAGCAGAGAGCACTTGCCCCCTTCTACAAGGAGTCCACGCTGTAAGGAGTCTAGCAGGTTGCTACCAGGATGCAGTGTGGAACTGGTATTATAGGAGCACTCAATTATTCAGAGAATTTAAAAATCAATGTTTTTTTTTGTGATATCAATCTATTTTTAAATATTGGTGCCGATGCAGCCTACCAATCAAACCACATCAGCATCCTGGGCACCATCTGGCCTGGATATGTTCTTAAAACCTTAAAGCCAGAGTTAACCTGCTTATAGGAAATCACAATCTACTCAGCACTATGGGTGGGCAATAAATGGTGTCTGGACAGATGGAGAGAAGTGTTCAGCTCCTTTCAATTAGTACCAGGCTGAGATTCTGGCAGTAGCAGCAACTCAGTCACACCAATATGGCTTTAAGTGTGACTCAAAATAGACCGTGGCCCAGCTCACTCTGAATCCTGCTTGCACATTTCACAGACTTACCTGCATTCCTTCAGGGCCCATAGACTTCTTATATCATTTATAGGATCCAATTACTAGACATCTTTTGGATGCCATTTCATCAGACTTACTGAGATGTGCCCTGTGCGCTCTACCTTTTCATATTATCAGCTGACATTTCCATCCAAATACTGGAAATGTCTCTAATTTTGTTCTGACACATCAAAGCATATATAGCAGTCTTTCGTTTCTATACCTCTGGTATCAGAGAACCTTTAAAAATGAGCTCAACACTAAGTGAGCCCTCTGCTCCTCAGTAAAAGAGACACTTCCAATTCTCCTGAGACTCTACGTGGTTGGGCTTGGAAACCCAATAGGACTCCAGTCATGATGGAGAAGCTCTGCCAAGTTTGCCAGTCCTAAATCCAAAACTACTAGTAGACAATCATATTGACTTTGGAGAGAGGCATTCATTAAAACAAAAGTGTAGCTTGTTTATAATACAGTAATCTTTTTGCTAAAATTGTACTCAAAATGCTCATACTAAACTATAGAAAATTAAAATATAGATTCACACTATCATTAAAAGATTTCTCCCAATTTTCCTAGACACTTATCAGGATTTCACTGGGAATGTACATCCTTAACTTTGTTTGTACAGCACAATGAAAACTGCAAGGAACCAGGGAATCTAGGCAAGTCTATTTTGGTTATCAAAAAAAAAAACTTGCAAAAGGAGAACACTCCATGTTTCATACATAAGTCACCAAGATACTAAGCCAATGCTACGACATATAACATAGGGCACTAAATTTCAGCATTTGTATCCTTATCTGCAAAACTTTTCTTCATAGTCAGATCTATTACATTTTTGCAGGATATCAGCTTTGCATATCTCTTGCTTAAAAACAAAAAATGCTTCTTTTTTCTTTTTCTTTTATTTTTTTTGCTTTGGGGGGGGGAGATGGGAATCTAGGAACTTTTTAAAAAAAATCCTTAACTGTTTAGGTTTTTATTCATTCAGCCTAACTCCAACTTACGCCTACTTTAATAGCTGGATTGATTTTTGTAGATTTGAATCTATTATCATATTGTCAGTGAAAAGTTCCTTTCAGAAATCTAAGGAGAACTTTCAGGATACCATCCTTATATCCTCCACAAATGTGATCTGTAGAGCTTCAAGTTCATGACTTTAAAAAAATGTTCACTGTCATTGCTTGGGAATCACCAGAATTGACAAATTCTCTGATATTTTGATTGTCTCCCCTTTCCTTATGCTTTATTTTGTGCAAAAACCTCATCTTTATAGCACTTGGTTCTATAAAGCAAGTGGCCTACCAATTTAGATCTGAAAGGGACAGTGTGGAATGCCCTATACTGGGGTGACCATATATTTCAGTTTTCATCAGGACAGTCCTGGTTTTCTCCTGTTATCCTGGCATAATTATCAACAGTGTTCTTTTCACTCCCACAAGTGTTCCAGTTTGAATGATTCATTAAATGGTCACTATATGTTGTTACTCTCTTCAGAATACACTTTGTAACTTACAGGTTAATGAGAGCAACATAAAAATATTTGTTAGTAATACATTCATTACCATGGAAATGAGCCAGCAAAATGATTTAGAAATGCTTTCTTTAAATAATATACAGTAGATGTCTCCATGATCAGTAATCAACATGATAAATACTTGCTGTAATATAATTTTAAATATTATATTTTCTGAAAACAAATTTGATATTCTCTATTTGGTAAATGAGACTACAAAACCATGTACACTTATTTTTTGCTTAAATTGCTAGGAAATAAAGCCTAACTTATTGAATAAGCAATGTAATCTGTCACAAAAGTATCTAGAAACATCTATTCCTTCTTTCTTCATACAACTCGGAGCTCTTTGATCCATAATTGCCTTACCTTATATTATCAGTCACCTCACATATTCTTTTGGAAGTTGGTCAAGTATACATTTTCTATTAAGTGTAATATTCCCCAAATAACTAAAGTTCTCATTAGCCAGTTCTAATTGAGATAAATTATAAGAGGTACTATAGGTATCATTCGGTGGTGGAACTACCTTCGGTCAGTGTTCTACTGAAGATGATGAGGAGTTGTCTTAATATCATTGTGATGTTAACACCCATCCTAAGCTGAAATCATGTAAATTACCTTGAGCCCCTAACATTTTTCCCCTTTCCTGTCCATTTAAGAATCTGGGCGAAATGAGTAGTATTATTATACAAATGAGTAGTATTATTATACATTGTGTATAATAATGGGACTGAGAGCCTCAAGTAAAACAGCTATGACCTGATCCAAATAATAAGAAAGGCACAATGAATCCTGCTAAGCAGTCATCCATCTGGTTAGGCATCTAGAGTTCTGCTGTAACTCAAGATGGAAAGCAGAAGAAAAGGGAAAGTCCAGTCTCTGGTAAAAAACAAAGAAAATTAATATCAAATTCTGAAAATAATTGTGCTATGAGAGGCACAAGGAAGGCTTCAGATTAAACTTGGAAGAGGTAAATATTATCAAATCCAGAGTCACACTTGAAACATAATCCCTCCTCTGAAAAGCCAACTAAATCAATAACAGCTACCCTCTTGAGTGCTTGCTATGTGTCAGATGCTGTTTTTAGCAATTTCCATGCATTAAATCGTTTACCATATTTCATTAAATCTAAGCTAGTAAGAAACATCATTATGTTATGTATCACTAGGAAAGAAAGAAAAATGCCACAAATTATAATATGACACATTATTGATTGTACAGTATACCTGATTTCAGAGATGGTAAAATATTTTTTGAACATGTGTTTTTATTTTTAAATTTGAGATATGATCATTCTTACAACTACATTATGAAAATAGGTACTATTTATTATCTCTGACTTAATGAGGAAATAGAATGATCGTCAGTTGCCCATGGTTAGAGAACTAGTAAGTGTAAAAGTTAGTATTCAAATTTAGGTAGTCTGGCTCCAGAGAATATGCTATTAACTGCCAAGCTTATACTGGAGGGATGAACCATCACAGCTCCACTGCAGAGTCTGGAACTGAAGAAGTTCAGAACATGCTGCCTCAAAATACATCACTTTGGCATATTGATTATTCTGAGCTGAAGGCACTGGAGAAACAGCAGATGCAGGAAGGGCTCTCTGATCTCCCCCTTTCTAACTCAAAGCTGATCATAAAATTTACCATGAGAAAGTGCCCTCCCCTGTACCAGAAAGAAAAGAACAGTAAAACCACCAGGGACTGGGTGTTGATGGCAAATGGACTTGTACAAACAGGTCTACTAAAATAAGCCTTATCTCCCATTAGTTTCCCCCATATATTTCCTAATAACTGCCTCACAATTTTTTGCCCCTAGCCCAAGTCTCCCTGTCTTCTTACATCCCCACATGTATAATTCTTTGAGTAAAAAGGGATATAAGCTTATAGGTTTAATGGCTTCTTCAGTCTTCATTTTCCTCTGAAGACTCCCATGTACAAGTAAGAATATTAACATTTGTATGTTTTGTTCTGTCAATCTGTCATGTTAATTTAATTCTTAGGCTTAACCACAGAACCTATGAGGGTGGAAGGAAATTTTCCCTTTCCTGAAGAACCAAAGCTTGATTCTGGAGTTAGATGGAGAGGAGGGCGAAGGGTTAGTACTAATGTACATTGCCATAGAAAATCTGTCTGAGTGCATAATTGTGCTGAAATTTTCCACTCTTGAGATGAGTTTCTGCCACTAGGTAATGACGCAATGAAACTCTCCATCCTAAGGCTTCCTGGGAATGGCTTTCCCCAAAGCACTGAACAAAGCCACTTTGGCTCCGGGCACCAGCATCTTGTTCTCCTTTGAGTTCTGGCATATTGAGCCTTACACGCTAGTCTCCTGCTTAGCTCATCCATCACCATCCCAGAAAAATGCAGATGACCTGCATTTCTACCATCTTCTTGCAGATTCCCCAGCCCCTGCTGCCTCAGAAGGAAGGGATAGAGCCCAGCATGTTACTTTTGACCCACTCCAGCAGGACAGAGCAGCAATCCAGCCCAGCCAGCACCTATTCCTGGTCAAGGGGAAGAAGAAATCCATCTGGGAAAGAAGTTTATAAAGGTTTATACTGGTACAGAGGGGTTAGGAAATGCAGTTTGGAGCCACTGAAACTTCTCTAGAGCTTCACAAACTCTCTTTTAGGTGATTAAGTGGTAAGAGATGCATCGAAGATAAAGTACCTATTTCCCACCTCCACCCCTTAGATAATGGGGAGCCTTCTACTGGTTCTTCATGGTCCAATTCAAAAAACTAAACTGCCGTAATAGTGTGTGTCCACAGTAACACACTGCAGCAATTGCTGCCTATAGGTTCTATAAGATTTTATAGAGAACTGTCAATATTTGTGAATATCACAGATGATCAATAAACTACTAGGTGAAGATTCAAAGGTATGCCCTGTGTTTACACAATCTTAATGCCTCTGTGAGGACAATGAATAGAAATATGACTCTCTAGAGTAACTGAGAGGCAGTTTCTCAAAATACTGTTTCAGAAAAATTCCCAACACAACCTTGCTAGTTCTTCTAGGCTTGTCTTTTTATTTATGGCCTGGACTGGCGCTTGATATCGCAACAAGTCACTAAAATTTCTCTTTTACAGCTGAAAAATCTCATTTAGGAGTAAAAAGACCCATAGAGTCTCTCTAAAGACACCTTCCAACTTGCCTCATACAACACTATCTATTATGTTTATATTTACATACATAAGTAATTGTATAAATATTATAGTATAATGCAAAATGTCTTTGCTTTGCATGGTTTCCAATGCATGAATTTCAGTTACCATGATTTAAATAACACTAGTCTCCCAACAACATGTTTGAAATTTCAGTTATTACAGTATAGTAACCATGAGAAAGTACACAGACTTTGCTGCTCGTTCTTCAATCCACGGACTTCTTCCAAAGTCTGATGCTGATCGGTCACTGCATCTGTTACTCAGTTCACATACAGATAGCAAAGAATGCAGTTGCACTGCCTGTTTGTCCTCTAGTGATAAACCCATGAAACATTTTATAAAATGATGATAATCAACAGAGGGAAACAAATGATCAACAAAGATGAAATTACAACAAAGAACAAAAAGGGATAATACTAAAAGCAAAATTGGTAGAAAATAAATGAAGTTATATATCCATGTGTTTATATCCACTTAAGTTTCTAATATTTGACAAAAAATTTCTAAAGGTCATGGGACAATCCTAATTTTTCGCATTGATAATTAGGATCACATTTTCAGCTTGCACAGTCATTATTATAGTTCTGTACTACTGTACAAAGTAAGTACTATTTATACAGTTTGCTGTTTTAATTTACAGCATTTTTCCTTAAACTAGAAAATGACTATATGACAAACATTACACTGGCCCTCTTTTTTTTTTCCTTGACCTTCTTTTCCAAACCCAAGACACTGTGTTTTGATTGAGCTTATGTGGTAAGTCTCTTATGAAAACTAATGTGAACATAGCTCACAAGTAAGCTGGGATGTTCTATGTCTACTCTCAGGCCCACCAAGTCACTATCCTTCCTATATCCATGCCCCACAGCTGTAGGCATCACTCCAGACATCTACTGGAGTAAAGTGGAGAAGAATTTCATTTACATTTCTGTAAGAACTCAAGAGAGTCTGACAAATTCCATCATGGAAAGGGGTCATGTGAACATGTTCTTAGCAAGTTCAAACTACTGAAAATGATCAGGCAGGTAATGATTTTTTTATAGGTGATCTGACTATGTCAGTAGATAACTTGAAAATGGATCCTTAGTCTGTTTTCAGTCTTGACTCTTTCATTTAAAATGTCTTAAGTTATTGAAGAAGAATAATGGACCACACTTTCAGCATTTTGCTAACTTTTGGTGCTTGCTAATAATAGAGTCAGAGTTCAAAATCTAAATAATTAAACATTACAGCAGCTTGTTGATATCTTTTAATCTAAATGAATCTTTGGGAATGTTTATGGGCAGACGGTGAACAAGATTCATCCTTCAAGTGAATAACAAGAGGACATAAGCAGGTGCACGAAACTGTCCATTACAGACAGAGTCAGCATGGACGCTTCCTCATCTGTTTAGTCCACAGCAATTATTTATCCTATTCATTAGCCACTGATATAATCTTACCATTTCCAGGCACCACATGTTTTGTTTAATTTCTGTACTTCGAACAATGAGGCAAATAAGAGAAAGTATATTCCAACAAAAGTGTTATTCTCATCTTTATCAATTAAAAGCATTCCAGTAATTTGTGAATTTAGATTTTTGAAATTACTATAAAATTATGTTAGGTGATAAAGACCTTATTTATTGCGGTTTATAAACGAAGTAAATTTAACATTCTATTTTTTATTTGAAAGTTAAAAACCAGCCAGCTTTAGAAATCTCTTCCTTGGTATGACTATCACAAATATTCTCTTATTTAATTGGCCTTAAAATAATATATAGTAAGACTCAGTAGTATGATATAAAATACTAAATTTTTTTTTCATATGATGAAAATGTTAATTTAACTTGGCATGATTATTGATCATTATATAGCCTTTCTGGATTCTCAATGATTTATTCTATTTCATAAACAATTCAGTTCAGAGGCCAAAATACATCATTTTAATAGGTAGAAAATCACAGACATGAAAAATGACCTTGACATTATATTTCATTTCTAAAATTTCAAAAACACAATTTATCTCTATCTAACAGTTTAGATTGTTCTTGCTGCCTAAAGCAATCAAAGGTAATTTTACCACATAAGATATATAATTAACACGAATTACTGGTTTTTTTTTTTTATAAATATATAAACAAAATGACAACATTCCTTGGCCTCATTAATATTAAATACATTTTTATCTCAAAGAAGTCTTTGAGTATTTACCAAGGCAATTTTATAGAGAAAGTTACTTCTTGAAGTATAGGAAAAGCTTTACAGACAGAATTATAGGTAGTGCTTCACCTTCATAAAGGCAGGAATTAAATCCAGAGACAATTCAAAGAACAGATCAGTGAAAACCAGAAATCAAAATCACAATGCCAGACTGAAACCTAAAGACTTGATGCTGCAAGAAATACTTTCTATCCTAAGGAATCTGTTGGTATGTCTTAATACACCTGAAAGATTGGAGGCCACACCAATTTAACTAATCTACAGAGTGAAGTGCCCTGTTTTAGCAGGAGTGGCATGAGCCCCTTGATGATCAAGGCAGAACGGCCCAGGAGACCAGACAGCATACTCACTGGCTTAGTATGTAGGGTGTGTCAGTTCATTCCTAACTGTTCTCCAACTTGCTAAATGACTGTCAGAGTGGTTTAGCCATTCTAGACCTTGCTTTTCTCATCTGTAAAATGAATGTCTTGAATTACATCTCAGGCAGCTTTATGGTTTTTTCCCTCCTCTTTTTGAGAAATAATATTAGAATTCATCAAGAAAATTATTTATATTGTTATTTTACAGTCAGATAAATTATTCTAGAGCAAACAGGCAAGCAGCTCATCAGAGTTGCTTTGAACAGAAAGATAGCAGCTATATTGTGGCTGAAATCATGCTGTGCAGAAAATTAGAAAACCTACTTTTGATGTAGTTTCCATGTAAACTTGGGCAATTCATCTTCCTTCTTTGAACTTCTTGTTAGTAACAACCATCTTGAGAAGATTAAATGAAATAATATATGTGAATGTATATTAATTAAAGTGCTGCACAAATGCAAGGTGTTTTACTATGTGCCTAGAGAGAGATCCCATCCATCAATAATCCTGCTAATATTCAGGCCATTTTAAGTCTGATCAGACACACTAATTCTTCTCCACATCCCTAACCTGAATACCAAAAGCAACTACAGTGACAGCGAGAACAGAGTTTTTAATTAAGGAAGAAAATGATCCTGCTTTTACCATGGGATATTTATTTTCATCAACTTTGACACCTGAGTTTTCCTATATTATTTTAAGCATTTAAATATCTTATCAGTACCTGCTTTTGTCCGAAGAATTTGTTTGCAACTGCCTGAGCACTTTAATTGACAATTCTTTTTAAACAGCTAGTGCATTGTAACCCATTATTTCTTGGCTTTGGTGCAGAGTAATTTGACAGCCATTAAAATCTTTTGCATTATTTTATTTAAGGGTTTCACTTGCATAGTTATCGCTGAGTTACAGAAAAATCCTGCAGTTCTAGGATCTCCAAATTAAAAGCATCAGTTTCGATAATAAGCAAATCCACTAAGTAATTAATTTGAAGGAGTGGATTAAACACAGCGGCGTGAGAGACGTTCCCAGATCTCACCCCTTGAAAGAACAATAAGCTGAACACCTAAAACTCAACAAAAAAACAGCCAAACTGCACACCAGCACGTCTGAGCGTGGGATCTGTGCATAAGAGCTACCACAAGTCAGAGCCCTGGGTGTTGGGCAGTGGACTGAGAGAAACAAAGAAGTTACCTCTCGCATCTGCCAGAGCTACCTGTAGGAGGAGGGGGAGGGCAGAAGGTGTGACGAGTTCCTTGAACAGCCCTACCTGAGAGTGCTGTGAACTGCTCCACACGGCCGGCAGCAGTGCCCAATCATCAGGGCAGAAGGCAGAGAAACAGGGACAGCAGGAAAGCAGGGACAGCCAAGAAACAAGTTAATTTTTACCAGCCGCGGTTGCAAAACTGAGGCTGAGCCGCAGCCTCCAACCTCCAACCCAGAGGGCCCCTTCCTCCATCCCCTCCAAGACGGAACACCACAGAGCCCCAGGGAATCTGAGCAAATGCTACCGAAACTGTCACTAACACTGACAGGAACAGAGGCTGAGGGTAGCGAGCATGATTAAACATTTATAAGGAAAAAAAAGACATTATTAACACTTTATATAAAGTAGAGATCCAAGAGGCTTAGATGTCACCTACTGGAAATCAAAAGAAAAACACCTTATTTGCAACAGGCTAGGGACTATTAT